>NC_061514.1:172992921-173109683 GCF_022539505.1 Lolium rigidum
AACTGCTCAACGATGACGACACCGAGCACATGGTCCTCATCCTCACCGGGAAGGAGCAGCAAGATAGACCCAACCTCAACCGGCGGTGCAGATCTATGGCTGGCCGCATTTAAATCCCATGGAACCGAGCGCTCGAGCATGCCGCGTTGATGCACGACTACTTAGCCGAGGTACCAACCTACGCACCGCATCTTTTTAATTTGTAGAAGGTACCAGATGCGTCGTAGTTTGTTCGTCGACATAGTCAAAGCTTGCAAGGCCAATTATCTCTGTTTTACTCGTCGGAGAAAAGTCGTCGGTGTAATGAGGTTTAGCCTGTTGACGTGTATAAAGTAGATTGCCTAGCCCTTTCCATCAGTTCGGACTTTTGGTTCAAGTGGTTAGTGCATGAAGCTTAACATGGTATCAGAGCCCCAGGTCTCGAGTTCAAATCCTGGCTTTCATAATTTATTCGAAAAAATCCCCCTGCCTCCTGCCGTGTGTATCCGGCCTCTTTCTGCCTCTTTCCTGCCGTGTGTATCCGGCCTTCCGCTGCTTCTTTGTCTCTCTACACGTGTAGACTTGTCTTCTTGTCTTCCTGTCACACGTGAGAGGGGGTGTTGACGTGTATAAAGTAAGTTGCCTAGCCCTTTCCATCAGTTCGGACTTTTGGTTCAAGTGGCTAGTGCATGAAGCTTAACATAGCCCTTATAAAAAAATCTCTGCAGCTACATATGGCGTCCCAGCAAATTGTACCGATAAGTATCTTCGCATTGGCAAATATAGAACCATTCAAGTCATTCGAATGTTCGCCAAGGTGTTGATATGAGTGTTTGGTCCCTTGTATCTTCGTTCTCTAAATGAAGAAGATACAAAAAAAAAAGGAGGCAATTAATGAGAACAGAGGTTGGCCGGGAATGCTAGGGGGTGTGGATTGTATGCATTGGAGGTGGAACAATTGCCCGAAGGCATGGCATGTACAATATTGCGGCAAAAGCTGAGATACCACCATTGTGCTTGAGGCCGTGGCATCACATGACTTCTGGATTTGGCATTGCTTCTTTGGGTTTATGGGATCACTCAATGACATCAATGTCTTGCATAGATCCCATTTGTTTGCTACATTAGCTAGTGGGGATGCTCCGGCATGCATCTAAACAATCAATGGGCATGACTACACCATGAGATACTACCTTGTCGACAACATCTATCCGGCTTGAGCAACGTTTGTGAAGAACATCCAAAATCCCCAAACAAATAAACAAGTCTAATTTTCCAACGCACAAGAAGCATGCCGAAAAGGCACTGAAAGAGCTTTTGGTGTTTTGCAAGTTGTTTGCAATTGTCTTGTCCAGCTCGCTTTTGGAACAAAAAACCCTCAAGAACATCATGACATGTACATGATAATCGAAGACAAGAGATGTTTAAAATTAGACTTATTCTATGATAATTTTGGAATCCGTGTGTAACCACAAACAAACTCCAATATCATTCAAGCATTTCTTCAGAGGCATCGACAAATTGAAGATTCATCCACACACAGCTACACGGCAAATTAAGATTGATGTCTTCCATTTCATTTGATAACATTTCATTCGTTTCCTATGTATTTGTATGAGGAGAACATTTATTTTCTCAGAACCATTTATTATTTGTATTATTATTTGATTTCAACTATTATTGTAATGCGATTTTTGAATAATATTATAATTTGGATGATCATTATATCGTGGCATGTTCAAAATTGATTTGTTGTGTTGAGTATGTTGTGATATTTGGAATATTTAGTTTTACAGTTCTTCTTTACGCGCCCATATTTCGCGTTTACCGCGCCTTTTACTCACGCGTTTACATGTTGAAATTTACCGGAACTGCTAGAGCTTGCACTAAGCAGTGGTCGATGATATTGTTTCACATGGGTCACAATGTGTAGTACCATATACTAATATGAGGTAGTATATGATATCATTGTGTTATATTATATCTCTATAATGTATGGTACCACATAGTTTTATTATATTCATTAACTTT
Organism: Lolium rigidum; assembly: GCF_022539505.1. Taxonomy (NCBI): domain Eukaryota; kingdom Viridiplantae; phylum Streptophyta; class Magnoliopsida; order Poales; family Poaceae; genus Lolium; species Lolium rigidum. The sequence continues at coordinate 172,994,932 of NC_061514.1, forward strand.
TAGAATCTTGATGCAAAATTGTATGTGTTATGATGAGTATCTACCTGTGGTACCACCTAGTATATAGAATTTGTTTAATACTAGTACAAATGCTCGTGCGTTGCCACGGATCCTCAAATTATATTTCTCAACACACATATATAATTGAAATATGAAATATGAAAATTTAAAATAACTATACCTGAATCTGGAATGCGAATGAAAGTTAGCTTCAGAACCATGGTTATGGATCGTGTTTGGGTATCAAAATGATTTGAGAACTATACCTGAATCTGAAATGCAAATGAAAGTTAGATTCAGAACCTTATTAGCTGGCCTGGAAACAAGGTAGAGAGAAAAACATGAGAGGACGGTGCAGCTGACACAGTAGGCGATTGAAGTTGCATCTAATTCAACTTCTCTTCAACTAAGTGGCGTAAAAATAACTTTCTTCTAATACTCTTTGTAAATATTATTATATGAATGCCTATAGAACCCAGTGACATTAATTTCTTTATTGTCGAAATTCATTGTAAGGAAATATCTTAATACTTTTGAAAAAAAATAGTTTTATTTTTTGTCTACGTGAATGTGAATTATATTTACACATGCGTGCTTCCAATTTTTCAACACAATATAGTTAATGTGGATGTCAAAAACAAAAATCACACCAGAATCGGGCTAAACTAGTTTCAGTCCACAGCCCATCTACAGATTAAAGCCCATCGCAACCAGCTAAAGAGGAAAAAAACGACCTGAGATTCACTGACCGTTTCACTCTCTCCCACTCTCTCTATTCCCCACCCCTAAAAAAACACTATCTATTCCCCAATGTCTAGCTCGCCGACCATCTCTTCTCCACCGTCGGCGACATGGCTATCCACTCCCCTCCCTCTCCTAACTCCGCAGCGGAGGTTCCCAACAAAAGCGCGACCACCTCACGTTCCCCTCCTAGCCATTGCTCTGCTCACTTCCCCTCAAGCACCTACGGCTGCTCGGCACGAGGCGGTTACCTCTGCCCACATCGAAGTTCCCATTGTTTCCCGTCGCGTCCCTAAGAAGGCGAGTGCCGGTCGTGGCGGAGATCCAGCCACCATCGTGGGATCCGGCGAGCTGCTTGCCCCAAGGAAAGCCTTGTAGCGGGACACGCAGTGCCCGGCCGTCCTCGAGGCTGTACGGCCGCGTGTTGGCATCCCCCGTCAAGGGGAGAAGCAGGGGAGAGCAGGCAGCTTCATGTGCCATGAAGCGGCAGCGCGCCACGACGAGCAGACGGCGGCGAAGCGAATGCGATCGTAGGAGCAGCACCTGCGGTAGACCATGCTGAGCATGTCGCCGGGGAGGTCGGACCACCCCCATCGGAAGTGGGCAGGGCGACCCTCACCGGTCATTGATCTGCGGTCTCCGCATCTTTGGCCATTTGGTTTTCAGGTATGATGTTGTTTCCCTCCGTCGATTAGTTAAATCCCGTTTCACAATTTCTGGGTGTGTGGGTAACACCGACGGGGCATTGATTTGTTCTGAACAAATGCAGACCACCACATTGCAAATCTTGCAGCCACAGACTTTCTAACTGAATTTTTTCTTTCACAAGACTATCGAGAACTCTCACATTGGATAACTGTTAGCTTCACTATCAGAAACATTATTCATGTTGACTTAATTTGTATAGTCAAATTGTTCATTGCTTGCAGTCTTGTGCGAGTTCATTCCCATGAAGTCTTGCTAATACAAATGCTTGTGCATTTTCACGGGTACCCAAATTTTATTTCACAATGCAAATATATAATTCACAACACACGAAATGCATGAATCTTGTTTTGGAATTGGTGAACCTTTTTCGAAAATAGAACATTTTTTAAAAAATAATGAATTTTTTAATTAATGTCCATGAACAATTGGTGGACAAGATGAACATTTTTTCCTAATGCACGATTTATTTTTGTTACGGGTGATTTTTTTAGCACGCAGCCTTTTATTTTCTATTATTTAAAATTAGTGAAATATTAAAATTTTGAGATTCATCCTGACTGGTTATTGAAAGCTAACTTTTCAAAAATTCTTTATTTCAGATAAATAAATATAATGCATCAACTTAAACTGTGACTCGCCAAGGCGGTTGCCTGGGTGCTGCGGAAATCGAAGGCAGGAGGCCCCGCTGCCGAGGCAAAGCAGAAGGGGAAGGCAGCCATTCCACGCGGCCACCCTCCACTGCGCAATTCCTCTACCTCCCCGCCTGTGCTGCTACCCTCTTCGACGGAGGTGGCTGCGCTTAACAAATCTAGGTACGCGATTTTGTCCCAGCCTTGGTTTTTAGGCGCGCGATTTTCGTTACTAAAACCTTCGTAGCGTCGCAAATGTAGTTCATTGCCACCGTGAAGAAAAATCTTAGTGTGTAACTACTGTAGGGTAGTGTGATGTCTACGCACGCTTCTATTCCTGTAGACAGTGTTGGGCCTCCAAGAGCAGAGGTTTGTAGAACAGCAGCAAGTTTCCCTTCAGTGAATCACCCAAGGTTTATCGAACTCAGGGAGGTAGAGGTCAAAGATATCCCTCTCAAGCAACCCTGCAAGTAAGATACAAGAAGTCTCTTATGTCCCCAACACACCTAATACACTTGTCAGATGTATAGGTGCACTAGTTCGGCGAAGAGATAGTGAAATACAAGTAATATGAATGATTATAAGTAGTAATTGCAATCTGAAATAAAAATGGCAGCAAGCGAACATGTAGCAGAACTTGTTGGAAACGGTGTTTCAATGCTTAGAAACAAGGCCTAGGGATCATACTTTCACTAGTGGACACTCTCAACAATGATCACATAACTGAATAAATAAATGCTACTCTTAAACACTCTCTTGTTGGATAACAAACACCATTCATTATGTAGGGCTACAAAGCACACCTCAAGCCGGAGAAAACAAGCTCCACAACTTCACGGAGTTCATATTAAAGTAACCTCTAGAGTGCATAATAGACCGTTGCAATTTAGACCGAGTACTAACATAGCATACACACTGTCGCCAATAGCTATGAAAGGGGGAATAGATCGCATCAATACTATCATAGTAATAGTCAACTTCATAATCTACAAGAGATTACAATTATAACCTACGCCAAGTACTACATGATGCACACGCTGTCCACTTTACATCATGGAGGAGGAATAGACTACTTTAATAACATCACTAGAGTAGCACATAGATTAATAGTGATACAAAGCTCATGATCACATAAAGATCACACCATGGGAGAGAGAGATGAACCACATAGCTACCGGTAGAGCCCTCGGCCTCGGAGGAGAACAGCAACGGCGATGAAGATGGCGGTGGAGTCGATGGAGATGGCTCCGGGGGCAATTCCCTGTCCCGGCGGCGTGCCGAAACAGAGACTTCTGTCCCCCGAAACTTGTCTTCGCGATGGCGGCGGCTACAGAACTCTTCGTGGAATATCGTCGGGTGTTTTAGGATTTTCGCGACCGACAGAATATATAGGCGAAAGGGCGGAGTCGGAGGAGCCAGGGGGTGGCCTCCCCACCTGGTGGCGCGGCCAGGGAGGGGCCCGCGCCCATGTATGGTGTGGGGCCCCCTTGGCCCCCCTCCGGCACTTTTCTGGCTCTCTGGGTCCGTCTCGGTAAAATAGAAGGTTTGACTTTTGTTTCGTCCAATTCCGAGAACATTTCCTGTGTACGATTTCTGAAACCAAAAACAGCAGAAACATGAACTAGCGCTTCGCATCTTGTTAATAGGTTAGTACCGGAAAATGCATCAAAATGATATAAAGTATGAATAAAACATGTAGGTATTGTCATAAAACTAGCATGGAACATAAAAAATTATAGATACGTTTGAGACGTATTAAGCATCCCCAAGCTTAGTTCCTACTCGCCCTCGAGTAGGTGTAAACGATAATAAAGATAATTTCTGAAGTGACATGCTACCAACATAATCTTGATCAATACTATTGTAAAGCATATGAGATGAATGAAGTGATTCAAAGCAATGGTAAAGATAATGACTAAACAACTGAATCATATAGCAAAGACTTTTCATGAATAGTACTTTCAAGACAAGCATCAACAAGTCTTGCATAAGAGTTAACTCATAAAGCAATAGATTCTTAATAGAAAGTTTGAAGCAACACAAAGGAAGATTTAAGTTTCAGCAATTGCTTTCAACTTTCAACATGTATATCTCACGGATAATTTGTCAACACAAAGTAATATGATGAGTGCAATAAGCAAGCATGTAAGAATCAATGTACACAGTTGACACAAGTGTTTGCTTCTAAGATAGAAAGAAGTAGGTAAACTGACTCAACATAAAGTAAAAGAAAGGCCCTTCGTAGAGGGAAGCAGGGATTACTCATGTGCTAGAGCTTTTTATTTTGAAAACATGGAAACAATTTTGTCAACGGTAGTAATAATTCATATGTGTTATGCATAAAACCTCATATAAGTTGCAAGCCTCATGCATCGAATACCAATAGTGCTCGCACATTGTCCTAATTAGCTCGGACTTCCATGGATTATCATTGCATTACATATGTTTCAACCAAGTGTCACAAAGAGGTACCTCTATGCCACCTGTACAAAGGTCCAAGGAGATAGATCTCATTTGATTTCTCGATTTTGATAGATCTCAACTTGAGGACATCCATACCGGGACAACATAGAAAACAGATAATGGACTTCTCTTTAATGCTTAAGCATTCAACAACAGATAATATTCTCATAAGAGATTGAGGATTAATGTCCAAGCTGAAACTTCCACCATGATACATGGCTTTGGTTAGCGGCTCAATGTTCTTCTCTAACATTATGCATACTCAAACCATTCAACTCATGGCAAATCACCCTTACTTCAGACAAGACGAACATGCATAGCAACTCACATGATATTCAACAAAGGTGTAACAGTTGATGGCGTCCCCAGAAACATGGTTACCGCTCAACAATCAACTTATAAGAAATAAGATACATAAGCGACATATTCTTTACTACAATAGTTTTTAGGCTACTTTCCCATGAGCTATGTATTGCAAAGGCAAGGAATAAAAATTTTAAAGATAGCACGCAAGCAATTTACTTTGGAATGGCAGAGAAATACCACATGATAGGTAGTTATGGTGGACACAAATGGCATGGGTTTTGGCTCAAGGTTTTGGATGCACGAGAAGCATTCCCTCTCAGTACAAGGCTTTGGCTAGCAAGGTTGTTTGAAGCAAACACAAGTATGAACCGGTACAGCAAAACTTACATAAGAACATATTGCAAGCATTATAAGACTCTACACTGTCTTCCTTGTTGTTCAAACACTTTTACCAGAAAATATCTAGACTTTAGAGAGACCAATCATGCAAACCAAATTTCAACAAGCTCTACGGTAGTTCTCCACTAATAGGTTTAAACTGCATGATGCAAGAGTTTAAACATGATCTATTTGGGAGCTCAAAATAATTGCCAAGTATCAAATTATTCAAGATAATATACCAATTACCTCATGAAGCATTTTCTGTTTCCAACCAAATAGCAATAAATGCAGCAGCTTTTAACTTTTGCCATGAACATTAAAAGTAAAACGAAGAACACAAGTGTTCATATGAAAAAGCGGAGCGTGTCTCTCTCCCACACAAGCATGTTATGATCCGATTTATTCAGAGAATGAAAATAACAAAACGAAAATAAAAGCACACAGACGCTCCAAATAAAGCACATAAGATGTAACGGAATAAAAATATAGTTTCACTAGAGGTGACCTGATAAGTTGTTGATGAAGAAGGGGATGCCTTGGGCATACCCAAGCTTAGATGCTTGAGTCTTCTTGAAATATGCAGGAATGAACCACGGGGGCATCCCCAAGCTTAGACTTTTCACTCTTCTTGATCATATTATATCATCCTCCTCTCTTGACTCTTGAAAACTTCCTTCACACCAAATTCAAAACAATCTCATAAGAGGGTTAGTGCATAATCAAAAATTCACATGTTCAGCAAGGACACAATCATTCCCAACACTTCTGGACATTACCCAAGGTTACTGAAGTTTAATGGAGCAAAGAAACCTGCTCAAACACAGTAAAAGAGGCAATGCGAAATAAAAGGCAGAATCTATCAAAACAGAACAGTCCATAAAGACGAATTTTTTCGAGGCACTAAACTTGCTGAGATGAAAAAGCTCAAATTGAATGAAAGTTGCGTACATATCTGAGGATTACTCATGAATTTTTGCAGATTTTTTAGACTCTCCTACAGAGAGAGTAACTCAAATTCGTGACAGCTAAAAATCTGTTTCTGCGCAGAAATCCAAATCTTGTATCAACTTTACTATCAAAGACTTTACTTGGCACAAAAATGCAATAAAATAAAGATAAGGAGAGATTGCTACAGTAGTAACAACTTCCAAGACACAACAAAACAGTAGCAAAATAAAAACATGGGTTATCTCCCAAGAAGTGCTTTCTTTATAGCCATTAAGGTGGGCTCAGTAATTTTAATGATGCTCTCGCAAGAAATAAGAGTTGAAGCAGAAGAGAGCATCAAAATCAAATGACAAACACTTTTAAGTCTAACTCACTTCCTATGAAAAGGAATCTTGTAAATAAACAAGTCATGCAAGCATAATGCAACAAGCATAGAAAGGCAACACAAGCGCAACTTCAAGATTCTCAACATAAAGAGGGGAAACTTAATATTATTAAGATGCATATAACCATGTTTCCCTCTCTCATAATAACTTTCAGTAGAATCATTGATGAAATCCACAATATAAACATCACTTAAAACATTCTTATCATGGTTCATATGCATAAAAGTATCATTATTTTTGGCATAAGAAAAACTCTTCTCATTAATAGTAATTGGAGCAGGATCTTTATCAAGAATTTGAACATGGTAAACAAGTTGCATACTAAGGGAATGGTTTTTGGCCATCCCATCATAACTATGACAAGTTTCATAAGGATAATTATAACATGTGTCATAGCCATCTCTATAACGATTATCTAAGCCCGAAGATATAATATCATCATTTGAGGGAACATGGATAGTGCTAACATCATTACTTTCATAATCGGTACCAAAGAGATTTTCAGTATCAAAAGTAGTGTCCTCTTCCAAATCATAATCACTAATATAAGTAAAGGGCATAGGAAGATCATTGTACACAGATTTATTATCATAATAATCATTAGGAGCAACATACTTACGGTTACCTATCGTTATCTCATACATGCGGGGATATGCCGTTACCTCTTTCTTTTTATTCCCCCTCTTCTTCTTCTTCGTTTCCGTCTTCTTCTTTTCCTTCTCCTCGTTCCCTTATTTAGGAGGAAGAGGCTTGAAGGGAGGCTTTTCCACATAACCTGATTTATTTCGAGAAACAATAGAAGAAACTTGGGAGGATTCCTCCTTTTCATTAATAAGTTCGAAACACACAGCGGTCCTATCATATTTTGGCAAAGTGCCATCTTCTAAAATATTTTGTATGTAAGTGTTTGTGTGGCAATTATCAATGCAATAAGAAAGACACCCATGCAGGACACTATTAATATCAAGAGCACTCATATCCACCAAAGAAGTTTTTCTCAATAACTCTTCACACTCCAAAAATAATGTAAGTTCATCATGCTGATTAGGAGTGATTTCATCATCACAATACAAATTTGCAGCACTCACAAGGTTCGAATTATCATTGTAGGAGCATTGAAAATTAAAATGACCCACTCTATGGCAAAGTTCACAAATAAAAGGATAGAGGGCACAAACTTTTTCACCAAGATCATCTAGAGCCCTAGACCACTTTCTAGTTTTTTCATTCCTGTGATGGATACAATATTCTTCTTCAATTTTATTCTTTTCACAAGGTCTATGAACTCCACAAAAATTAACATGCTTATAGGAAATAGCATTTTCAGAAGTTTGAGCATGTTCATTGCAATCATTAATAACAGTTTCATCCTTCATGCTGATGTCTTTAAAAGGTTCATGATACATGTACCAATTTTCTTTAGGAACATTAATATGAGAAGCAAAGGCTCTATAGAAATCGACCATAATTTGAGGATCAAGACCATATTTAGCACTAAGCTCTTGAAAATCAGCGGTTTGAGCGAAAGACTTAATGCAATCATACTCGTAGTTTATACCTGATTCTTTACCTTTGTCGTTTTCCCAATCTTCAGTATTGCTTTGAATTCTTTCAAGCAGATCCCATCTAGCTTCAACCTCCTTGCTTGTGAAATATCCCTCCAAACAGGCATCTAGATAGTCCTTGTGGTGTCCTGAAAGCCTTGCGTAAAAATTATTAATAATAACATTACGGGGGAGCTCATGAATGGGATATTTGAGCATTAGTGACTTCAAATATAATTCCTATCAACATGCACTTCATGAGGAGGATAAAATTTAGAATAAAAGAGAGGTACAATTTCCTCCCAACCAATAGATCGACCATTCTTCAGCATCTTATACCATTCCGCGGCTACTGTCCTTCGAGAGATATAGAGAATAGCTTCCTCTTAACTTGGTCCTTTGAAATACACTGCACTCTCGAACAACTCGCAAAATTCATGTATAAAGAGTAAATGATCACTAGGATGGACGAGTCCCATCTCCAAAATAACAATTGTTCATAGCAAGTTCAACAATTTTCATAGGTATCTTGAAAGGAATACTTTCGGTAGGTGGATTTAAAATATCACAAGCATCATTAGAGTTATCGCATATGGGAGATAAAGTATTATCGAGCAAATTTTCTCCCCTAAAGATGGGAAGCTAAAAAGATCATAAAAACTAGTTTCCCCAAGCTTAGACTTTTCCATAGCATTAGCAGTAATTGCATTCATACTAATAACATTGCTACTAGCATGCAAATAAGGTTCCATAGGTTTTTTGATTTTCGCATCAAACAATTCATGTCTTAACTCAGGAAAAAGATTAAAAAGCTCACTGTTGTTTTCCATTATGCCTAACTAGTGAAAAATAAAAACAAGAAACAAAAAGATGCAATTGCAGAATCTAAAGGAAATAACTTCGAGCACTCACACACCGGCAACAGTGCTAGGAAATAGCTTAGTAGTTGGAGAATGTGAATACCTTTTACCTTACCTCCCCGGCAATGGCGCCAGAAAATAGCTTGATGTCTACGCACGCTTGATGTCTACGGGTGCTTCTATTCTTGTAGACAGTGTTGGGCCTCCAAGAGCAGAGGTTTGTAGAACAGCAGCAAGTTTCCCTTAAGTGGATCACCCAAGGTTTATCGAACTCAGGGAGGAAGAGGTCAAAGATATCCCTCTCAAGCAACCACTGCAATCACGATACAAGAAGTCTCTTGTGTCCCCAACACACCTAATACACTTGTCGGATGTATAGGTGCACTAGTTCGAGCGAAGAGATAGTGAAATACAAGTGGTATGAATGAATATGAGCAGTAGTAACGGCGCTAGAAAAGTGCTTGTCGGCGTGCGATTGATGGTAGTAATATTGCGGGAAGTAAAGATGCGGTAAAACGAGTAAACAAGCGATGATTGCAGTATTTGGAAACAAGGCATAGGGATCATACTTTCACTAGTGGACACTCTCAACATTGATCACATAAATAAATAAGTTCTCTTCCTTTGTGCTACATATACTCTTGTTTGATAATGAACACCTTTCGTTGTGTAGGGCTACAAGAGCACCTCAATGCCGGAGTTAACAAGCTCCACAACATTCGACATTCATATTTAAGTAACCTTTAGAGCATAATAGATCTTTGCAATTTAAACCGAGTACTAACATAGCATGCACACTTGTCACCATCACACTACGAAGGGGAATAAATCACATCAATACTATCATAGTAATAATTAACTCCATAACCTACAAGAGATTATGATCATAACCTACGCCAAGTACTACACGATGCACACACTGTCACCATTACACCGTGAAGGAGGAATAGACTACTTTAATAACATCACTAGAGTAACACATAGATGAATAGTGATACAAAACTCATATGAATCTCAATCATGTAAGGCAGCTCATGAGATCATTGTATTGAAGTACATAGGAGAGAGATTAACCACATAGCTACCGGTACAGCCCCGAGCCTCGATGGAGAACTACTCCCTCCTCATGGGAGACAACAGCGTTGATGGAGATGGCGGTGGTGTCGATGGAGGAGCCTTCCGGGGCAATTCCCCGTCCCGGCGGCGTGCGGGAACGGAGACTCCTGTCCCCCGGATCTTGGCTTCGCGATGGCGGCGGCTCGGAAGGTTTCTCGTACCGTGGCTTTTTCGTATCGAGGTTTTAGGTCGGGGACCTTTAAATAGGCGAAGAGGCGGAGTCGGAAGGGCCGACGAGGCGACGACACAACAGGGGCGCGGCCCGGGCCCGGCCGCGCCGCCCTATCATCTGGGCCCACCGTGGCTCCCCTCGGTGGCTCTCGGGTGTCTGGAAGCTTCGTGGAAAAATAGGATGTTGGGCGTTAATTTCGTCCGATTCGGAGAATATTTCCTTACTAGGATTTACGAAACCAAAAACAGCGAACTAACGACACGCGGCCCTTCGGCAGCTCGTCAATAGGTTAGTTCCGGAAAACGCATAATAATGACATATAATGTGTATAAAACATGTGAGTATCATCATAAAAGTAGCATGGAACATAAGAAATTATAGATACGTTTGAGACGTATCAACGCTTCTATTCCTGTAGACAGTGTTGGGCCTCCAAGAGCAGAGGTTTGTAGAACAGCAGCAAGTTTCCCTTAAGTGAATCACCCAAGGTTTATCGAACTCGGGGAGGTAGAGGTCAAAGATATCCCTCTCAAGCAACCACGCAAGTAAGATACAAGAAGTCTCTTGTGTCCCCAACACACCTAATACACTTGTCGGATGTATAGGTGCACTAGTTCGGCGAAGAGATAGTGAAATACAAGTAATATGGATGATTATAAGTAGTAATTGCAATCTGAAATAAAAATGGCAGCAAGCGAACATGTAGCAGAACTTGTTGGAAACGGTGTTTCAATGCTTAGAAACAAGGCCTAGGGATCATACTTTCACTAGTGGACACTCTCACTAATGATCACATAACTGAATAAATAAATGCTACTCTTAAACACTCTCTTGTTGGATAACAAACACCATTCATTGTGTAGGGCTACAAAGCACACCTCAAGCCGGAGTAAACAAGCTCCACAACTTCACGGAGTTCATATTAAAGTAACCTCTTGAGTGCATAATAGACCGTTGCAATTTAGACCGAGTACTAACATAGCATACACACTGTCACCAATAGCTATGAAAGGGGGAATAGTCACATCAATACTATCATAGTAATAGTCAACTTCATAATCTACAAGAGATTACAATTATAACCTATGCCAAGTACTACATGATGCACACGCTGTCCACTTTACATCATGGAGGAGGAATAGACTACTTTAATAACATCACTAGAGTAGCACATAGATTAATAGTGATACAAAGCTCATGATCACATAAAGATCACACCATGGGAGAGAGAGATGAACCACATAGCTACCGGTAGAGCCCTCGGCCTCGGGGAGAACTACTCCCTCCTCATCATGGGAGACGAGCAACGGCGATGAAGATGGCGGTGGAGTCGATGGAGATAGCTCCGGGGGCAATTCCCCGTCCCGGCGGCGTGCCGGAACAGAGACTTCTGTCCCCCGAAACTTGTCTTCGCGATGGCGGCGGCTACAGAACTCTTCGTGGGATATCGTCGGGTGTTTTAGGGTTTTCGCGACGGACAGAATATATTGGCGAAAGGGCGGAGTCGGAGGAGCCAGGGGTGGCCTCCCCACCTGGTGGTGCGGCCAGGGAGGGGCCCGCGCCCAGGTATGGTGTGGGGCCCCCTTGGCCCCCCTCCGGCACTTTTCTGGCTCTCTGGGTCCGTCTCGGTGTTTCGTCCAATTCCGAGAACATTTCCTGTGTACGATTTCTGAAACCAAAAACAGCAGAAAATAGGAACTGGCGCATCGGCATCTTGTTAATAGGTTAGTACCAGAAAATGCATCAAAATGATATAAAGTATGAATAAAACATGTAGGTATTGTCATAAAACTAGCATGGAACATAAGAAATTATAGATACGTTTGAGACGTATCATAGTGTTGTACTTCAGAAGCACCCAAAGTCCCAAACGAGAATTTTCTAGCTCTGCATATATGTGAGTGCTAAAATAAGGTGCAATCCATACACAGCACACAATCAGGATACATATATCAAACTAATTATGTTTTACCACGGAAATATCAAATTATGTGTGCATCAGTTCTTCCATTTTGTCAAATGCATCGAGCATAACATATGTTTACTTTCATAACATAGCTATGGACATGTACATATTCATTTGGTCCCTACCTCTATGCAACCATCTGCACAATTTATCCTTTGTTGCCCCCCTAAGAAAAAATAAACCCCATGTACATGTCGAGCTGAATTTATAATCATTGTGACAAATGACCAATCACATCTTACTCTAGATGCATGTTTTCTCCCTACACTCCTTTCAAATATTAACAGTTAAAAAACCCTGCAAATATTGACAAATGGAAATACTTTTTTTAGACCAACAAATGGGAACAATCAGTGGCGGATCTGCATGTAGCTACGGTGGTGCACAGTACACCGGGTAGAAATATTGTTCTTGTGAAACTGCAATTTTTCAGCGATGTGTGCACCCTGGAAAAGCGGCACCCATAGGCACCATGGAACAATGATTGCCTTCATTTCTTGATCTAGTGCTCCAAAACTTCATATCTACCTGATTAGAGCAAGCAAAAGCATTCAGTTTGTGAGGCTTTAGCTCCTTGCAAGTTGGCACCACCGAGAACACATTACCCAAAAAATAAAGTACACGAATAAAAGAAATCAACGATGGTATACTGAGCTTATGCACCATTAAGCTGGTATAGTGAGTTTAATAAGGGAGATCTCAGTTATGTCTTAATTACCTTAAGGTTCATTATAATCGCATGGAAGATATTTGCATGTTCTATTCATAAAGCCTAATTGCACTATCTACCACGTTGAAGTTTCTGCACCATAAGATTTGGTACCTAGGGTGTGTATATAGAATGATAGGCACCATAAGCTGCCACTTGATGAGCGGATTGAGGCATTTGATGGATGTAGTCAAAAGATCCATATGCAGTATAAGCGTCCTGTCCAACAATATAGTTAAGTACAAAATTATAGAAACACAAAAAAATATAGGTTAAGAAGAAGCAAAATAAGATCTAAATCTCTTGGTTTTATTATGAGGATTCTAGGATGCGGTAAAAACGTGGCAAAAATACAGATCACATCAGTATAGTAACAAGAAGTATTCTAAACAAATGAAGCAAGTGATGGAAAAGTGTTGCCGAAATCAACATCTTCTAATGTTGACCGACACACGAAGAACATTATTTTCGCTGGAAGTTTGGGAGAGAGAGATTGACCTAAAAGCAAACAATGAGTAACCACTATGGTCCATGGTTGAAAAAATCTGATGCCATAAGCTGTAACCCAGGCAAATCAACAACATTGACCCATTTTCTGCTTCCTCACTGTTTTTTCTTTTCTAAAAATTCACCTCCATTATCATAATTGCTCACAAAGTAATGCATAAAAAGTAAAAAACATGAAGTAATAAGATACCTGCGGTGAGCAGCCTCCCATTGTAATTTGCCTGAGGTTTCCAGCAGTGAAACCAGCCTACATAATATCTTAACAAATGCAGGAAACAATTATGAAACAACTGCGAGTAAGATTTCTAACCTTGACCATTCCAGTGCCATTGTCACATACAAGAGGTTGGATGTCCCCTCACTATCAGGTGTCAGCCATTTTCTAGAGAGTATCTGCAAGTAGCATAAGAATTATATCAATTATCAATAAAGCAATGTTGTCATTCTATAGAAAAATACATGTCTCGTGATTTTTGAAATAATATTTATGGATGTGCTACGTGTTACCAAGAAAGTCAAGAGACACTGATAACAAGTTTACAAAGAAAAAGCTGAAATGGGAAGGGCCGTAGATTCTCCATAAGTTTTTGAAAGAAAAGAGCATATGTAAACAACTTAATGTGCGACAATTCATTCTTCTTGTTAAGTGAGACCTGAGAAGTTTGCCAAAAGTAATGCAGTGCATAGCTCGTTCTTCTTGTTAAGAAGTATGCCAAAGCTAGCTAATGCACTTACTCCGCATCCTCGTTCTCTTCCTCCACTCTCTTAAAGCGACCTTGCCTTGAACTTTCTGCCGCCGCACGACCAACGCTGACGATGGACCCTCCATGTTCGTGCTCAATATATAGTAAAGAAAAGCAACGTCATGAGTTCATGCTCACAGTCATCAGATAAAGCTATAATTAACTGAATGAACTTGCACGCGCATTAGCAACATTATTTGGGACCTCAAAGATCTGAATAGTTACTACTTATACCTAGCAAATTACACGACTAAAGAAGTTGGACCAAAGATGCACTCCACCATTTCCGCTATGAATGATTTGCTAGCTTGAGTTAAATAATTTCTAGAAGCTCGGGCACTTGAGTTAAAATACTGAAAAAAATATTCAGAACTGTACTATACCGGTTCAGACATCTAACTGTCCATAGATGCTAACATGCAACAATCGAGCACCACACGATCAACCATGCTCATGTCCAATCAGGGGTCATAAAGAAACTATGTGAAATATGTCTCCAAGGTCCTACTTCATGTATCAATACCTAACTTATTACTGAAAATTAGTATTTTCTTTAATATATCCTTGTGTACTAAAATCAATTGATTTCACCTTTTGTAGTTGTAAACGGAGTTATACATGTGCATAACTATTTAGAGTACAAAGGAACAGGACAACGTGTTTAATACCTTGGAGGCAGTCCGAGTTCTTGGTCTCCTTGCGCTTTCATAATACCATGTCGAGGACAAAGTCGATGAGCTTGGCGTACTCGACATAGTGTCCCTTGGCTCAGTTGTTGCCGGCACCGGACTGGCCATGGACGAAGTTGTCCAGGAGTAAGATGTTGCGGGCAGGACCGGAGCGAAGCGACTCCATATTCATTTGGACCTCGCAGAGCTCCCCTGCGGCGAGTAAGGCGGTGGAGCGGTGCATAGCATCAACGCGGCAGTTGAACGTGGGCGTCCACCACTCGGCAACGTTGGCGTCGATGGACTCGAACTCCTTCATGGCACGCTTGAGCCGCATGAAGTGTTCTTCAGTGGACCGCGGCCCAGTGGGATCCGGCGCCGGAAGGCGATCTTTCCCCAAGCCCTTCGTGGATGCGGAGATGTCCGCTTCGTTCCACTTCTGGGCATAGGGGAGAAGGTGCCCCAGCTCCTTGCCCTCGCGCTTTAGCTCAACAATCCGGCCCAGGAGGCCGGAAGGTTTCTCTGAGACCGCGGCGGCAGCAGGCCCGACATGCAGCACTAGAGACTGCGAGCCGGTTGACGTGCTGCCATCCACGGCCTTTCCGCGGGACGCCCCCGGCTTGAGGAATTGGGTGATCTTGGGCGTCGTCGGCGGCGGTTTTGGCTTGGCCGCGGGAGGTCCTTGGCTTGGCGGCGGAGTTGGAGTAGCCCCGGCTGGCTCGAAGGTAGGAGCTTCCGGGCGTGATGCAGAAGAGGCCGGCGCGGAGGTATCCGGCGCGGCCTTGGTGGGGGAAGAGCTTGGCTGTTTCCTTTTCTTCTTCTTCGGGGGGGAACCAGAGGTTCCGCCCGCCCGGCAGTTTCGTCGTCGGCGCTGGTGTTGCTGGTGCCGATGTCTTGGGTCTCTGGAGGGGAGATAAGATCCTCCTCCGCGCGGTGATCTGGCGGTGTAGGGGCCGCGCGCCCCAAACTTGTAGTGCCTCCCGGAGGGGAGGCAGAGATGTTGCCGGCACCAGATGATGTCGGGCTTGAGTGAGGAGGAGGAGTCGAGGTCCTTGCCGAGCCGGCAGTGCCCTCCGGCTTGGAGCCAAGCTGAAGCGCGGGGCTGAAAGAGAGAAAAAGAAAGAGTTGGAAAAAAGCAACCGGAAAAGAGCTTAGTAAGAGCAATGCAAACAAAAAGAGAAGCAAAGAACTTACCCGGAAGAAACCGGCATCTTCTTGTGCTTGTAGCGCTTCGTGCCTACTTCCTTTCCCCCAAGGACTTCAGTCCGAGGGCGTTTGGAAGGAGGAGCTTGGCTAGGGCCGGCGTCAGCAGCCGGAGCCTTCTTCTTCTGGCCTTGGGCCATGAGTTTATCCACAAACTCGTCGCCCGCCTCGGCTCCCAGAGGAGCAACATGCTCGAGAACCTGTGGTTTGGGGCCAGCTGAGGGAGCGTCTACAGAAAGAGATAGATAACAGAAGAATGTGAGAGATAAAAAAGAAGGGCTACCTCGGCCGAGCTCGGGTCGTCGGACGAACCGGTTGGCTCGGCGGACACTTGCCGAGGCGCGAGGCTGGAGTCCGGCCCATCTTCAAATCTAGCCAATTGATGAAAGGGTCCGGGTCGAACTTGTCAAGGGCACGCTTCGGCAAGGGCCTCGCCGGTCCGAGTCGATGCGGGGAAGCGGTCCTTGGCCCGAAAACAAGCAAGAGAAACGAGTTAGCCATAATGTAAGAGTTACCGGTAAACCAACCCGAGTTGCGCAAGTCTCTTACTTCTTGGGTTGGAGGATTGGTGGAACTAAGAGGCCGGAAACCCCATTCCCAATCAACCGGCATGTCCGTTTGGCATATCCGGTTAGCCTTCGGGACCACGTCCGCCTTGCTCAAGGGCAGGCCGGTGATCTTGGTGGGATCACCGGGGCCATACATCTCACTTATCTTGTGAGCGCGGCGCTTGAGGGGAAGCACCGGCGGGCTGATGAAAGTGCGGATGATATCGTCGGAGCGAGATGTTGGTTTCTTTCATCGGCTTCAACACGAAGCGTACCACCGGTTCGTCTCAATATGATCCGTACCAGGGTTGTAGTTCCGGTTGGTCTTGGCGGGCGGCGCGGGTTGAAGGGCGGCAAGTTGATGAGATCGGTGGCGCTCTCGTTCTTCACATAGAAGAACGTTGTACCGCCTACAAGCGGCAAGACTCGAGGCCGTTGAACTTAAAAAGGGGCTCCCTTGGCGGGAGCCGATGATGCAAGACCCGCATTGAACGGGGGTTTGGGCTTGGGAATATCCTTGCCCTGGACCGAATTGATCCGAAGAGAGAAAAGCGTGCAAACGTCTCACGAGCGGGACGGATGCCGATGTAGCCTTCCATGAAGGCCACAAAGCAAGAAAGGTAAAAAACGGCGTTGCCGGGAAGGTGGTGAGGCTGAAGTCGATAGAAATCGAGAAATTGGCGGAAGAAGTCGGAGGCGGGGAGGCCGAAGCCGCGCTCGAAGTGAGCAAGGAAGACGACGACCTCACCGGGGTTAAGTACCGGCTCGATCTCATCGCCGGGAATCCGGCGAGAGACCCCTTCCGGTATCCTCCTAGACCGGTAGAGCCGGTCAATCTCATGTTGGGACACGTCGGAACCTCTCCGAGCTCCGCGTGTGATACCGGAAAGATCCTTTCCGGGGGCTCGGTTGGAGGTGCCGGCCTCTTGATCCTTGTTGGATTCTAACTCCATCCGGGCGAGATCTTCGGTTAGCCCGTCGGAGGTACTACTCGCCTTGACTACTAGAGGAGGGGGCAAGGAGAGACTCTTCGCTAGACATGTAGATCTGGGCAACACCGGTGTCTACCCAAAAACAGTTTTCCCCAGAAAGACCCTCGCGCGAAGATCTACGAGTAAGAGAAAAAGCAAAATAAAGAGGGGATAAATACTCTACCGGCCCAAGATCTAGAAAGCTAAGAGAGAAGAAGTAAAGGAGTATCGGGCCTAACCTGAGGCGGCGGAGTTGCAGAGGAAGAAGTTCGCCGGAGGGGTGACGAACCTAAGGCCGGCGAGGAGGTCCGTAGACGGCGAGGTGAGGGAGAGCTCGAGGAAACGCCAATGCCGCGACCGGGACAGAAGCACCGCAGGAGTTCTTCACGCGGTGAAGTCCGGCGACGTCCGGCGGAGCAACAGCGGAAGTTCGTCGGGCGGCGGAGCTCGAACGACGAAACGGAGCGGCGGAGGCGCAGAGGGCAAGAGCACTATGAGCAAGGAAGTGGAGAATGCGAGAAGAGGAAGAAGGAGGAGCGGTTCCCCCTTATAAAGGAAGAGGGAGACGTGGGCCGAAAACCGCCGGGCCTCGGTGGTTTGGGTCGTGGGCCGCGACGGTTCGCTCCACGGGCCGCCACGTGGCATGGTGGTACACGCGAGAAAATAGAAGGCCACGGGGAAGCGCATACGGATCCGGAACGGAGGCCGGGATTTGCTGTGAGGCGGTTAATGCGCGCGCAGAAGCCGAAGGGAAGTGACCCCTGACACTGGCGCGTCAGTCACAGTGCGCATGTCACTGACAGGCGCGGGGCCCAAGATATTCTCGACTTCGCCGAGGAAGTGTTTAATGACTAGGATGCCGGAGGGTAAGACACCAAATAATGCCTTGCTAAAGAAATAGCGATAATCCGGGCAAAGGTGCCGGATCCAAGCCCAATGTCGGATAGATTAAACCGGTATCCTAAAATAAAAGAACCTGGCATGGTCTGTTGGATAGGATCCGCGAGACTATACCAGCTTCGGGGACTAATGTTGGGGGGATGACCCCCGGTATGCCAAAGGCATGCCAAACCGGATGGTTTGAGCCATCAAGATACCGGTTTAATGTTCATACCGGAACATGGAAATAAGAAGTTAGCTAAGTGAGGCTAAGCCGGTATCCCCAAGAGGGGTATGCCGGAACCGGGTAAAGAAGGTACCGGGCTACCGGAAAGAAGAGCATGTCAGCAGGACTGGTCAAAGATTCTCTCCAGAGCTAGAAGACAAAGATGAGCTAAGCAAAGTAGCTTTAAACGAAGGGTCGACGATAAAGAGAAGGATGACGGTCAAAGAAGCTGGAGGACGTCGGCATCCACGATTAAAGAGGACTCCGGTGTCATCTATGATTAAAGTAGCTTTATAAAGTAGTTTGTCTAGTCAAAGATGCCATTAGGGTTTCTTGCCCTGTAAGCCACCCTCTCCCCTATATAAGGAGAGGGCGCAGCCCTTATCACGGGCACGCACAAAGAGAGCTAGGTTTAGAAGAACACCTGCACTGAGAAACTTGTAACCTGTTGAGATCAATAAAGGAGATGATCTAGAGCGAGTTCTTCCTTATGTCTTTCTTCTTCAACCTCTAGCCTTGGCTAAGTTCTTGAGGAAACCATCCGGAAGTTCATCCCGTCTAATCACAAACCCTCCCCCGAATCCTCTTGCGTCCATTCGGCCCCAACTTAAGCCATCCTATGGCATCTGTCTGTTCACCACGACGACAGGTGCATAGCATCAACGCGGCAGTTGAACGTGGGCGTCCACCACTCGGCAACGTTGGCATCGATGGACTCGAAGGCCAGATCCAGGTCGAGGGACTCGAAGAACACCGACCGCGAATGCGCAGTTGTGTGGCGTTTCTTAGCAATGATCGCAGAATGGAACCATGATTTAGATGACAGTTCAAAGCACAAACCATCACATAACTTTATAACTTGGATGATACTTATTTCTGATTTGATGCTTCTCGCACAGAAATTGAACAATCCCGTCAAATAAACCATTAACGATCCCAGTGTACATAAAGTTAAGTCCGACTTTCAGTGAGTCTCCTATTTAAGCACCACGAATCCAATTCCTAATCCCGCACAGAACAATTAGATGTCAATCAGGACAAGGAAGGAGGATATTACCAATAGAGCATGTTCCATACCATCGTCTAAAGCAATCAGAAGAATGTCATACGTAATTCCTTCCTGTTGATCCAACATCTCCTCCTCTACTTCAGGTACATCAGGCATGTAGACATCAACTTCGTCAAGTGAAGTGTTGTTGAGGTCAAGTGGGGTGCTGTTGAGGTCTGGGAACACCATAGTGGAGTGTTGTTTAGGAGGCAGCTGATATCTGCAGATAGGCAAGTAAAAACTAAGTAAGTCCAATTCATTTTACATCCCCAACAACTATTTGCTTTACACAAATTGTTATGAAACAAGACAGCTTAGGAAACATACTGTGGAGATTTTGCAGCAACCTGTACTATTAACATGTTTAATAAAATGCTCTGAGATGTACAATGATCTAAATCTGAGTCACCGTGGACTTTGCTCTTACTGTTGGCAGAACTGCTTCTTCTTCAGTGACCTGTAATCTCAGCCAATTGATTAACTACTGCATGATTTTCTCTCTATTATATTTTTTAAGAGTGCAAACTACTGCTATGCTTCACATGAGTATGTGACTTCTGCTAATTCAGGGCACTGTAATAAATCAACTGAATTTAACACAGGTTAAAATCAACTGAATTTAACACAGATTCATCTAGTGTTGTGTAGAACAGACTTGAAATTATATGTAGGTAATGATAATTTGTGATATAAACCAAATCATTGCCTGGTTCTATACACTGTACATGTCCATGTTCATGCTAGTGACTTTGATATTTTAGTGTGTCTTTTGTTAGTGCCATGACATTGTGACCTAAACATGTAACTTCCGGATATCCAAAACTGAACTAACTTGTACAGATTGTCAGCTACCGATGTTTACAACACATGTGTTAGCCTCAATTCAGCGACCTGAAACTTCTACATATTGTTTTGCAGTTTTATAAGCTTGCTAGTTCAGTTTCAAGGAGATTGTGACCTGATTGATGCTTCCTCAGAGAACTGATCGATCTTGTCGCAGGCCGGAGTTGCAGCTGTATCACGGCGATCTCTTGTGCGGCCCCTCCGTCGTTGCAGCGACGAAAAGTGCGAGGAATGGCCGTGGGTGCCCTTGCGATGGCAGCCCCTGCAACGGTGGCCAGAGTGGTCGGGGCGACCCCTGCGATGGCAGCCGGAGATGCAGCTGCTCGCGGTGGCCTGTACAACGACGAGCAGAGAGGTGGCCGGCGGACGGAGATGGAGCTGGTCGAGGCGCCTCTGCCCGTGGTCGCGTCTCCCCCTGGCCGTGGTCGCGTCGCCCCCAGTGCGTCTTCTCGGTGGCCCCTCCGATGACGAGCACAGCGGCTCCGGAGGTGGAGCTGGTGGCGGCGCCCCCTGAGCCACTTCGCTCGCGCGACCCCGCCCCCCGCTCCCTCGCGCGCCCCTGTCCTCGGCTCCCTCGCGCGGCCGCCAGCCCTAGCTTCGCTCGCGCGCCCCTGCTCTATGGAAAGAGTGATTTGGTTAACCGGTTGGGATGAAAACCAGTGCGGGGGAGAATGGATGGAAAAAAATAGTTTTGGTAGGACGACGAAGCGGACGAGGCTGGGGCGGAGAAGGGGAACACCTTCCTTCTTTTTAAGTAGTAGAGATAGAGATTATCATCTCCCCTATTATTAATTGCAGTCAGCATTTTTGCATACATAAAATGCATGATGGACCCACTATGACAGTCTCAAACAATAAAACCAATATGCATCGCTATATGTCCTTGCTAATTTATATACAATACTGTGGTTTCTACTTAACACATCTAAATCTAAATATGTGTTTATTACTTTGAAATATTGGGTCAAAGCATTGTGGCCCATATAAGATTTCAGAAATATCTCTAAATTTCAAAGCTCATATGCATACCAAGTTTTTAGCAGCTCACGTGAGGCATAGAAAAGAGGTGCGAGTGCTAGTCCCACAAATATGTAAAGTTGAGAGAAAGTTAGACTAACTTATACTGGAGGGAGTTCCATCACTTACAGAAGATGAAGGTAGGCACTCCTCCTTCCCCGCCACGCTCGTGCTTTGTGGATTGAGCCTCGAGCTGACACTATTGTGAAAATTGATGTTTTAATAAACGTGTCACAGTTAGTTCAGGTTATTTTTCCTCTCTACTTACACCGACACTATTGTTTACTCTATCTCGAGCATGGTTTTTAGGAAGTGCTCTGCGCGACTATTTGTGTTCTTCATCATGGTTTGTCTACCATCTAAGTTGGGTGGTGCTGCATATATTTGTCTTTGTTCCCTCTGCTTCAGCCTATCTTCAACAACGTTGTTGTCAACAACATCAACGCTGCATCGACGACTACTTCATTCACAATTGATCAGTACGTGCTGTGTATTCTGATCCTCTCTACAGTTACCTTTGTTTTTTAGTGTATGCACTACTATTGCTAATGGTGATTAATATATCTAGTATGTTAGTTTCACATGATAGTAGCTATTGTCTGTCATGTTTAATATTTTGATGTTAAGAAGGACATGTTTACTTGCATGTTTTCCTACAGGGCACGATGCATTTTTAAAATGGGTGTAAAACTACTATTTTCTCTTAAATTAAAATAACAAAGACTTGTATGGTAACCTTTCCGTGTCGCTCTTCATAGTAAAAGTTGCCCATTTTTATGAATTATAGAAGGAAAAAAAGTTAACTACGATACAGAGATATTCATTCACTAGCTAGCTACCCAGCTGATCCATCATCCATACATTAGGCAACTGTCCCAATTTGCCTTGTATACATGCGTGATCATCCGATGTAGTCTAAGACACTAGTATATATTGTGCCTTTAAAATCCTCCAGTTGTATATACTATCTACTACCGTTATAAGTTTTGCATGTGTATCTTGGTCGTCAATTTAATCTATATAATATAAACTATACTATAACATAAAAAATTACACCGTTATAAAATATAAGATCTGAAGTTTCTAGTACCATATTTTTTTCAATATATACTCCATGTTAAGTTGGTAAAATTGACAACTTAGGGCAACAGTATGACTAATAAAATGGTATGGAGGGAGTAACAAAGATTGGTCCATGTGTGAAGCGAGGTATCACAGCCAACTCATACCTTTTAAGGACTCCAATTAAACATAAAGGGGTTGATCAGTGTGCGAAGCGAAGTATCACGGACGACCCATAATATAAACTGTGTGGGTGCAGCTGGGCGCGCTCTAGGGCATAAACATCGCACACAATTTGCCTCGAGGAAACATGTGTAACATATCACACATAATAAGAAAAAATAATAATTGTCGGAAATGACGAAGAACATTGCACATGTTTCCGCATACACAAGAAAAGCTAAAAACAGTCGTGTGTGCTTGTTTTCGCCATTTCAGATAGGCTGGAAACTTTAATCATGTGTCTATTATTTTTGCTAAGTTGCTTCATGGGCTTCCATGTGACGCATGTAGGCTACTCCCCTTCCTCTCGTGTGCCATGCGTTGGTGACGCAACAACTTCCACGGGCATGTCACTGAGTGCTATAAAGCTCCACGCCACCGCACTCTTGGCACACAATAGCTCTAGTCTAGACACATATCGATAACGGTTCGCACTAATAAGAACACTTGCCTCTCTTGTGTGTCATCTTGGAAGTGGAGCACCGCTCCTACTCACTTGGGAGCTCTTCCCCACTGAGTGGCATCACCTTCAGTGGCGGAGCTAGACGCACAACAGAGGAGGGGCCAATTGACAAAAAATGCATAATTTATAACCATAGAAGTGCATAGAACAATCTGAGAAAGATGATGTTCACAAAAGACCATGTTCCCATGTCGACAACAGAGCATCTATTCAGATTTTATGCTCTGGAGCAAAATAAGACTTACCAAAATGCAAGTAAATCAAGCCATACGAGTTAGGTAGTAACTAAAGAACTAATCTCCTATTCTTTTGAGCCTTAAACTCAGCAATTATATCTTCGTAGCTGTATTCTGCAGTAATTTCTCGTTCGATTTGAAGAAGTAAGCTGTTCGCAAGATATTCATCTTCCATCTTATTCCGTAGCCTTGTCTTGATGATCTTTAAGCTTGAAAATGCACGCTCAGCACTTGCGGTGGAAACTGGGAGAATAACAAGTAGACGAATCAATCTATCAAGCTTGTTATAGATCCTATGTCTTCCTGTCACAACAAGACATCGACAAAGTGCAGTCAAAGTTGAAAGGTTCTTCAAATCTTCACTACCGGAGGCATCCAATGCAAAATGGTTCAATTGATGCTCTAATCCAACAATATCTTGGTTTGTGAAGTCCGCTGGATAGTACTTCTCAACCATTTTGCATATTTCTCTAGCATTGAAAGATATGAATCCATTTTTTGGAATCAGATTAACACTTATGGATAAAAGATCCATCACTTTCTCATTGAACTTCAGATTTAACTCATTCAGCTGGCTGTCCAATGTTACTCGAAATATCTCCACTCGGAAATATTGCTCTTTAGTAAAGTGATCAGGTTGGCGGCGAGCACGACCACCACGCAAAATGTATGTCTCTTTCATGTCTGGAACATCAATGGCATGTTCAGCGCAAAACTCACAAACCTGGAGGAAAAAATATTCCCAACCTTCATCTGATCGCATTTGTTCTAAGAGGACTCTAGTGGATGACACTAGGCGGATTGCATTAACTATGTCCTGTGTTTTCTTTTGTAAAGCTTTGCCAAGCTCTTCGCTGATTCCCAATATTTGTCTCATCATGCATAGCACGAACACGAACTCAAAAGATGTCAAGTACTTGAATGCGGTATCTCCATCGGCGCGGTGTGTGCCGGCTGTTGCATCTGAGCCTATAATCTGCAGAACGGAATTCACTGCCATAAACATATCCATAAGGCTGGAAATAGAAGCCAAGTGAGATCCCCATCTAGTGTCTCCTGGTCGTTTCAGTGCTCTGATCTGATTTGCCCCTTTTCCTGTCTCAATCTGGCCAATTCTAAGCAAGCGTACCATCTCAGCAACCTGTGCATCATTCAGTTCATCATGTCGCTTTGAAGATGAGTCAACCGTGTTTATGATAAAGAGAAGCTTCTGGAAGAATTGACTAACAGGAACCACATCCTTGGATGCCGCAACAAGGGCAAGTTGCAAGCGATGAGCATAACAGTGGACATAATACGCATGTGGAAAATCTTTGAGGAATAGTGCTTGTAATCCGTTGAACTCCCCCTTCATGTTGCTTGCGCCATCGTAACCTTGGCCTCGGAGATTTTTTACATCAAAAGAATGCTTTGATAACTCAGCACACAACTCGCCCTTGAGTGTTAATGCTTTGGTGTTCCTTACATGTATCAGCTGAAAGAACCTCTCTTGGAGAACTCCATCTTCATCAACAAATCTGAAAACTAAAGCCATTTGCTCTCGCTTGGATGCATCACATGTTTCGTCCACTAGAATAGAGAACACTGAATCCCCAATTTCACGACGGATGTGTTGTCTAACTTTCATTGCATAAATACTCAAGATCTCTTGTTGAATCTCGTGTGATATGTATTTGGCACGTGGTGGAGCATTCTCTAAAATGACAGCTGCAATTTCAGGGCAGAATTCTGCAATAAGTTTGAGCATCTCAAGGAAGTTTCCTCTATTTCTTGACTGAGGCGTTTCATCGTGGCCTCTAAAAGCGCAAGACTGAAATGTCAACCATTTAACGGTTGCTACTGAAGTTCTCAACCTTAACTCAGCCTTCTCTCTATCCTTATTACTCTGCACCTCTATAATGTTTGCTATGTGATTTGACTGGTTCAATAAAGCTTGACAATTTCTCACAGCATTGTTGTGTTGCGAACATGGTCCTGATCCAATATGAGCTAAAAATGCACACTTCTTTCCATTATTAACTCTCTTCCAGCCATCAAATCCTTGTGATGTGTACACATCAAAACCACTCATTTTATTTATGTTTTTGCTGCAGAGGAAGCAGAAGAAACAATATGCACAACCGCTACTCACGGAATACTCCAACCATGGAAACATACTGAACCAATTGTACTGGAACCTTCTTTGATGTCCGTGTGGCCCAGAAGGCTTGTATTTCTTCAGTTTAGGCTGCATGGGACCTAGCTGCAGATATCCTCTTCGCACTTCATCTCTCACGTTTTCTGGGTATTCCCAAATTTGTGGGCGTACAGCGGGATCTCGCTCCAGAGCCTCAATACCTCGAAACACGACATGTTCATTTCTTTGTTGTTCTTCAGTTTGCCTAGTCTGTTCCACTCCAAGCAATGCCAATGGTAGCACATTTTCAGGTTCAGAAGCTTCAGGTTCAGACGCACTAGCTTCAGGTACATGAGCCGAACTAGGACCATTTGTAACACCTCTTTTTCTTTTATAATATGACTCCATGGTAGACACTAGACAGTTTAATCTTTAACAATCAGAAATCATAGCTGCAATTTCAAGACAGAACACATGCTCATTAGTCGATCCAAACATTGGTATTTATCAGTTTATCCAAAGCATATAAAATTCTCAAATAATGTCTAGCTAAAATACACGAATATCTTCAATCCACAAATACTGATTCAGCATATAACATTGATATTTAACCAGAATAATCAAGCAATCGAAAAAAACCTCCAACCAAATTACGGATTTGCAAACAAGATAGGAAAAGGAGAAGCTCTCATTGCATACCTAGCTGATCTGATGCTCCAGATTTAGAACTTCCAAGAAATTGCCAAGACTGGATGTGATGTGCGGCCACCACTAGCTGGCTAGAACCAATGAGTGAAGGGGAGTAACAAATCTGGATTCTAGGAGATGGGGATTTTGGGGAAGGAAGAGGACCTAGCTAGCAGCCATCGCCATGGAAAAATTGGGGAATGGACGGGGGAGTGGAGACTCCAGAAGACGCACGTACAGCAGGTTCCACCGACTGGGAAAGACAGGCCCATATTATTCTTTTGCAATTTCGGAAGACTGGGCCGTGGCCCAGTATGGTCCACCAGTAGCTCCGCCAGTGATCACCTTGTTGAGCATGCGTCTCCGGTGGGAGGGAGGAGCACTTCCTCGCGCCACCGGACCATGATGTCACGCCCTCCTCATCATACTCTGGTTGGTCCTCCTGAGACAACTCCAAAAGGAATTTGGAGGACAACGAGGACACGGCTATGGCTACGCCAGAGGATTACGTACGGGTGGTGTCTCGAACCTTGGGAGGAGGCTGAGCGCGAGACCTAGAAGGAAGAGTACCAAATTCTCTAGGAGGAACGTTAGGTGGAGGATTCTTCAAGAAGAAGCAATGCCTCTAGGAAGGGAGCAATGCATAAGCAGTCATCAACCGATAAGTAGATCTTTGGTTTTCACCCCGAAGAAAGTCTTAGTTGTCTAGACAACGCCTTCAACAAGGAAGCGACCATTATTGTCATGTACAATCAATGACATACCTAGGGTTTATAGATCTAGGGTTTATACCTAGAGAAAGTCCTAACTCTCTAGCCAATGTCTTGAACAATGAACTCGGTCCTTGAGGAGGAGCACCAGCAATTATGTGGATAGTGTTGCAATCCCCACTTGTCGAGGCCACTATTGCAAACGACCTATAACCAGGCTCACATGCATCGCATGTGCGGTTTGCACGAGGACATCGTCCCGCGGTAGAACCATGCCCACAAAACATTTTTATAAATATTGTCTCCATTGCATCAAATTCTCGCTTTCGTCATTATTTAGTAGTCTCGAACTCGACTTGAGCCACTGAGACCTTGTGGACTTCCAATCGTATCCGGCTTGCCATAAAATTGTTAAGTTTGTGTATTTGTTATAATAATTTGCTTGTTGGTCCCACTTTGATACTTCTGTTAATGAACAAGATGCAGGTAAACTGAAGCTTGTCTTCATCGAGTAAAAGACATGCACTCTGTCACATAGACAGTGGTATATGCGGGTCGCTACAATGCACATGTTCTACGCAATTACATTGAGAACAGTTGTTAGTAACGTCTGGAATCTTGGCTTCGAGCTTTTGCCTTTCCATCAATCCTACCTGCCTTCCAGGCTCATATGATGGTCAGCCTGTCGCTGCGTGAAGTTAATTCCTGCACATCAAGATGGCCCACCGGAGCAGGCAGACCACCGGCCGAAGTGGCCGCACAAGCGTCTGTTGGTGCGACAACATGGGTATTAGTGAGGCTATTTATGGTCGTTGGCTCGGGCTCTCTCGAATGCACATTAGCCCTACCTTGATGCATGTCACGACATGCTCTAGCTCCGTCGGGGAGCGGTTGTCGCATACGGTTGTGTCAAGGAACTCGAGGCTCTTGTTCGCCAATGCCGCTTCCTTCCCCATCGTACTCCAGTTGGTCCTTCTGGGGCAACTTTAAAAAGAATTTGGAGGACAACAGGACGTCGCTATGGCTACACCAGAGGATTATGTGTGGTGTCTTGAACCTTGGGGAGGCTAAGCGCGAGACCCAGGAGCAGGAGTACCACATTCTCTAGGAGCATCATTTGGTGGAGGATTCTTCACGACAAAACGAATGTCTCTTGGAAGAAAACAATGCATAAGCACCATAATCACCCGATCAACAGATCTTAGGTTTTCACATCGAAGTAAGTCCTAGCTCTCTAGCCAATGTCTTCAACAAGGAAGCCACCCCTATTGACATGTACAATCAATGACAGGCGTAGGGTTTACACCCCGAGAATGAAAGTCCTAGCTCTCCAGCCAATGCCTTCAACAAGGAACTTAGTAATTGAGGAGCACCACAAAAAATGAAGTCGACGGTGCTGCAGTCCCCACTTGTCGAGGCCATTGCTGCAAATCACCAATAACCAAGGGCGGAGCCAGGCCCAGGGCAACTAGGGTCATGTTCGTAAATCCTATACACTACCCTTTGCGGCCTGTAAGGATGGCGCCGCATACTCTCTTTAGCCTAGCGCCGCTTTAGTGGGCTAGGCCCATTAACGCTTGTTTCGCATGTTGGTTTTTTTGCTGCGGTTTTACTTGTGGGTTCTGAATGTTGGTAGTTTTTCTGGAAATCTACCGGTTTTCAGGTGGGTTGTTTTCTTAGTGGTTTTTCGATTCTGTCGGTTTTCGAATGTTTTTTCTATTTGTGTTCATGTTTCTTTCATGGTTTTCAGTCGATATTTGCCTATTTAGATTTTCACCTAGTTTTTTTTTGTTTGCTTTTGCCCGGTATTCTGGGCGTTTTTTTGTTTTTCTTGTTTTCTTTCCTTTTCCTCCTCTTTATTTTTTTGAATTTTTTAATAAATTTTAGATTAAAAATGTTCAGATTTAAAAAATGGTTAGAACTTTTAAAATGTTTCACATTTGAAAATTTCAGTTTTAAAAAATCTTCAGGTTTTTAGAAAATGTTTCGGATTTGGAATTTTAAATTTTTAAAAATGTTCATATTTTTAAAATGTTTCAGATTTGAAATTTTGAAGTTTCCAGAAATCTTCAGATTCAGATTAATTTTTCAGAATTCGAAAATGTTTATATTTTTTAAAAGTTTCCAGATTTGGAAAATGTTCACATTCAAAAATTATTCAGATTTAGTATGATTACTGAACCAAAAAAAAAAACATCGTGATTGAATGCTTGTACGTGGTCTAGAATAGAAGGGAATCTGAACACATCATGCAGTCAGGCAAAGTACGTGAAACACACAGCTCGAGAAAAAGAAAACGTGAAACAGGCAAACGGCCGACCGAATGTATCCAATCTTACTGGGCCTCATATGGAGCGGCCCATGAAGCGGAAAGCTTCAGGCGGCGCGGACTACTCGTTTCGGCCTCTCCTCGCGCGACGCTGGTGCTCCCCTCGTTCGCTTGGTCGCCAGAAGGCAGGACCGCGCCGCCACGCTCACGCGGCCACACCGGCAAGCCACCCCCGGCCGACTCTGCCTGCCTACCTGGCCGCCGCCTCCTCCAGTCCCCTGGCCTTCGGTCTCCTGTGCTGCAGTGCATGGCGGCGCCCTGCCTCTGCGCCGCGCGCCCGTCGACCGTCGGAAGGCGCCGCCCCTCCTCTGCTCCCCCACGGCGCCACTTCTCTGTTCCTCAGTCTCAGTCCAAGTCCAGCTGCAGATTGCTACTCGGCGCTGTCTCAGTATGTAAGTTCTTGTTTTAGCCTTTTGCCTCTAGGTAAACTGTGGTATGGTTTAACAACCAAAAGATGAAGAACTCCTGCCTTACTGTGGTATAGTTTCACTACTTTTTGTGATTGATTTCATGTATTAGAAACATAATATGAAAAGATTTTATCCATTGGTCTCAACACCAATTAAATCAATAAATGCACATCCTAAAGCCGAAGAAGCTCCTTAAATGAGATGGATCGATGAATTATAGCATGGTGCGTCATACTAAGCGAGATGTATTCCACTCTATCAGTGATGATGATGGTGATACTATCCTTTTCAAGGATATAGGACCCATAGGAATTTTACCTCGTTGTTTTGGTTGGTTCTCAACTTCTCATAGTTGCATCAATGAATCAATGATTGACTATTTCACTTGATGTCTGTGCCTGTCCTTATGAAATATATGCTTTGGAAATTTCATTCGACTCCAGTGTCAATGGATTCGAAAATATTTGTTCAGCCTTGCCAGTACTATATACCAAATTTTCCATGCTATTACAAAAGTTCTTTAATTTTTTTTATTTGCGGTTAGTTTTTGGCCCGGGCTTTGCTCCAATCCTGGCTAGGCTCACATGCATCACGTGTGGGGTTTGGACTTTGGATGGGAACATCGTCCCGCGTAGAACCATGCCCACAAAACAGCATGTGGACTTTGGATGGGAACATCGTCCCGCGTAGAACCATGCCCACAAAACAGCCTGTGAATTATTGGTTTCATTGCATCCAAGGCCTGCCTACGTCATTACGTAGCAACCTTGAAGTCGACTTGAGCCACCGAGACCTTCTGCACTTCCAAACGTATCCGGGTTGCCATAATTTTGTTAAGTTCTTGCATGTGTTATAATAATTTGTTTGTTGCTCCCACTTCCATACTTCTGTTATGCTACTCTAATGGACAATATCCAGGTAGATTGAAGCTTTCATTCATCGAGTAAAGGACATACACTGGTATATGCGGGTCGCTACAATGCACATGTTCTACCCAATTACATTCAGAACAGTTGTTAGTAACGTCTGGAATCTACGCTTCGAGCTTTTGCCTGTATCCTTCCGTCCATGCTACCTGCCTTCCAGGCTCGTGATGGTCAGCCCGCCGCTGCCTGAGGTTACTTCCTGCACATCGAGAAGGCCCGCCGGAGCAGTTATCGGCAGGCAGACCACCGGCCGAAGTGGTCGCACCAGCGCCTGTTGGTGCGACAGCATGGGTATCACAGCGGCCATTTGCGGTCGTCGGCTCGGGCTCTCCTGAACGCACAGTAGCCCTACCTGGATGCACGTCACAGCCTGCTCTAGCTCTGCCGGGGAGCAGCCGTCGCGGACGGTTGAGTCGAGGAGCTCGAGGTTCTTGTTTTCTTCAAATAGCTTCCATGCCTGCAAACATATTCTGTTTGTCAATGTCAACGTGGTAATCATTGTGATTCGATCAGGATGTGTTTGTTCAGACAACAGGAAATTTTGAATTTAATAAATTGACACCAAATCCCAAATTGTGTAGATGACACACCAAATTCAATTTGATTATTTTGTTTTCACTTACAGGGGGTAGTTGATTGCTTACATGAGCTATGAGGTTGAAGCTTCGCTGGTTCCTCCTGCCACTGACGATCTCCAATAGCAGCACACCGAAGCTGTACACATCCTGCATGAACGATACCATGCCGTCCATGGCGTACTCCGGCGACATGTAACCACTGCCACCGCACCGTACAAAAAAACAGTCAGGTAATGTGGCGAAGAAATCGAGGTAAACTGAACTGAACTTGAGCATTGTTGTGTTATGCAAAGTTGCAATATTGCTTACACTGTCCCAACAATCCTGTCCGTGGTGACGGTCGAGTCCTCACGGTCGCCGCCGGTGCTGCTGAAGGGCCTGGCGATGCCGAAATCCGATATCTTGGCCACCATCTCGTGGTCAAGGAGGACGTTGGCCGCCTTCACATCTCGGTGGATCATGGTCTGCCTCGAGTCCTGGTGAAGGTAGACGAGCCCTCTCGCGACGCCGAGGATGACGTCCATCCTCGTCTTCCAGCTCAACGACGCGCGCCTCCTTGAATCTGTTCGCGAATTGACTGAACTGAGCGCCACAGTTTCTCGAGCTGCAACTGCATATACTGCAATCGGAAGTGTTTTCCTCCTGTTCTGAGTTAGGCAGGTTACGTACCGAAGATGAAGGCGTCCAAACTCCTGTTGCTCATGTACTCGTAGACTAGTATCCTCTCGGAGCCGTGGATGCAGCAGCCGAGCAGGCGCACAAGGTTGCGGTGCTGCAGCTTCGCGATCAGGTCCACCTCGTTCTTGAACTCCTTCTGGCCTTGCACTCTGTTCTCCGCTGACAGCTTCTTCACTGCGACTTCCTGTCCATCTGGCATTTTACCCTGGTAAATCCAATTAGTCAGACATTTGTCATACAACTACAAGACCAGTAGACAGTACTAGTAGCTTCGAACCGTTGTTTATACCGGTTCCAGTTCAGAATTACATGGATTGTACTATTGCAGTGGGTAATTTTTTTTAAGACAAGGCTCAAAATGAGCCCGGCTTTGAATTAACGAAGCCATCAACCATAGAAACCATTGTATATCACCTTGTAGACAATGCCGAAGCCACCACGCCCGATCACGTTCTTGGGACAGAATCCATCGGTGGCCGCTCTAATGATTCCAAAATCGTATGTCGGGCATTCACCTCTCATGATCTCGTCAAACATGGTGACTGCAAAATGGAGAAGACATCAGCCACATGACATGAGCAACAGACCAAGGAGTAGTCTCAGATTACCCTGGTAAAATGCACCAAGGACTCTGACTGACCTTCCTTACTGCGCCGAGCCTTTCTCCAAATCATGAAACCAAGCAATAGAAGCAGCAACGCAAACCCTATTATCAGCGCTGTGATGACTGCGACGAACTTCTTGGTCTTGGTTGGCTCTGAAAATGCAGGTGCAGTGTCAGCGTCGACTTAAATGCGGAAAATTTGTGGAATTTATATTGTCGACTTAGATGCATTGTAATTAGGCTAAGATTGATGCAAGGTTGTACAGAGTGTGAGCTTGACATGTTTGTCCTGGTAGGCGATTCACGTCAGTGTTGAAAATATCCTTTGAACAATGTATGTTTCCTGACTTCAACCGGAAGTTTCAGCACAGTTTATTTTTGTGTAGGTAGCTGAAGTCAAGCTATGGGTTGTACAATATGAGGATGGGTTTTATATGTACAACTCGGTGATTTGGATAAAAATACATATGCACAGTTTTGTTTATTATGAGGTGTGGGGTGTATAAATATATTATCTTGAATCAAATGATTTTCTATTATTAATTTATTATCGAGTGAAAATATCAAGCTCCAACTGCCGATTTTATTGGTTGGCAGGGAGAAGAAGCAAAGTCAAACAAGAGCATCCAAGGACCCCAAACAAGATATTCGTGAAATCGATTTGGTTCAGGTGCGACAGGAAAATTGAATAGTACCAAGGAGTACTACCTAATTCATCGTCTACAAATAAGTGTGATTTAGCTTTTGTTTTGAGTCAAAGATTTTAAAATCTAACTTCATAGAAAAAGTAGAGGCGTATACAACAAGTGTGGACTTTTGTAGGACGAGCTACACATAGCTCTTTCTTTTTGTTCAGAATTTCAAAAATAACATTCTAAGTTTCAAAAAAATCTGAAAAAAAATTTAGATGTAAGCAATGTTGAGTTCTATCATTGCGTAAAATTTGAACCCAAATCTGAAAAAAAATTCTAGATTGTGAGAGTTTGTACTATTAAGTATTCAGAATTTGTCACTTTTGCATAGCCTCGAACAAAGGTATTTCGAGTTGCAAATTTACACGTTGGTAGAATACAAGATTGTCTGCATCTAGATTTATTTTCAGATTTTTTTTTTGAAACGTTTAAATACTCTATTTGTTTCCATATGTAAACCATACAGTTTTTTGAGAAAAAAAATTCAGAACATAAGGTGTATTACGTTGCCCTGCTTGTATGAATGATATTTTTAGGGATTTGATTAGCTTTCCTTATCTTCTGCAAAGTCCTCTATTAGCTCATGTCTTGCCTATGGATAAACCTAGCCAAACATGATGTAATTTTTTTCTAAATGTGCGTTTTATAATTTTCGTGCCAGAAACTATATGGCTTATTTCTAGGAAGGAGGGAGTATTATTTTTGAATTTTTCAAAAAAATGAGCTACATGTAGCTCGAGCTACGTTTGTGGTTTTCCCTTATACAACATCAAATTTGTATATTATGAAACTACATATGAGATAGGTCTAGTGACATTAATTCAGTCTCGTAAATATTGCTATATTTTCTTTAAAATTTTCAAATTTCAAAAAAGATTTGACTTAAAAAAAAGGTAGAAATATAGGCTTATACGTGGACGGAGGTAGTATCAAGCATTGAAGGCATTGATTGTGTCGTTCGGAAAATTTGCAACAACAGAAGTAGCATTGCAAATGCCTCGCTTCTTGAACTAATATTCGGTAGCTAGGGACGCATGCAATCCAAGTTTGATCATGAAATATTCGGTAGCTAGTTTATGATGGAAACTTCACAAAATGATTCAGGCTACATACATGGTTCACAATTTTGAAAACACATATCTTGTGATCTTTGCAAGAGTAAGTTACTACGATTTTTATAAGTTACGAAATCTGATGATTTTGTTCTTGAACAGAGCCGTAAGTGTAGCCTTATTGCCCAAGTACAGAGAGTGTTGCATCTTATTTACCTAGGTCAGACTTTGCGAGCCTGACGAAGAGATCCTGGCCGTCGTCGACGTAGCGCGTGTCCATGAGCTCGCCGAACCACTGTATGCACCCAGTCCCGCCTCGGATGTCCGACGCGGCGTACGCCGTGCAGTTGCAGTCGGAGAGACACCTCCGGCCGCACTCGGCGAGCGTGGCGCCGCGGTCCACGGTGCTGCCGTGCGTCTCCGGCAGCTTCACGCCGCGCAGGACGTAGAACCCGTCCCCGCCGGCGCACTGCAGAGGCGTGCTCCTGGCGCACCCGCCGGTGGCGTTCCGCATGCGCCACTCCGCGAGCGACCCCGGAGTGAAGCCTCTGATGCAGCCGCACACCACGGCTTCCCCCATGTCGCAGACGCCGAACGCGCCGCAAAGGCCGTAGGTGTCGCAGTGGTCCCTCGGCCCCGACCAGAAGCTGTTCCACGCCAGTGCTCTGGGGTCCCAGACCATGCGCTGCATCACGCCGGACTCATTCAGTACCACCCGCGACACCGCCGACCCGTCGCGGTCGTGGAACACGTAGGAGACCTCGTCGGCGGTGTTGGTGAACCGGAACTGGAACATGTCCTCGAAGCTGGTCATCTCCGGTATGCCGCTGAACCGCATCCCGTTCCACGGGCCCGTCCGGTACTTCTTGCGTCCCTTGCTCCAGACATGCAGCTCCGGCGAGCCCTGCGTGTCCATCACATACCGGAAGTCGCCTGCCGACGGGTCGTCGGCGCTGCGCCACGAGGAGAGGGACCATAGGGCGCCGGTACTGAGGTTCCTCCCGCTTCGCATCCCGGAGATGAACGTGTTCGTCGGGTGCTCGAAGCTTTGCCACATCACGGCGCCGGCCGCGTCCGCGAGCACCAGGTTGCCGTCGTCGTGGAGCTGCGCGACCGCACCAGGGATGGCCAGGGAGGAGGAGTTGGACGACCAGATGGTTTCGTTATTGCTGGCGGCGTCAAGGAGGACGAGGTTTCCTCTGTCGCTGAGCGCAACGACGCCTGACGATGTGTTGAGCGGGCGGTCGCGGTTGGCGACCCAGACGACGGCGGCCGGGGAGACGGTGAACCATATGCCGAGAAACCACTTGGTGTTGTTGGCGGTGCAGAAGAGACCGAGCTGGAAGACGTCGCCGGGCGAGACAAGCTTCTGGTCGCCGCCGATCGGCCTCGACTGCGTTAACGTGCTGGCGGCGACGGCCGAGGCTGCCAGAAGCAACACGGAGAAGAAAGCCTGGAAGAGTCGGCGGTGGCTCATGGTCTTGCGCGCGCTTCACTGATAGCAGTAGGGGAATCTGAATGTGGAGTGGATTGCTTCCCAGTTTTGTACACCGCTGGCTGCAGAACAGTAGGAGAGTATCGGTTCAGTGAGACCGGAGAATGTTCTGACATGTGGTGAATCGAAAGGAAGAATACAACGAAATTGCTAAGAAGTTGTTGTCTTGGAATTTTGGCTGTTTTTCTAATCTTGGAAAACTCAGCGGTTCGGACTGTTGTAGCACACACTAGTACCTTCGTTCGGTTGGAAACTACAAAAATAGTGGAACTGCTTAAGTTGACATAGTGAAATGATTTGATAAATTAGCCCTGCCTTCTTATAAAAACAGCAAATCATCGCAGGGCTCAGCAGCAAGATTGCCCTCGTCAAACTTGTTGACATTTGAGGGTACGTTTGGATGGCAGCCAGGAACTGCCCAGCCAATTTCTTGGCGTTGACTGAGGGCCAGGGTGTATGTTTGGTTCCAAGCCAAGATTTCGATTCCCTGCCAATTATTTGGTCCAGCCTTTACCTTTTACGCCCATACGCGGGCGAGACAGCGGCGGCGAAAACGCCCGCCAAATATTTGGCACACCCAGGTTTTGGCGGGTCTCACGTGGGCATCATCCAAACACACCCTATGTACGCAGCAATCAAAGATTCTTGGTCAGCACTCTTGCGGAATACTGAAGTAAGGTGGTAGTGACGGGTGGCTTGACCATTTTATACTCACGTTATGAAAGAAAATTAGGGTCTAAATGTCTCATCTTCGAGCAAGCATGTACTAATCTAATTGCTGGTGTGATTGCTGCCGTGAGATTTGCCGGTGTGGATTGATGTTGCGGAGAATAAGAAGACCAAAGATACTTAATTAGTGTTAGTTGTCTTACATATTCGTAAAACGTACTTTTGATGGTGGCATTACATATAGAAAACGGATGGCGTCCTTCCTATTGATTTATGTCTCTTATAAAATGTACTAATTTTGATAGTGGCACCGAAGACCACTTGTAATAAATTTTACGGGTATATAGGTATGTGGGTATGGGTTATACAATCCAATATCCATACCCACTCTATCTAACGGGTGTGATATTTTTCCGATCATGTATTTATGGGTAATTGTTTTTAGCCCATACCCTTACTTGCTATGGTTTTTACTTGGCAATGTGTATCTGATGGCAACAAAATTACACATGTATACCAATTTGTTGGGACTCCAAGCGCAGAGTGATACATTAAAATAATTTCTCTCCATAAGAGTGACTATAGGGTTTATATAAAAAAATCCGGGGATATAGTTATTCCCTCTCTATGTCCACTTCAAGCAACCTACAAAAACAAAGCAGATGTCCTCAACTCAATCAGGATGTTTGTTAGGCAGACATGATGTGTAATGTCAAAAAAAATACTAATTTAAAATATGGTAAAGCTAATGCCAATTGACCAATGCAGTGGTAAAAGTAAAATCATAGTGATGGCAGTAGTAAATATGCAAACTAGATATGTGAACTAACAAAACTAACAATGCAAAGTATTTTTTGCATTTTCTTAAATAAATAGTACTGGAAATGAAAGTGCATACAAAGTAAAGTGAAGGGTGTTTCTTAAGCTTAAAAATGGACCGTGGTTCATGGTTTCACTTGACCTCTCTCTCTCATAAACATGATGGCACCGATATAGCTTTACATAACAAGTTATTAGTGATTGATACGCATTCATGTGGGCATCAGGCTCTAACATCGAGATGATGCAACAAATATATCTCACTAATACTCCCTTAGTAAGATAAAACTCCACAAACCAAGTTTAAATTTATACAGAGTATTGCCTTAGGTACTTTCACATGATGTTGAATGACAAATATGCTACCTTGATCTAACAAAGATAATCTTATCACAAGATGAACATAGCACGGATTTTAATTTATCCCTAGTGAGGTAAAAATGGAAAGGTAAAAACAACGATAGCTACCAAATTTCTATCAACATCCAATTACTACTACTAGATTGATCCAACTAACACACACATCCCCTCTCGGGCTTTCACATACAAGTATGATCAGAACATGCATACATGAATGGGGTAACATATGCATCTATAAATACACCAAACACATGCTAAAAATCATATCGCATTACTCCTATCATAAACAAAAGATCCATGATAAGTGAATTGTAACGATAACCGCAATCATGTAGGCAGCTCATGTGGTTCTAAAACAATGAACTACGTAGAGAGATTAATCAAGCTACTCCCACAAGACCATAGTTCAGGGTGGACTACTCCCTATTCATGAAGACGATGTAGATGATGTTGATGGGGGTGGAGGAGCAACCAGGAGCATCTCCGGATGCATTACGCCTCCAATATTTACATGTTTTCTCTCTGTTTCATGCTTTCTCTATTTGCAGCCACGACTCGCAAGATCGCGGGGTAGGATATATATAGATGGTTTAGGTACAACCCACCCATGGCCCGGCATGCCTTCTAGGTCGTGCCATAGAGCCCACGTGACGCCTTGTTGGTCTCATGGTGATCTCCTTCTGCATGAAGTGTTTGTCCTTCCAATATAGTGATGTCGCAAAACGCCTCACTCCATTTGAGGTCTGTAAGCTTCATGAAAGTCTAAAATACAAAAAATAAGGTTTTCATGTCTGCAGAGTTAGATAACAAAATATTGAGATTTCGTGGGAAATCTCGTAATCAATGTAAAACCATGGTGAAACCTTTGTTATGATGCAAATGTGTTGGAACATGACATAATAAACTACAAAGCTCATGGATACATTTTAAATGTATCAGTACCCACTTGCATCCGGTCCAGATAGGTAAGTAGCCTTTGCACTTATTATGTCTCTCCAATTTTCTTCACTTAAACCCTTTTATTCTACATAACGGTGCTTTTATTCAGAAAATTTATACACAAAAATATTCACATTGATGTTGTTATTTTATCTCTTTGATTTGTTCATGGATCATTGACTATTAATATTCAATTTCATGTTACTGGTTGGAGATTTCTTAAACGATCTTGTCAAATTCATTACGCATATTTGATTGTTTGAAATTTTATTTGAGGAATAACTTTATATCGGGCATTTCACACAACTTTAGGTTGTAAATTTTCCAATTAAACGTTCATATGTGTGCTAATGTGATAGGGAGATGTAGATATACTCATTTATGATTGTTGAAACAGAAAACTTATAACACAAAAGTTATAAGAAACATATAGGTAAAGAAAATTTTAAAGGAAATTTTTAAATGGCCCACCATGTGT
This sequence comes from Lolium rigidum, assembly GCF_022539505.1. Classification (NCBI taxonomy): domain Eukaryota; kingdom Viridiplantae; phylum Streptophyta; class Magnoliopsida; order Poales; family Poaceae; genus Lolium; species Lolium rigidum. The sequence continues at coordinate 173,034,039 of NC_061514.1, forward strand.
GTAACATATTTGAAAAAATTGTCTAAAAAATCTCCAAACATAAACAAGAAATTGAAAATTAACAATTAACGAAACTAGTAACCGAGCACGGGAATGCAAGCACATCATTGTGTGAGTGTGTGTGTAGAACTTATCTTGAACCGAAGCACCGCTGTGTAAAATAGAAGGGATTAAGTGAAAATACTATCCACATTGGCCCTAAAATAAATCCTCATTGGCCTCCAAATATGTCACCTTGCTCAATGTTGAATTTGTCACCGCTTTGTCTTGCTTCACTATTTTTCTTCACCTTCACTAACCACCAACATCACCTTCCTCCATGATCTAATTTCTCGTCCAATAAGAATCTAGGACGGTTGAACTTATCCCCTTAAGGTGTGTTTGGTTCATGGGATATGATGAAGCAGGTATCCCAACATCTAGTTAAGGATAGGAAGCTATTCTGTTTGGTTGGGTGGGGTGATATGTGGTTAGGGTTAGCCAATTTTTTCTTGGTGCAAAGGTTGAAGAGTAGATGGAATATTGTGGTGACATCTTTAATTTGGGTGGTGAGATTACCTCTATAGAGGGGAAATAAACCCAATTGAAACAAAATCTCCCTTTTATCATTTATTGTGGATACATGTAACTATGATATGTGTTAGAAAATGAATGTGATGAAAAACACCGTCACCGTCCATATATATTTTTATATTTCGATGAAATAAATTTCAAGAGTAGTATTTGACACGATTAGTATGAGAAAATTATAATCAAGACACGGGACACTGTCTTATCAATGCCTTGTAAATTCAGAATAGCAAATCACACCATCCAATCAAAATCATTTTATTAGTACTAGCTCCATATAAAAATCCATGGTGGTTGCTCCTAGTTGATCAAGGCGACGAGAGAAAAAGATCCCCTTTGAAGAAAATAAAAGCATGTTGTGTCGCGCACGAGAGAACCCACCTCCGTTCATGATCATCTCCACTCCTCTTCTTGCATGATAGATTCGCCACATTGCTTGTATTGGAATCACATTATCCTTCTCCCAAATTTCCTTTTAAACATCTCCCATCCTTTCTCCTTCGTCCTTGATAGTCTCAAATGTATCTATAATTTTTGATGCTCCATGCTTGTTTTACACTGATTTATATATGTTTTGCTCATACTTCGTTTCACTTTTATACGTTTTCCGGCACTAACCTATTAACAAGATGCCACAATGCTAGTTCCTTGTTTTCTATTGTTTTGTATTTCAGAAAATTTGTACAGGAAATATTCTCGGAATTGGACCAAACAAAAGCCAAAGTTAATATTTTTCCGTAACTAAGACAAAGTCCAGAGGGGAGTCGAAGAGGAGCCACAGGGGGGCCAAACCACCCCTTGGCGCGGCCAGGCCCGGGCCACGCCAAGGCATGGCGAGGCCCACCCAGGTGGCCACCGACATCGCCCCTACGCCTATTTATTCACGATCTCGGGAAAATCCTGAATGCCCGAGCCTCCATCCACGAAAAGTTCCGTCGCTGCCGCCATTGCAGAACCCATCTCGGGAGGGTTCTGAAGCTCTTCCCGGCACCCTGCCGGAGGGGGAAATCATCGCCGAAGGCATCTACATCGCCATGCCCGCATCCGAAGTGATGCGTGAGTAGTTCATCCCTGGACTATGGGTCCATAGCAGTAGCTAGTGTAGGGACTCGTAGCATAGAAAACAAAAAAATTCCTACCGCGAGAACAAATAACAAGCCAAGATTTAATCTAGTAGATGGTAGCAACGAGGTGAAGATCAACATACCCTTGAAGATCGCTAAGCATTAACGAGATAAATCTCGTGGTGGATGTAGTCGATCACTTGCCACTTTCAAAAGCGCGTAGAAGATCTTGACGGTGCCACAATCGGGCAGAACCATTTACATAAAATAATAATTCCACCATGGACTCCACCTTCCCACTTGGTGGGTTAGCTAGGGTTGGTGGAATCCCTCCGGGACTCCTCCTTCCATAGTGATTTATTCCGAATGATTCTATAAACTTCTACAGCCTTCCATAAATTCACCGGACCACTCCCAAACTTGGAATGTGACTTCCCATATATGAATATTATTCTCCGGACCATTCCGGAACTCCTTCTGATGTCCTGGATCCCATCCGAGACTCCGAACAACATTCGAACTCCATTCCATATTCCATAAATACTTAAAACGATATAAAACCTTAAGTGTGTCACCCTACGGTTCGAGAACTATGCGGACATATTGAGACTCTTCTTCGATCAATAACTAATAGCGGAACCTGGAGATCCATAATAGCTCCCACATATTCAACGATGACTTCGTGATCGTAAGAACCATTTACATAAAATAATAATTCCCTTTGTCTCACGATATTTTACTTATCCGAAGTTTGATCGTCGGTATCTCAATACCTAGTTCAACATTATTACCGATAAGTACTCTTTACTCGTACCGTGATATGATATACCTTGTGAGCCAGTCACATGCTTGCAAGCTAATTGGATGTCATTCTACCGAGAGGGCCCAGAGTATATCTATCTGTCATTTGGATGGAGAAATCCCACTCGTGATCCACGTGCCTCAACCCTATACTTTCCGAACACTTAATGCCACCTTTATAACAACCCATTTACTAAGTAGTGTTTGGTGTCATCAAAGCATCCATCATGTGTAGGTGATTAACATGATCTCATGGTCGAAGGATTAGGTTACTATGTATATTTAAAGCTTGAAGCACAACGTACTTAATGACTTGATCATATGCTACGCTTACTATGGGTGTATGTCCATCACATCATTCACCTAATGATATGATCTTGTTATTAATAAGATCCAGTGTTCATGATCAGGAAACCATGATCATCTATTAATCAACAAACTAGTTTAACAAGAGGCTTACTAGGGACTCCTTTATGTTTACAAAACACACAAGTATTAATGTTTTCAGTTAATACAATTATAGCATGGGATGTAAACATTTATCATGTACAATAAGATATAACAATAAACACTTTTATTATTGCCTCTTGGGCATATCTCCAATAGCTAGATTGTTGTCTTCTCCAATTTGTGCCTCATGTTTAGATCTTGTGAGCTGCCCTACATGATCAAGATCATCTTTATGTAATGCTACATGTTGTGTTTGCTGGGATCCGATGAATATTGTGTACTGTGTTGAGATCGATTATATATTCTTGTCATATGTTATTTGTGATCTTGCATGCTCTCCGTTGCTAGTAGATACTCTGGCCAAGTAGATGTTTGTGACTCCAAGAGGGGGTATTTATGCTCGATAGTAGGTTCATGCCTCTAGTTTCTGGAAGAGTGACAATAACTCCTAAGATTGTAGATGTGCTATTGGTACTAGGGAGAAAACAATAATTTTTTATCCGAGGGTAATTTTATTGTTTACTTTACACACATTGCTTAATGCAATAATATGTTGCTTGCAACTTAATACTGGAAGGGGTTCAGACGATAACCGGAAGGTGGATTATTAGTCATAGACGCAGTTGGATTACGATCTATGTATTATGTTGTTATGCCCAAACGAATCTCATAGTAATAATATGGTCATGTATGGTCGATATTCTGTCAATTGCCCAGCTGTAATTTGTTCACCCTACATGTTATTTATCTTTATGGAGAGACACCTCTAGTGAATTGTGGACCCCGGTCCTTTCCTTTACACTGATAAATTCAACCACTGCAATCCTTCTCTATTTACTTTCCGCAAACACTTCTCTTTTTAATTACTGCAAACATCTCCTTCCACTCGATACATTTAATCCTTTGTGTTCAGCAAAACCGGTGAGATTGACAACCTCACTGAAAGTTGGGGCAAAGTATTTTAGTTGTGTTGTGTGCAGGTTCCACGTTGTTGCTGACGCCGGAAGTGCGCCCTGCCAATAGTCAGCTAGCAACACCTTCAGAAGTCACGCCTTTCTCCTACTGGTCGTTAAACATTGGTTTTATTACTGAGGGAAAACTTGATGCTTGATACGTCTCCGACGTATCGATAAATTTCTTATGTTCCATGCCACATTATTGATGATATCTACATGTTTTATGCACACTTTATGTCATATTCGTGCATTTTCTGGAACTAACCTATTAACAAGATGCCGAAGTGCCGGTTCTCGTTTTCTGCTGTTTTTGGTTTCGAAATCCTAGTAACGAAATATTGTCGGAATTGGACGAAATCAACGCCCATGTTCCTATTTTGCCCGGAAGCATCCGGAACACCCGAGAGCCGCCGGAGGGGGCCACGGGGCCCCCGGTGATAGGGTGGCGCGGCCCACCCCACGGCCGCGCGGCCCTATGGTGTCGTCGCCCCTTCGACCTTCGACGCCGCCTCTTCGCCTATATAAAGGTCCCGGACCTAAAACCTCGATACGAAAAAAGCCACGGTACGAGAAACCTTCCGGAGCCGCCGCCATCGCGAAGCCAAGATGCGGGGGACGGGAGTCTCCGTTCCGGCACGCTGCCGGGGCGGGGAAGTGCCCCGGAAGGCTTCTCCATCGACACCACCGCCATCTTCATCAACGCTGCTTGTCTCCCATGAGGAGGGAGTAGTTCTCCATCGAGGCTCGGGGCTGTACCGGTAGCTATGTGGTTCATCTCTCTCCTATGTACTTCAATACAATAATCTCATGAGCTGCCTTACATGATTGAGATTCATATGATGATGCTTGTAATCTAGATGTCATTATGCTAGTCAAGTGGGTTTTACTTATGTGATCTCCGGAGACTCCTTGTCCCACGTGTGTAAAGGTGACGGTGTGTGCACCGTGTGGGTCTCTTAGGCTATATTTCACAGAATACTTATTCGCTGTTATGAATGGCATAGTGAAGTGCTTATTTATATCCCTTTATGATTGCAATGTGTTTTGTATCACAATATATCCATGTGCTACTCTAGTGATGTTATTAAAGTAGTTTTATTCCTCCTGCACGGTGTAATGGTGACAGTGTGTGCATCCGTGTTAGTACTTGGCGTAGGCTATGATTGTGATCTCTTGTAGATTATGAAGTTAACTATTGCTATGATGGTATTGATGTGATCTATTCCTCCTACATAGTGTGAAGGTGACAGTGTGCATGCTTTGTGTTAGTACTTGGTTTAGTCGTGTTGATCTTTCATGCACTCTAAGGTTATTTAAATATGAACATTGAATTGTGGAGCTTGTTAACTCCGGCATTGAGGGTTCGTGTAATCCTACGCAATGGTGTTCATCATCCAACAAAAGAGTGTAGAGTATGCATCTATCTATTACTGTTATGTGATCAAAGTTGAGAGTGTCCACTAGTGAAAGTCTAATCCCTAGGCCTTGTTCCTAAATATCGCTATCGCTGCTTGTTTCTTGTTTCTTTGCGTTACTACTGCTACCATATTACCACCATCAACTACACGCCCGACAAACTATTTTCACGGCGCCGTTACTACTGCTCATATTCATTCATACCACCTGTATTTCACTATCTCTTCGCCGAGCTAGTGCACCTATTAGGTGTGTTGGGGACACAAGAGACTTCTTGCTTTGTGGTTGCAGGGTTGCATGAGAGGGATATCTTTGACCTCTTCCTCCCTGAGTTCGATAAACCTTGGGTGATCCACTTAAGGGAAACTTGCTGATGTTCTACAAACCTCTGCTCTTGGAGGCCCAACAGTGTCTACAAGAATAGAAGCTCCCGTAGACATCAAGCTATTTTCTGGCGCCGTTGCCGGGGAGGAGAGGTAAAAGGTACTGATACGTCTCCAACGTATCGATAATTTCTTGTGTTCCATGCCACATTATTGATGTTATCTACATGTTTTATGCACACTTTATGTCATATTCGTGCATTTTCTGGAACTAACCTATTAACAAGATGCCGAAGTGCCGATTCTTTGTTCTGCTCGTTTTTGGTTTCAGAAATCCTAGTAAAGAAATATTCTCGGAATTGGACGAAATAAAAGCCCGGAGGCCTATTTTCTCACGAAGCTTCCAGAAGACCGAAGACGAGACGAAGAGGGGCCACGGGGTGGCCAAACCCTAGGGCGGCGCGGCCCCACCCCCGGCCGCGCCGGCCTATGGTGCGGGCCCCCGTGCCGCCTCTCGACTTGCCCTTCCGCCTACTTAAAGCCTCCGTGACGAAACTTCCGGTACCTAGAGCCACGATACGGAAAACATTACCGAGACGCCGTCGCCGCCGATCCCATCTCGGGGGATCCTGGAGATCGCCTCCGGCACCCTGCCGGAGAGGGGAATCATCTCCCGGAGGACTCTACACCGCCATGGTCGCCTCCGGAGTGATGAGTGAGTAGTCTACCCCTGGACTATGGGTCCATAGCAGTAGCTAGATGGTTGTCTTCTCCCCATTGTGCTATCATTGTCGGATCTTGTGAGCTGCCTATCATGATCAAGATCATCTATATGTAATTCTATATGTTGCGTTTGTTGGGATCCGATGAATAGAGAATACTTGTTATGTTGATTATCAAAGTTATGCTTATGTGTTGTTTATGATCTTGCATGCTCTCCGTTTCTAGTAGAGGCTCTGGCCAAGTTTTTACTTTTAACTCCAAGAGGGAGTACTTATGCTCGATAGTGGGTTCATGCTCGCATTGACACAGGGACGAGTGATGAGAAAGTTCTAAGGTTGTGTTGTGCTTGTTGCCACTAGGGATAAAACATTGATGCTATGTCTAAGGATGTAGTTGTTGATTACATTACGCACCATACTTAATGCAATTGTCTGTTGCTTTGCAACTTAATACTGGAGGGGTTCGGATGATAACTCTGAAGGTGGACTTTTTAGGCATAGATGCAGTTGGATGGCGGTCTATGTACTTTGTCGTAATGCCCAATTAAATCTCACTATACTCATCATGATATGTATGTGCATTGTCATGCTCTCTTTATTTGTCAATTGCCCAACTGTAATTTGTTCACCCAACATGCTTGTTCGTCTTATGGGAGAGACACCTCTAGTGAGCTGTGGACCCCGGTCCAATTCTCTTTCTTGAAATACAATCTACTGCAATACTTGTTTTTACTGTTTTCTCTGCAAACAATCATCTTCCACACAATACGGTTAATCCTTTGTTACAGCAAGCCGGTGAGATTGACAACCTCACTCGTTTCGTTGGGGCAAAGTACTTTGGTTGTGTTGTGCGGGTTCCACGTTGGCGCCGGAATCTGCGGTGTTGCGCCGCACTACATCCCGCCGCCATCAACCTTCAACGTGCTTCTTGGCTCCTCCTAGTTCGATAAACCTTGGTTTCTTTCCGAGGGAAAACTTGCTTGCTTGTGCTCATCATACCTTCCTCTTGGGGTTGCCCAACGAACGTGTGAAATACACGCCATCAAGCATATTTTACGGCGCCGTTGCCGGGGAGATCAAGACACGCTGCAAGGGGAGTCTCCACTTCTCAATCTCTTTACTTTGTTTTTGTCTTGCTTTATTTTATTTACTACTTTGTCTGCTGCACTAAATCAAAATACAAAAAAATTAGTTGCTAGTTTTACTTTATTTGCTATCTTGTTTGCTATATCGAAAACACAAAAAAATTAGTTTACTTGCATTTACTTTATCTAGTTCGCTTTATTTACTATTGCTAAAATGAGTAATCCTGAAGTTGAAGTTCGTTCATTTAAGCAACAAGGGGGAGAATGTTTAAAAGATGCTTGGTATAGAATTAGTGATGCCCATAAGAGGTGCACTAAGAAACACTCCACCACTATCCTACTCAGGAATTTTTATGTTGGTATCTCTAGCTGGAATAGATATGTTCTTGATTGTCTCGCGGGAGGTAACTTCCTAGGCGCTCCCGCTTTAGAAGCTAGTTGCATTATTGAGAGTTTATTTGGAACACCACCTGTTAATGAAACTAAATTGGAAATATTACTAGATAATACTGATAAACTTGATAAAATCCTAGAAGGAATTAATAAGAGAATTGCTACTCTAGAAACTTGCGCTATCCATGATAATCAAACCCATAGAATTGGTAAACTTGAAAAAGCTATGGGAAAATTGGGTTCAACTTTTTCTTCTTTTAAATTTAATGAGAAAGCTTATGTGGGTAAGGAGCAAAAATTCATGTATGTCTCTAAGGTGCCTAAACCAAAGAATTACTATAGGCCTAAAATTGATAAAACTCCCAACACCTCTGGTAATGATGTTGATGCTTCATCTCTCGATGTTACTTGATACACACTTTCTGCGCCTAGCTGAAAGGCGTTAAAGAAAAGCGCTTATGGGAGACAACCCATGTTTTTACCTACAGTACTTTGTTTTATATTTGTGTCTTGGAAGTTGTTTACTACTGTAGCAACCTCTCCTTATCTTAGTTTTGAGTTTTGTTGTGCCAAGTTAAGCCGTTGATAGAAAAGTAAGTACTAGATTTGGATTACTGCGCAGTTCCAGAGATCTTTGCTGTCACGAATCTGAGCCCACTGCCCTGCAGGAAGCTCAGAAAATTATGCCAATTTACGTGCATGATCCTCAGATATGTACGCAACTTTCATTCAATTTGAGCATTTTCATTTGAGCAAGTCTGGTGCCATTTTAAAATTCGTCAATACGAACTGTTCTGTTTTGACAGATTCTGCCTTTTATTTCGCATTGCCTCTTTCGCTATGTTGGATGAATTTCTTTGATCCATTAATGTCCAGTAGCATTATGCAATGTCCAGAAGTGTTAAGAATGATTGTGTCACCTCTGAATATGTCAATTTATATTGTGCACTAACCCTCTAATGAGTTGTTTCGAGTTTGGTGTGGAGGAAGTTTTCAAGGATCAAGAGAGGAGTATGATGCAACATGATCAAGGAGAGTGAAAGCTCTAAGCTTGGGGATGCACCCGGTGGTTCACCCCTGCATATATCAAGAAGACTCAAGCGTCTAAGCTTGGGGATGCCCAAGGCATCCCCTTCTTCATCGACAAATTATCGGGTTCCTCCCCGAAACTATATTTTTATTCGGCCACATCTTATGTGCTTTTTCTTGGAGCGTCGGTTTGTTTTTGTTTTTGTTTTGTTTGAATAAAATGGATCCTAGCATTCACTTCATGGGAGAGATACACGCTCCGCTGTAGCATATGGACAAATATGTCCTTGGTTTCTACTCATAGTATTCATGGCGAAGTTTCTCCTTCGTTAAATTGTTATATGGTTGGAATTGGAAAATGATACATGTAGTAATTGCTATAAATGTCTTGGGTAATGTGATACTTGGCAATTGTTGTGCTCATGTTTAAGCTCTTGCATCATATGCTTTGCACCCATTAATGAAGAAACACATAGAGCATGGTAAAATTTGGTTTGCATATTTGGTTTCTCTAAGGTCTAGATAATTTCTAGTATTGAGTTTGAACAACAAGGAAGACGGTGTAGAGTCTTATAATGTTTACAATATGTCTTTTATGTGAGTTTTGCTGCACCGGTTCATCCTTGTGTTTGTTTCAAATAAGCCTTGCTAGCCTAAACCTTGTATCGAGAGGGAATACTTCTCATGCATCCAAAATACTTGAGCCAACCACTATGCCATTTGTGTCCACCATACCTACCTACTACATGGTATTTACCCGCCATTCCAAAGTAAATTGCTTGAGTGCTACCTTTAAAATTCCATCATTCACCTCTGCAATATATAGCTCATGGGACAAAATAGCTTAAAAACTATTGTGGTATTGAATATGTAATTATGCACTTTATCTCTTATTAAGTTGCTTGTTGTGCGATAACCATGTTTCTCGGGGAACGCCATCAACTCATTGTTGAATTTCATGTGAGTTGCTATGCATGTTCGTCTTGTCCGAAGTAAGGGCGATCTACACTGAGTTGAATGGTTTGAGCATGCATATTGTGAGAGAAGAACATTGGGCCGCTAACTAAAGCCATGATTCATGGTGGAAGTTTCAGTTTTGGACAAACATCCTCAAATCTCTAATGAGAAAAGAATTAATTGTTGTCAAATGCTTAAAGCATTAAAAGAGGAGTCCATTATCTGTTGTCTATGTTGTCCCGGTATGGATGTCTAAGTTGAGAATAATCAAAAGCGAGAAATCCAAATGCGAGCTTTCTCCTTAGACCTTTGTAGAGGCGGCATAGAGGTACCCCTTTGTGAAACTTGGTTAAAGCATATGTATTGCGGTGATAATCGAGGTAGTCCAAGCTAATTAGGACAAGGTGCGGGCACTATTAGTACACTATGCATGAGGCTTGCAACTTATAAGATATAATTTACATGATGCATATGCTTTATTACTACCGTTGACAAAATTGGTTCATGTTTTCAAAATCAAAGCTCTAGCACAAATATAGCAATCGATGCTTTTCCTCTATGAGGACCATTCTTTTACTTTCAATGTTGAGTCAGTTCACCTATTTCTCTCCACCTCAAGAAGCAAACACTTGTGTGAACTGTGCATTGATTCCTACATACTTGCTTATTGCACTTATTATATTACTCTATGTTGACAATATCCATGAGATATACATGTTACAAGTTGAAAGCAACCGCTGAAACTTAATCTTCTTTTGTGTTGCTTCAATACCTTTACTTTGAATTATTGCTTTATGAGTTAACTCTTATGCAAGACTTATTGATGCTTGTCTTGAAGTGCTATTCATGAAAAGTCTTTGCTTTATGATTCACTTGTTTACTCATGTCATACACATTGTTTTGATCGCTGCATTCTCTACATATGCTTTACAAATAGTATGATCAAGTCTATGATGGCATGTCACTCCAGAAATTATCTTTGTTATCGTTTTACCTGCTCGGGACGAGCGGAACTAAGCTTGGGGATGCTGATACGTCTCCAACGTATCGATAATTTCTTGTGTTCCATGCCACATTATTGATGTTATCTACATGTTTTATGCACACTTTATGTCATATTCGTGCATTTTCCGGAACTAACCTATTAACAAGATGCCGAAGTGCCGATTCGTTGTTTTCTGCTGTTTTTGGTTTCAGAAATCCTAGTAAAGAAATATTCTCGGAATTGGACGAAATAAAAGCCCAGAGGCCTATTTTCTCACGAAGCTTTCAGAAGACCGAAGACGAGACGAAGAGGGGCCACGGGGTGGCCAAACCCTAGGGCGGCGCGGCCCCACCCCTGGCCGCGCCGGCCTATGGTGCGGGCCCCCCGTGCCGCCTCTCGACTTGCCCTTCCGCCTACTTAAAGCCTCCGTGACGAAACTTCCAGTACCGAGAGCCACGATACGGAAAACATTACTGAGACGCCGTCGCCGCCGATCCCATCTCGGGGGATCCCGGAGATCGCCTCCGGCACCCTGCCGGAGAGGGGAATCATCTCCCGGAGGACTCTACACCGCCATGGTCGCCTCCGGAGTGATGAGTGAGTAGTCTACCCCTGGACTATGGGTCCATAGCAGTAGCTAGATGGTTGTCTTCTCCCCATTGTGCTATCATTGTCGGATCTTGTGAGCTGCCTATCATGATCAAGATCATCTATATGTAATTCTATATGTTGCGTTTGTTGGGATCCGATGAATAGAGAATACTTGTTATGTTGATCAAAGTTATGCTTATGTGTTGTTTATGATCTTGCATGCTCTCCGTTTCTAGTAGAGGCTCTGGCCAAGTTTTTACTTTTAACTCCAAGAGGGAGTACTTATGCTCGATAGTGGGTTCATGCCCGCATTGACACCGGGACGAGTGATGAAAGTTCTAAGGTTGTGTTGTGCTCGTTGCCACTAGGGATAAAACATTGATGCTATGTCTAAGGATGTAGTTGTTGATTACATTACGCACCATACTTAATGCAATTGTCTCGTTGCTTTGCAACTTAATACCTGGAGGGGGTTCGGATGATAACCTCGAAGGTGGACTTTTTAGGCATAGATGCGGTTGGATGGCGGTCTATGTACTTTGTCGTAATGCCCAATTAAATCTCACTATACTCATCATGATATGTATGTGCATTGTCATGCTCTCTTTATTTGTCAATTGCCCAACTCGTAATTTGTTCACCCAACATGCTCGTTCGTCTTATGGGAGAGACACCTCTAGTGAACTGTGGACCCCGGTCCAATTCTCTTTACTCGAAATACAATCTATCGCAATACTTGTTTTTACTCGTTTTCTCTCGCAAACAATCATCTTCCACACAATACGGTTAATCCTTTGTTACAGCAAGCCGGTGAGATTGACAACCTCACTGTTTCGTTGGGGCAAAGTACTTTGGTTGTGTTGTGCGGGTTCCACGTTGGCGCCGGAATCTCTGGTGTTGCGCCGCACTACATCCCGCCGCCATCAACCTTCAACGTGCTTCTTGGCTCCTCCTGGTTCGATAAACCTTGGTTTCTTTCTGAGGGAAAACTTAATGCTGTGCTCATCATACCTTCCTCTTGGGGTTGCCCAACGAACGTGTGAAATACACGCCATCAGGTACTCACACTCCGGATCTCGGCTACTAAGCTATTTTCGCCGTTGTAAGTACTCGAAGCTATTTCCTTTAGATCCTGCAATTGCATCTTTTTGTTTCTTGTTTACACTAGTTTGGCATAATGGACGACAATGAGCTTCTTATTCTATTTCCTGATTTAAGACATGGATGGTTTGATGCGAAAATTAAAAAACCCATGGAACATATTAGCATGAATACTTTGAATACCATTGTTGCTAATGATATGGAAAATTCTAAGCTTGGGGAAGATGGCTTTGATGAGCATGATATTTTTAGTCCCCCAAGCATTGAGGAGAAAATTTACTTTGATGATACTTTCCCTCCTATTTATGATGATTATAATGATAGTAGTCTTTTAGTACCGCCTGTTATGGAGGATAAATTTGATTATGATTACAATACGCCTCCTATATTTGATGATGAGAATAATAATGAGGGAGCATACGCACCCGGGAGCCGAATTGAATTTCCCTAATAGGGAGTGGTGTTTTGGAACATGGGTGCATATGCTCCCTATATTTTGAAATGCATGTTATGAACATTTTAAATTTCAAAAAATTGAAACAAAAAATTTGTACGTACATCTTCACGTGCTACGCGCTCACAAAGTCGTTTCATAAAAAATCGACTTATCATGTGACGTGTGTAAAAAAGACAAAATTCAGTGCTAAAAATAATGCTTTTCACAAGATAAAGTTTCCCCTTTTTACATAGACCACAAAAAATAGTGGTTTTTCGTGAAACTTAGCGAATGCACATACATTATGGAGATGTACATGTAGAATTTTTTATCCAAATTTTTTGACATTTTGAAATATGTTTTTTTGGTAGAGGGAGCATACGCACCTGGGAGCCGAATTGAATTTCCCTAATAATGATAGCTACTTTGTTGAATTTGCTCCCACTTCAACTAATAAAATTGATTATACTTATGTGGAGAGTAATAATTTTATGCATGAGACTCATGATAAGAATGCTCTATGTGATAGTTATATTGTTGAGTTTGCTCATCATGCTACTGAAAGTTATTATGAGAGAGGAAAATATGGTTGTAGAAATTTTCATGTTACTAAAATGCCTCTCTATGTGCTGAAATTTTTGAAGCTACACTTGTTTTATCTTCCTATGCTTGTTACTTTGCTCTTCATGAACTTGTTTATTTACAAGATTCCTATGCATAGGAAGCATGTTAGACTTAAATGTGTTTTGAATTTGCCTCTTGATGCTCTCTTTTGCTTCAAATACTATTTCTTGCGAGTGCATCATTAAAACTGCCGAGCCCATCTTAATGGCTATAAAGAAAGAACTTCTTGGGAGATAACCCATGTGTTATTTTGCTACAGTACTTTGTTTTATATTTGTGTCTTGGAAGTTGTTTACTACTGTAGCAACCTCTCCTTATCTTAGTTTAGTGTTTTGTTGTGCCAAGTAAAGTCGTTGATAGAAAAGTTCATACTAGATTTGGATTACTCGCGCAGAAACAGATTTCTTTGCTGTCACGAATCTGGGTCTAATTCTCTGTAGGTAACTCAGAAAATTAAGACAATTTACGTGAGTGATCCTCAGATATGTACGCAACTTTCATTCAATTTGAGCATTTTCATTTGAGCAAGTCTGGTGCCCTTTTAAAATTCGTCTTTACGGACTGTTCTGTTTTGACAGATTCTGCCTTTTATTTCGCATCGCTTCTTTCGCTGTGTTGGGTGGATTTCTTTGTTCCATTACCTTCCAGTAGCTTTGAGCAATGTCCAGAAGTGTTAAGAATGATTGTGTCACCTCTGAACATGTGAGTTTTTGATTATGCACTAACCCTCTAATGAGTTTGTTTCGAGTTTGGTGTGGAGGAAGTTTTCAAGGGTCAAGAGAGGAGGATGATATACTATGATCAAGAAGAGTGAAAGCTCTAAGCTTGGGGATGCCCCGGTGGTTCACCCCTGCATATTTCAAGAAGACTCAAGCATCTAAGCTTGGGGATGCCCAAGGCATCCCCTTCTTCATCGACAAATTATCAGGTTCCTCCCTTGAAACTATATTTTTATTCGGCCACATCTTATGTACTTTACTTGGAGCGTCTGTTTGTTTTTGTTTTTGTTTTTGTTTGAATAAATGCTTGTGTGGGAGAGAGACACGCTCCGCTGGTTCATATGAACACATGTGTTCTTAGCTTTTAATGTTCATGGCGAAGGTTAAACTCGCTTCGTTCATTTTTATATGGTTGGAAACGGAAAATGCTACATGTAGTAATTGGTAAAATGTCTTGGATAATGTGATACTTGGCAATTGTTGTGCTCATGTTTAAGCTCTTGCATCATATACTTTGCACCTATTAATGAAGAAATACATAGAGCTTGCTAAAATTTGGTTTGCATAATTGGTCTCTCTAAAGTCTAGATAATTTCTAGTATTGAGTTTTGAACAACAAGGAAGACGGTGTAGAGTCTTATAATGTTTACAATATGTCTTTTATGTGAGTTTTGCTGCACCGGTTCATCCTTGTGTTTGTTTCAAATAACCTTGCTAGCCTAAACCTTGTATCGAGAGGGAATACTTCTCATGCATCCAAAATCCTTGAGCCAACCACTATGCCATTTGTGTCCACCATACCTACCTACTACATGGTATTTCTCCGCCATTCCAAAGTAAATTGCTTGAGTGCTACCTTTAAAATTTCCATCATTCACCTTTGCAATATATAGCTCATGGGACAAATAGCTTAAAAACTATTGTGGTATTGAATATGTACTTATGCACTTTATCTCTTATTAAGTTGCTTGTTGTGCGATAACCATGTTTTCTGGGGACGCCATCAACTACCCTTTGTTGAATATCATGTGAGTTGCTATGCATATCCGTCTTGTCTGAAGTAAGAGAGATCTACCACCTTAATGGTTGGAGCATGCATATTGTTAGAGAAGAACATTGGGCCGCTAACTAAAGCCATGAATCATGGTGGAAGTTTCAGCTTTGGACATATATCCTCAATCTCATATGAGAACACTAATTGTTGCCACATGCTTATGCATTAAAGAGGAGTCCATTATCTCGTTGTCCATGTTGTCCCGGTATGGATGTCTAAGTTGAGAATAATCAAAAGCGAGAAATCCAAAATGCGAGCTTTCTCCTTAGACCTTTGTACAGGCGGCATGGAGGTACCCCTTTGTGACACTTGGTTAAAACATGTGTATTGCGATGATCCGGTAGTCCAAGCTAATTAGGACAAGGTGCGGGCACTATTAGTATACTATGCATGAGGCTTGCAACTTGTAAGATATAATTTACATAACTCATATGCTTTATTACTACCGTTGACAAAATTGTTTCATGTTTTCAAAATAAAAGCTCTAGCACAAATATAGCAATCGATGCTTTCCTCTTTGAAGGACCATTCTTTTTTACTTTTATGTTGAGTCAGTTCACCTATCTCTCTCCACCTCAAGAAGCAAACACTTGTGCGAACTATGCATTGATTCCTACATACTTGCATATTGCACTTGTTATATTACTCTATGTTGACAATTATCCATGAGATATACATGTTATAAGTTGAAAGCAACCGCTGAAACTTAATCTTTCTTTATGTTGCTTCAATACCTTTACTTTGATTTATTGCTTTATGAGTTAACTCTTATGCAAGACTTATTGATGCTTGTCCTTAAGTACTATTCATGAAAAGTCTTTGCTTTATGATTCAGTTGTTTACTCATGTCATTACCATTGTTTTGATCGCTGCATTCATTACATATGTTTACAATATGATCAAGCTTATGATGGCATGTCACGCCAGAAATTATCTTTGTTTATCGTTTACTCCGCTCGGGACGAGCGAAACTAAGCTTGGGGATGCCGATACGTCTCCGACGTATCGATAATTTCTTATGTTCCATGCCACATTATTGATGATATCTACATGTTTTATGCACACTTTATGTCATATTCGTGCATTTTCTCGGAACTAACCTATTAACAAGATGCCGAAGTGCCGCTCTCGTTTTCTGTTGTTTTTTGTTTCGAAATCCTAGTAACGAAATATTCTCGGAATTGGACGAAATCAACGCACATGTTCCTATTTTGCCCGGAAGCATCCGGAACACCCGAGAGCCGCGCAGGGGGGCCACAGGGCCCCTGGATGATAGGGTGGCGCGGCCCACCCCCCGGCCGCGCGGCCCTATGGTGTCGTCGCCCCTTCGACCTTCCCGACGCCGCCTCTTCGCCTATATAAAGGTCCCGGACCTAAAACCTCGATACGAAAAAGCCACGGTACGAGAAACCTTCCGGAGCCGCCGCCATCGCGAAGCCAAGATCCGGGGGACAGGAGTCTCCGTTCCGAAGACGCCGCCGGGGCGGGGAAGTGCCCCGGAAGGCTTCTCCATCGACACCACCGCCATCTTCATCAACG
Source organism: Lolium rigidum (assembly GCF_022539505.1). Taxonomy (NCBI): domain Eukaryota; kingdom Viridiplantae; phylum Streptophyta; class Magnoliopsida; order Poales; family Poaceae; genus Lolium; species Lolium rigidum. Next base: position 173,050,854 of record NC_061514.1, read on the forward strand.
CCGTTGTCTCCCATGAGGAGGGAGTAGTTCTCCATCGAGGCTCGGGGCTGTACTCGGTAGCTATGTGGTTCATCTCTCTCCTATGTACTTCAATACAATAATCTCATGAGCTGCCTTACATGATTGAGATTCATATGATGATGCTTGTAATCTAGATGTCATTATGCTAGTCAAGTGGGTTTTACTTATGTGATCTCCTGGAGACTCCTTGTCCCACGTGTGTAAAGGTGACGAGTGTGTGCACCGTGTGGGTCTCTTAGGCTATATTTCATGGAATACTTATTCGCTCGTTATGAATGGCATAGTGAAGTGCTTATTTATATCCCTTTATGATTGCAATGTGTTTTGTATCACAATATATCCATGTGCTACTCTAGTGATGTTATTAAAGTAGTTTTATTCCTCCTGCACGGTGTAATGGTGATAGTGTGTGCATCCGTGTTAGTACTTGGCGTAGGCTATGATTGTGATCTCTTGTAGATTATGAAGTTAACTATTGCTATGATGGTATTGATGTGATCTATTCCTCCTACATAGTGTGAAGGTGACAGATGTGCATGCTGTGTTAGTACTTGGTTTAGTCGTGTTGATCTTTCATGCACTCTAAGGTTATTTAAATATGAACATTGAATTGTGGAGCTTGTTAACTCCGGCATTGAGGGTTCGTGTAATCCTACGCAATGGTGTTCATCATCCAACAAAAGAGTGTAGAGTATGCATCTATCTATTCTGTTATGTGATCAAAGTTGAGAGTGTACACGAGTGAAAGTCTAATCCCTAGGCCTTGTTCCTAAATACTGCTATCGTTGCTTGTTTACTGTTTTACTGCGTTACTACTGTTACCATATTACCACCATCAACTACACGCCAGCAAACTATTTTCTGGCGCCGTTACTACTGCTCATATTCATTCATACCACCTGTATTTCACTATCTCTTCGCCGAACTAGTGCACCTATTAGGTGTGTTGGGGACACAAGAGACTTCTTGCTTTGTGGTTGCGAGGTTGCATGAGAGGGATATCTTTGACCTCTTCCTCCCTGAGTTCGATAAACCTTGGGTGATCCACTTAAGGGAAACTTGCTGCTGTTCTACAAACCTCTGCTCTTGGAGGCCCAACACTGTCTACAAGAATAGAAGCTCCCGTAGACATCAATGTTGTGCTCATAATACCTTCCTCTTGGGGTTCCCCAACGGTGTGCAATCTGCGCTCATCAGTCCTCCTTTATCAGCCTCCTCTATGTTTGAATTATTTTGTGGGCCCCTCTTCATGCTCGCCTTTGGACTCCACATCTACAAACTTCCATCACCTTGCCACCCTCTCTTGCCTCACCGCCTCCACCATGTGCTAGCTCTGCATCGTCATTAGGTTTGGGCCCATCACCCATCTCAGATGCAAATAACTTCTTGTGTGTGACTTTTTTCTTATTATCACTCTCACTTCCTTCCATCACCCGTTCACTTGCCACTCTAGGTAATTTCAGCGGGCTTTGCACTTCCTCATCAGTAGCCACTACTAGTCCATTTCCCCTTTTTCTTCCATCAACTTTCCTCCATCATAGGTTGTTGCTGCCAGCGTGACCTCCCCTCCAATTAAAACCAAATGAACTCCCTGCACTATACCTCCTACTACCATTGTTGTTCCCCTTCACCAATCACGTCCCATCTTTCTCCACATCTTCATTCATACATCCTCCAAACTAGGCCTTCTCACCTTTCTTTAGATTTATCCTACACTCCTTACCCACATGGCTAATGATGCCACACAAAAATCAGTGGTATTCATCAGTAAATGGACACCAACTTGTTCTCCCCTTACCATCGGATCATACTTTCTCTCACTATGGGTTTGTAATGTCTATCTTCGCTTTCACTAGAATAAAATTTCCCAATGTCAGTTCCATGTGGTCTTATATACGGTGTCAGTGAGGATGGCCATGGCTTTAGCTTGGAGTTCTCTGCCGGCATCATAGGACATGCTTATTTTTTCCAAAAAAAATCTTTAGGGTATTTTCTGTAAAATTAGGGACTGTGTTGTATTTGTTTTATGTTTGAAGGTCCCTTTTATAGTTTGTACATGCACCACTGATATTTACGACAACATCTAGTCCCTTCGGGTCGGGGCCTCTTTAGCTTAAAAAAAGATCACAACCAACCGCAGCCAGATGCACGAGGATGAAACTCTGGATGGTATTAATCTGGAGAGTAAATTGCATAAAGCTACCACATTTGGGGGCAATAGTCACAACTTGGTACCAACACTGATAATTTTATCACATAAATACCACTCTTGGGGCATGTCGCAACATATGACGTAGAGACTCGTGTGATAGAGTTTTAACCCTCACGGGCCAGTGTGAGGTGTTGACTAGGACGGACGGCCTTTGCCGAGCCGTTAACGCTTGAGAGGGCTAAGACAGTTCAATTCCGACCGGTCAGAACCAGAGCCTCACTCATTCCCCCCAGTTCTTGCTCGAGTTGTCGGAGATGGAGGAGGTGGCGACACCGGCATATGGCAGCGATGGCGAGAGTGGCGGCCTTAGTGGTGGTGCTGGGAGGTGTGAACTGTGGATCTAGTGTTGCCAATGCGAGTGTTGGTTAGATGTGGCCATGTCGGCCGGCGGCGCAGATGCTCACCTAGATCTGGGTGGAGAACCCGACGACGAGCGCGCGGTGGACAAGCAGCCTAGGCGGAGATGAGTAACCCCTAGGTGCAGAACCAAATCAGGTTTAGGGTTACCGATTTGGGGTACTCAATCGGGGTTGTTTCAATTGCTTTGTAGTTTGGACCCTGAAGTTTGGGACGTCAGAATTAATTTTGATGGAATGGGTAATCTTGAGAGGAAAATTGGGCATGATGATATTACTTACATGAATATCATTGCAATATGACTCAGACTCGGGCTATGGATTTGGTGATTTAGTGTAGTGCAAAAAGGGTGGGAAAATGCAGTTGGTTGAGAATAATGTTAAAATCTATGAACTGTTATTGCACTTTGATTCAACAAAAGTGTTAAACCGATTGTTAAGAGGGGCAGAGATGGTGTTTGTAAGCAAAATAAAACTACAGAACAAGGTAGCATAGTAGGGGATAATGCATCATGCCTTATTAATTATTCAGCTCCAATTGTCGATGATTTTATTCCTCCCCATGTGTATGCCTTGGATGCTGATGGTCAGGTTTTTACTAGCCAAGTTGCTAGTAATAATCCAGCTGTTTGCATCCAAGATAGCTCGAATATTCAGAAAGGAAAGGCAATAGCACTGTGAGACAATGATGATGATGCATATATGGGCTCATATGATGCAGAGTTTGACATGAGAGACTTTTCTAATTGTGAAGAAATGAGGATGAAGGAACATGCTGAAGTTGATGAGATTGTGGAGGAGATGAGAAAGCAGAGAGAGGATCCGATGACACATTGTGAAGGTGATACATAAATTGAATATCTCTTTATAAGTGCAGATGAACCAGCTGCTGAAGTACATGTTGAACGTGTGCATGTACCTGAGAAGAAATCCAAGCTCCGTGTTAAGAGAAAAGGACCCAATGACAGGTCCCATTCTAGTGTGGTCATTGATGATGGACCGGGCTTCATACCATCTGATGATGAAGAGAAATGCCCTGGTCTTACTATGATGATAATGATGGGTTTGAACCTTTATCAATGGTTCCACCTCAAGGGAGAAAGGGCAAAGCAAAGAAAAGACCATATAGGATCTGGTATAATGACAAAAGGCTGCAAGCACATGAGTAATTTTCGCTACACATGTTCTTTATAAATGTGGAGCAATTCAGAGATCAATTGATTAATTTGCATATAGCATAAAGTAGAAATTTCCACTATCACAAAAACTCCAATGTCAGAATTATTGCGGACTGCCTAAAGAAGGCATGTCCTTTCTACATGACTACATCTGAGATAAAAGGAGAGAAGAATTGCATTTTCTCCCCAAGAACTACTGCATCACCGTGTAGTAGAACAACTACAGAGTCTAAATATGAAGCATGATATCCAACATACAAGCAGACCTGGACATGGGCAGAAGCAATGTCAAGCACTAGCTAAATATAAGCCCCAATACCAAGCATACAAAAGCAATGTCAAGCACTATCTAGCTAAATGCTATATGCAATGCTAGATAAAATTAAAAAACTAAGTAGCTAAATTAACCATGGAGTAGCTGAAGTATCTACACAATGCAATTAACCTACCTTACATCCACAGCCTAGAAATTTTCTCCATTTGTTTTCTCCTTCGAAGCAAACATATTTGTACATGGGCATGTCATGTTTGCACCTCAAATCGATGTCATCAGACCAGGTGTAGTCCGGGTCTGACATGGTTTCTAGGATCTAAAGCAAGACAAAGGCAATAATATTTAAACATACATTGGACGAATCGAAGCTCCAGGGGGAAAATTCCCAAATCTAACAACTCAAACCCTAACCCTAACCCCTGCACGTACCGATGGACGATGACTAAGGTTGTGACCCTCGTCGAACTCTAAGAGCAGGCTTTCCTGGCTGCTCTCTCCATGGTGATGGCTGAGATGCCGCAGCGCGGCGATGCGACAGTGACAGACGAATCAAAGCGACGAGAGCGAGAGGAAGATGGTGGGAGAGACTGAGCCGATTTGGTTTGTTTTGAACCGCTCACTCTTAGCCCTCTGGAGCATTAACGGCTCAAGAACGACCATCCATCCTAGTCAGCGTCTAGCAATGGGCCCACGAGGGTTAAAATGCTATCACACGAGTCTCTGTGCCAGCTGTTGCGACATGCTCCAGGAGTGGTATTTATGTGATATAATTGCCAATGTTGGTAAGAAGCTGTGATCGTTGCCTCAAATGTGGTAGCTTTCGTTTCTAAAAAGAAAAGTGGGAGCTTTGTGTAATTTATATTTACTCTAATCTGGACCGTCCATCTGAACTCTGAATCAGTCGAGGAGTTCGCGTTGTCGTCCCGTCCCCAATTCGATTCCTTCTGGAAAGCCCTACCAAATTGGTCTGTGGAACGAAAGCCAAATCGAGGGTTTGGAGAGGAAGATCGAAGCGACGGAGATGGACGACGCCGGCGGGATCTTGGCCGCCGTCGTGTGCGCGCTGATAGTCTTCGCCATCTTCCCCCTCCTCCTCTGGCGCCGCCGCTCCGATGCCGCCACCGCTGCCGGCGACAACCACCGCCTCCCGCCTCAGCCACTAGAGGTGCCCCCCTCCCCCCTACCTTATGTTGCTTTCCATCGCTCCGATCCACGTTATCCGCCCAATCCCTTCCACCGCTTGAGTTAGCTGACTATCCCTTGTGCATCTCGTACGCTACAGGGTGAACGGGTGGTGCGTGGCGGCGCTGCAGCGCGCCGCATGCGTAGGAGGCCCGCAGCGGCGAGCTCTTCGGCAGCATCCACCAGCCGTGATGGTAGTGCACCCTGAAGCTCGTACTTTCTTCTTCAGCGTCGCCCAATTCGTTTTAACACTAGCTTCGTCCTGTTGATTTTCCGGTGTGCGGTTGCAGATGACGAGGGTGAGACTGACGAGGAGGACGTCCAGGAGAATAACAATGTCCGCAGACGCTCCAAGAAGAAGGAGAAGAAAAGGCAAGAGAGAGAGGAGCAGCGTCAGGTTGGTCGAAGTGTCATGCTGTTTTCTTTTATAGTGCGAGAAGTTGTACTTAAAAACTAGGAACATTGCTTTAATTTTACGAGATTAATATTAGTAAAATCCTCCAACTTAGCTACACGAGCATATATTAATAGTTCATCTACAATGTCAGTGTATTACATTGTGCTTTCAACTCTCGCCAGACACTAGCTAGTCAGCATAATTCTTATCATCTTAAAGACTAGTTTCTTTGTGTAACAGTGACTGAAAATGATTCTGCTCTTTGTTGAGTCGGTAATTCCTTTTCTTTAAGATATCTCTGATTTTATGCAGTAAAGAGAGTATGCCTTCTTCTTTTAAAACATGAGCTATTGCTAATTTGATGGTTCATCTCATGGTAGAGTATGGCATGGAAGTCAATTTTCTTCTGTTTGTTTACTTACATGATTACACCGTTATCTCTTGCAAGGATGATGATGAAGCGCCGCCACCACCAGTTGATTCAAGGAAAGCTAAACAAGATCGTTATGATGCAATGAGAAGGAAGAAGGATGAGGAGCGTGAGGCCCAAGAGAGATTATTGGTTAGAGTCTGTTTAACTTATTATTCTGTTTGATGCTGTTATATGTTGAGTTCTTATGTTAAGTTGCTTATTTCTTTAGGAACAACAAGCACTGGCACGGAAAGCCAAGGAAGAGGAGGCTGCTGCTCTGGAATTTGAGAAATGGAAAGAGGCATTTTCAGTTGATGCTGAAGGGACAACTGAAAGCGAGACACAAGATGATGGCCAGGGCCTGCTCCACAATTTTGTGGAGTACATCAAGGTGCATTGCTTTTTCCCCCGTGTGGATGTATTCTCGTGTTGCTTTCTAGCGCCTATTAATGATTTGTTATTTGAGGAAATCAACATCTTACTTTTGACATCATGAATGCAATACATACTGAACCTGATGTATTTTATATAACTGAGGTTAATTTATCTGTTAAAGATGGTGGTGGAACAAACTATCTCCCTTGTGTGTTGAAATTATTATGACGCTAAACTTTTGAAGAATGTGTGCTTCTCTTATCATTGTCTTGATTATGTTGCAGTGGTGAGATCGCCTTGTCTATGCAAATTGACAACATTTTCTGTGAATTTTTCCGGTACTTTACAGAAGCAGAAGTGTGTTCCGCTAGAGGACCTTGCTGGAGAGTTTGGAATGCGAACCCAGGTAATTTTAGAGCTGTTTTACATCAGAGGGTTAGGTATAGACACTTGGTAATTTGGGGTTAGTTATTTATATACGTAATTGATGCACATTTGTTTACTGCTAGAACAGTAAGGCTGTTCATGCACACCCGGTTGTATGAATAGACCAAACACGCACAACCCAAACCCCCCCCCCCCCCCATCTAAGCGCGAAGTTCCTCCAGTCGTGACATCAAGGCCAGTGGCTCCTTTTGTAGCTCACAATCTTGCCTCAGCTCCGATAGTGCTAATAAGGAAGGCGATGTCAGGGTTATGCCGGTTGAAGATGGCAGCTTACAGAATACTGATCCACCATGTTTTGACCATTATCAATGAGGGTAAGTCCTTAGGGAGTGATGAAAGGGTGGAAATCGATTGCTGATTACCGCTAACCCACTAATCGTTCTTAATGCTACTAACTGGCTGTGGAAGTGCTAAAGTGATACTAACTCCATTCCAAAATATAAGCCTTTTTAGAAATCTATATTTTGAAACGGAGGTAATATTTCGGAACTGTAGTATGCGTCCTACCGTCCTCATCACTGGGGAAACGAGATGCATATTCTGAGATATGTTGAGTCTTTTTTTCCAAGAATTTATTTTCCTTAGATTGCTCTGTTTTTCTTCAAATTTGTTATATGTGTATTTGTAAAATTGTAATAGTACTCATAGTTCCTGGATTCGCTAGAATGAGCCTCAAATCCTGATCTAGATCAATCAATCTAGATGGTGGGTTCAAAATCGCCTCAGTTATGTCGGATTTCGCACTCTGAGTTGTTTATTTCAAGAGACAAAACGAAATCGCTCTACCAGGCGTTAGGACCATCCCCGTCAGAACATCGACGGTGGTGAAAACCTGGTAGCTGGCCTGTTGTTGGCGCGCATCAGCTGCTCCTCTTGTTTTCTGTGGATGCACGCACGGAGGACAGGCTCCTCTCTGTCTGGCATCAATCAGGAGCATGAGCTGCCGGGCACCGCAGAGCAAAAGCAAGTTTGGAGGCGGTGCTTCTTATGGCGGAGGGATGCTATAGCCGGGGACTTCGGCTAGCAGGAGGTGGAGGACATATCTAGGCGGCAGCGTCATCTTCTCTCGATGTGATTGCTTGGATCTGCAGAGGTGAGCTATTGGGACAACCAAGCAGCGAGACAGCAGCTTAGGGCGCGTTTGGTAGGCTGTGAGGCCCTTTTGCATGGGCTGGAACGTGGAACGGGCCGTTTGGTTGCGGCCGCCGCGTTGTTGCATCGCACGGTTCTCAAAGCAGTGTTTTGCCGCATCTGGAGGAACGCCCGAATCGGCAGTTTCTCCAGGGCCAGGCCCGTTCTCGCGCCACTTTGGCTCCACTGATGCAACGGTTGCACGAGGTGTTGCTTACGCTCACTCTCCCTTACACTACTCCACACACCCTCTCTCAAATCAACAAAAACATAGTCCGAATCGAAATAAGCTGTACACGAAAAAGATGCGTGTCGATGGTACGTACCAATTCCCACAATCGGTTTCGAGTTTCGTCGGTCGTAAATCATCAATTTCGTGTACGAAGTTTTAAGCTAATTTTGCCAAATCCGTCGCACACGCTCAACCGTTTGAAATTTCTTTTGAGGAGTAGATTCACCTCACCATTCCGCATGACTTTCATGTTGACAAGTTTTTGTTTCGGTGTTACACCGATAGATAAATGACTCACAAGTATACTGTAATCTGTATGTGTGAGTAAGGTTTGGACTACTTTTGCTCAACTTCTCGCTCTCCATCTTCATGGACGGCGATGTGGTGATGATAGGTAAGAAGTGAGAGCTGATAATCCATGGTGGTGGAGTCATGGTGGTGTTCGTCTTCGTGGTCGGCGACGTGCTGTGACCGACGGTGTCATGGTGATGTTCGTCTTCGTGGTCGGCGATGTGCCCATGCTTGTGACCGGCGTGACCGGCGGTGTCCTGGTGGTGTTTGTCTTCGTGGTCGGCGACATGGTGATGCTTGTGGCCGGCATGTCCGATGGTGTCATGGTGGTGTTCGTCTTCGTGGTCGGGACGTGCCCATGCTTGTGACCGGCATGACCAGCGGTGTCTCGTGGTGTTCGTCTTCGTGGTCGGCGACATGGTGATGCTTGTGACCGGCGTGACCGACGGTGTCATGGTGGTGTTCGTCTTCGTGGTCGGCGACGTGCCCATGCTTGTGACCGGCATGACCGGCGGTGTCCTGGTGGTGTTCGTCTTCGTGGTCGGCGACATGGTGATGCTTGTGACCGGCGTCACCGACGGTGTCACGGTGGTGTTCGTCTTTGTGGTCGGCGACGTGGTGATGCTTTTGACCGGCGTGTCCGGCGGTGCCATAGCCGACGTGCCGAAGCTTGTGAACGGCGGTGCCATGGTGGTCTTGTGATAGGTGAGGTAAGATTACCATGTTGCCATATAGGTGAGGCTAGGAAAACCATGCGACCAACCAATCAAAGTGTCATTGGTTGCCACCCGATGCAACCCAGCCTATCAAACGATGTGTGATTCGTGAACCGGAGCTCGTCCGGAACGAGATGGGAGTCCCATCTCGCTGGCGCAGTGAGCCATGAATCACATGCAGCCTAACGATATAATGTAGTTAATCTATGATTTTTTGCGGCTAGAGATCTTGAACCTAGTATATTTTGTATCGGAAACAGTGGGTTCGCCAACCGATCTCCAATTCACTAATCAGAAATGTGTGCCTTCTAGCGTGTCCGATTCATATGAGGCATTACAAATTCTAATCACAACTCAGGCAACAATGATGGTACTTGCATTGTGCCTTCTAGCTTGTCCTATGAGGTAAGAGGCATAGTTTGGGTTTATACTAACATCTTATCTGAGGAACCACTAAAACCATAGCTTAGTAGAAAATCTTGCGAGGGTTGGACTAGAATAGTAAAATGACCCTGTGAAGCCAGCATCTTATTTTGTTTCCAGTTTCTGGATTCTTGTTGATACATCCCCTTGGACAACATATGCTTATCACAGTGCTGGCTTTGTGCTTCCAGCTCTCCTAAAGCATCTGTAGCTAGTTGATTTTGCAGATCAAAACTGTGGAGTGTTAGTTCCTTGAAACATTAAAGCCTAAATACCTTACCCCTTTCTATCTCAGTATGTTACATCAGCATATTTCATCTATCAAATTATCTACTCTGCTGCTTGTAGAGCTGACTATTCAGTATCATGAATGGCTCTTGACAAGCTATTTGTATTCAGAGCGCCTAAGTATTTCTGGACGTGATCCTGAATTGGACCTAGAATGTCCTTTCAAGAGAAATACCCGTTACCATAAAAAAAAGAGAGAAATACCCGAAGGCCCCGCTTGGCAAGTCTGACTAGTTTGCGGACAGTGATTATTTCCGGGCCAGATTCCTCGTGCACGCAGGATTTGACAGGCTGAAAACACGGATGTCACTTGGTCCATGAGTTTTACCGCTCGTTACAGTGGGAAACAGTGGGAGTGGGTACACCAAAACGCCAATCCAGGTAGGTTTCGTTGGCTGCTGCAGAATATTTTCACGGACCAAGTGAAATGCTGGTTTTGGACTTCAATCCGACGAACCAAGTGGGGCCTAATTCTCTTTTCACCTGGGAAATATTCCTCCACCTCTTGGGAAATATATTCCCATCCCTTATATGTTATATACTATAGGACCATGAAAATCATCCTTGTAAAGGCGTCATGTTTGCTTGCATTCTGATTATTATTTTTCCTATATCCTTCAGGACTGTATCAACCGAATTATTACACTTGAAGGCATGGGTATGTTACTTCTACGGCTTCTGTTACTGTTGCGTTATTCCAACTTCTAATCAATGAATCTGTTTCATGGCCTTATTTTCTCTGGATATCTTACTGACTGAGCAGCCAGTTGGACTGATAGGCTTGTTTTGGTTTCCACAGATAGATTATCTGGCGTGATGGATGATCGTGGGAAGTTCATATACATATCCATCGAGGAGATGCAGGCTGTTGCAGATTACATCAGGAAACACGGGAGGGTGAGCATATCACATTTGGCCAACAACTCGAACCAATTCATCGATCTGGAGCCAAAGCCTGTGTACGAGGAGAATGATGAGAGCCATCATCAAGATGAAAGCGGGCCCCCGCAGGCGCAGACCCAGATCCCCGCTGAGAGCTCGTGATCGAGATTATTGTCCAAGCAACATAGCACATACCCCTTTACTGTATGCGCGAGGTCAGGTGTCTTTGTTAGTGATGTCGAAGTTGATGCTAACCTTGGTTGACTAAACTAGTGCTGATGGTAGTATATTATGAAAGTTTTCATATATTGCCCTGTTTGGCCTTGTACTCTTAAGTTTAAGGACCCAACTAACTACTGGGAACTGGCATAGTCACGTAGCTTTGTTTATGAACAAGAAAATGCAATGCGTTGGTAAGGGCATCTCCAACGGGGCGACGCATTTCAAACGTCCAAATTATCCTCGCGCGTCCGTTTGCGTCGCCTGGCGGATGCGAAAATGACTGTTTTTGTCTGTGCGTGGGGTGGCTTCAGCGGTAAGACGCATTTTTTTGTTTTTTTCCTCTACTACATTTATAAACATAGTTTCAAACATTACACAAAATAATATTGGCTCAAACTATTACATAATTGAGAACATGGTTTACACAAACTAATACATAGTTTGAACCATGGTTGACACAAATTAAAACATTGGAAAATAAGGAAACCTAACTAGTGTGTTGGTTCCGTATGTTTGCTGCCAAGAAAGAACACTTTTGGGCACATGCAATCACCCAAACTGGAAAATCCAGCTGGTAATTATAGCCCCGTTTATCCTTTCGAGTAAGAACATACAGAACCCGCCACTAGTGGCTTCAATTGGCTCGTGGCCATATTCGCTGCAAACAAGAACACTCTAACAGTTTTAACTATCGGTGTCCGAACCGGACTCGCCGGTGTGGTAGTGCCTACGACATGCTGTATCGTCGAAGACCTTGACGCTCATCTCGTCGTCCCCCTCATAGAGGAAGGTGAGCTGGCAGCCAGGCTCGAGCGCGAGGTCGCGGGCGAACTTGTCCCACCCCGTGTGCAGATACATCTTGCCCTGCCCGTCGAACAAGACCTCGATAGGCCACCGACAGAAGTTGCAGCTGGCCTCCCGTAGCTGCAACTGGGCCGGCTCGACGTCATCGACGAACTCGGTGAACTTGTCCGGGAGCCGCTTGATGCCGAGGGGGTCGTCGTCGATGCGGAGGATGAACTCGAAGCGGCGTTCCTCCTGCGAAGACGAGGAGGGCGCAGGCGACGGCGATCGTCGGGCCATAGCTGCTCCACCTCGGCTGTCGTTGCCTATTCGATGGTACTCCAGCGGAGGGATCCTCATGGAGGGAAGAAGAAGTTGGGGCCATTGGGCGGAGAGTCCCCGGGACGGTGGTACGTGATTTACTCAGCTTCGGAACACCTGCACGATGACAAGGCCTAATGCTGCTTGTCTGGAATTATCTGGGCGCTTTCACGTTGTTACAATGAGTTGTGGTTGTGCCTATAGGGCTCCCGGGATCTGGCTTATAAAGACGCTCGGATCTAGGGTTACATGGAGAGTCCTAGCCGGAATACAAGATGCCTAAGTACGGAATATTACATTGCCGTGCACGTCAAGGATCCACCTTTCCTTATGCGCCGTACTGGATCCGGATACTTCATGGGCCTTCACGGATCCGACTATCTTCATAGGTCGGTTAAGATCCGGCTCCTGTTCCTGGGCTGGACTTCATCCATCTTGATCTACAACAACTGGGCCGTCCGATGGGCCATATGCCACCATCACCGTCTGTGGGCCACCCGGGCTTGTCGGATCTAGGCCATACCGTTGATATACCCATAAAGTATACCCACAACAGTAGCCCCCGAAGTTCTCCGAGACTCATCATTCTTCCGACTTCACTTTACCCGGATCTGAAGAGAATCTTGAAGAGCTTCCAAAACTTCTTCGTTTCCCACTTCATTCAATCGGAAACCATTTGTCCTTCTATAACGGTAACTTAGCAGATTTCTCGCCCATACCGCGTACAACTTCCGCTTTTCCCGCGCCAAATTTTCGGAAATTTCGGAGGCGCTAGTTGAGTTACCACTGCGTCCATTTCACCGTTTTTTTACCTAGGACACGTGGCGGTTATCCAACGGTGCGACCGTTCCGTTCCCACCGTAGGATCCGACACACGAATCTCAGCGCGAGGTCTATAAATACTCCCGCGCGCTCGGTCACTTCCATTATTTCACCGCCCTCACCACTTCATCTTCCTCCTCGCGCCAGCGATGCCCGGTAAATCTCACTTCCGGCGAGCTGCTCCCCGGAGAACTTCAAGCGCCGCTGCTCCAAGGCTTCCCTCGACCCGAGCTGCTCACGGTTGATCGGGAAATCGCCTCCGCCGCCGTTTCGTGGTGTCGCCGGAGGTTTGCGCGCCACTTCCGCGACTTTCACCCTCGCCGGCGTCACGGGGAACCGCCACACCATTGCCGGTAAGTTCGCCTGACTTGTAGAAGACAAACTAGCTAGATCCGATTACTTAAACGTTTCACCATATGCATGCAGTCGGAAATATGTCCACTAGCTCACCTAGGTTTACCGATAGCTCTCCGAGTAGCCCACAACCAAACTCTACAGAACCAAAGTTCATTGAGCCTTTAGCATTCCTTCCGCCCAACATTTCCGATATCAGATTAGCTCAACCTTTCTCCGCCTCTTCCAGCAACGCCCTCGGTCGGATCACAACTTTAGAAGAGATCCAGGCGGAGATAGAAGGGCAAGCAAGGATGGCAGCCAAAGTGCTGGAAGTGGAACAAAAGAAGGGTTCGAAATCTCGGATCCGTGAAGGCGAGAAGGGCCAGTGGTGGCCTTGTGAGGTCACTGACTCGGAGCTCAAGGCATTCTCCAAAGAGGGCTTCATCGCTCCGGATACCTGGAGTTTCGAGAAAGACTCTAGTACTCCAAACCCGGAGCCCGACGAACGCGTCTTCACCAAAGCCTGGGTGGAGCGCGGCATGTCTCTCCCCCCCTCTGAATTCTTTCTATTAGTGCTCAGCACTTACGGCCTCCAGCCACATAATATTTGTCCCAATTCATTTCTCCTCCTCTCAAACTTCGTGACCCTTTGCGAAGGTCATCTTGGAATCCGACCAGACATTCGTCTTTGGCAATTCTTTTACCGGATCAAGAAGGAGACCAAGGATAAAGTCATGGTCAACTGCGGAAGCATGACATTCATGATACGGACTCAACGGATATATCCAGCTCTTGCTTCCCACGAGTCTGTCCGGTACTGGAATGCTGTGCTGGATGGTTCTGCTTGAAGAACGTGCCAGTTCCGGGCGTTCACAACGGCCTCCCCGCGTTCGTCAACAATCCTCCAGAGGAGTTGGCCAGCTGGAGTTTTATCCCCGCCCTTGCCCAGTATCCGGAACTGGACAAGGCTGCTCGGAGGATATCTTGGTTAGTCCACGATGGTTTAACCGGAATGGACTTGACCCTAAGCTGGTTCACGCGCCGGATCCAGCCGCTCAAATACAATAAGCGGCTGATCCGCGAATACTCCGGGGTCGACGACCAACTGCGAGTGACCCGCGACAACTTGCCAACGGATTCTCTGAACAATAGGATCCGGGCACTCGTGAAGATCGGACTGGGCCAGGAGGTCCCGGAAATTAACAAGGATATCTATATCAACAACAAGTGCCCTCCGGTGAGTTCTCACACTTAGCCATTTTGCTTCTCATACTTGAAATGTCCTAACATTTTCCATATTTTCTCTACAGCTCAATTCTTTGGCGTAGGACAGTTTTAGACTTATTTTCCGTCAACCTGCCGAAAAGGTGGAGGAGGATCCGGAGGACGGTGATGAGGGGGATTAGACAACTCCGAAAAAGCTGCCCCTCGCGCGACAAAGCGTCCCCGCACCAAAGCTTCCGGCTCTGATGCCGGAGCCAGCGGCGAGGCCTCCGCCAAGAAGGCTAAGACCAAACCACCTCCGCGCCTCGACTCCAAGAAGGCGGAGCGCGAACGCATCAAACTGCTGGCGACAGCAGGGAAAGGGTCACGCCCGCTGCTCCCCGGAGCCACGTAAGTGTTCGGAAACGCATACTTCAAGTTGTGAAGTTTCTTTACTTATATATTTTCTTTACTTGTTGTAGGAACCAGAAGACCACCACCTCGCGGGCCAACGTCTAGAAGCCCATCACAAAATATACGAAGACATCTCCGGCTGTCAGCCCCATCACCCCAGCTCCGCCAAGCTTCTCCAACCCTGCTCCCCAACCATCTCCGCCCAAAGCTCAACCTTCCCCTGATCTTCTTGCCGACGCTCAAGTGTAAGTTATCCCAGTGAGCAGCAGGAAAGGAGGCGGAAGCAGCTCCGGTGCGAAGCGACCTGCTCCGGAGGAGCCCCAAGTCCAAGGTCAAGAGGAGGCGGAAGTCAACTCATCTAAAAAGGCTGAAGCTACGGCTAAGGATGTCGTCGGATTTCTGAAAAACTTTGGTGATCCCTTCGACCTTTTCTCCACTCCAAAGGCATATTCTCACAAGTTCTTTAACAAGCTCACGGAAATGGAGAAGTGGGAGCTTGAACAAGACCTGCTAAAATCCATGCTTAATAATGCCTAGGGCAAAGCTGATATTGAATCTTCCGAGATTCAAAATCGCAAAAAGGAGATCGGAGAATTCCTCGAACAACTCCTCGTCAAACGCAAGGTACCTCCCAGTATCCCCCAAGTGTCTAGGCGGAAACTAGTAAGAGTTAACACCTGGATACTTAGAATAAACTAAACTGAGAAAGAAATTAAAGTGTCGTAGTAGCCCCCAAGCGTTATGACGAAAGTATTTCTGGCAATGATGCTTCGAAAAGGTCAACACTTAAAAACGCATTCAGAACTTATTCCTGCTCTGTTACTGTTATAGGAACAACAAGCACTGCACTATGAGCTCCACAAGAATATTGCCCTGCAGCGCCGTGTTACTCTCAGCCAGGCGGATAGAATCCATGATGCCAAGGAAAATATTGTGGAGCTGGAGAAGCAGCTGGCGGAAGCCCAAGGTATGGTTCCGACCAAAGCATTTTTACTCCAAACTTCCGATCTTGAATCTTACTTATTTTATTTGAACAGGTGCATCTAATTCTTTGGCCACTGCTTCGTCAGAGCTCGAGGCCATGCGCTCCGCTAATAAGGACCTAAAGTCAAAGCTGGAGGAGGCGGAGAAAAAGCGAGAGCTTGCTGAGAAGCAGCTATCCGAGAAAAAAACTGAGTTCATTCGTGAGACGACCATTCTAGTGGAGAAGACGAAAAAAGACAGCGACACCTTGAAAAAACTCCAACAAGATGTCCAGCATCTCCGAACATACATGAGGACAGCGGAGCAAGGTTGGGACCTTATCAACTCCGATATCATGGGTAAGTATCCGGAGCTCCATACCAGTACCCCAACTACGATGAATCCCAGCGCGAATTGTTTCCGCGTGATGATCTGATCCAGCTGGCCAGAGATGATTGTAGGGATTTAATTTCAGCTTGTCGCAAAATCTGCCATAATTTGGCTATCAAGGACAGCCGAACCTGCAACGTCCGCGAGCTTATTCAGAGGATGGATCTTCTGCCGGAACTGGTCGTGGATCTCCAAGCTTCTTCCGCCCGAGGCGCTGCTCAGATGTCCTTGGCCATGTGCCTAGCTCATGCTCCTATTCTCGACATTAACATGATCACTACTGGAATTCCTCCGGACGCGGATGCGAATGCTCTTCTGGATGCCTGCAGTGGCTATGATACCCGGATCGCTCGGCGCATTCGCCATGAGGAATTCTACGACAAGGTCGTGCTTCCTGAAGACGAGCCTCTCGAGGCGGAGATGGAGAAGGAGCGTGAGGCGGAGGCCAGGCCAACCGCTCTGAGGAGTTCACCTGGACCAGCTCTAAAGACGTTGAAAAGAACAAGTCCAAGGGCAACGATACATGCGCCTCTTCTCCGACCAAACATACTGAAGATAGTGAAGACAAAGTGGTTTCTTCTCCGGCTAAGGAAGCGGAGGAAGACAAACCACAAGCTGATGATGAAGCTCGTTCTTCTCCGGTCAAGGAGAAGTAAAAGACTTGTTCCTGCGGAAAAACAATGCATCATTTTGGCCCCATCGAGGGTTTGTAATATAACTTAAATATTCTTAAGTAGCTAGGACGAAACGGCTGCATATGGGCGGAAAATACTTATCATGTGATCTGTTTTAATTTATGAATGCATGTTTCGTTATTTAAAAGAAAGTGCTAGTTTCTAAGTTTTCCGGCTTGCTTATTTGACCTTCCACGAGCCGGAAGACCTTTAGCCGGAAAAACTCGCCGAAGGCGACGAAGCCCAATGGTAGTCTTTCAATAACCGCGGAAACAAGCCCCCAGCAAAGGTGCCGGAAGTCGCTACCAGGAATCCATAAGTTCGCAACGGAAAAAACTCGTCCACCAGAAAACTTAAGCTTACGTCCTACAGGACAATTTTTCAAAATCACAACTGTTATACACGCCTAGGCGGAAAGATCCAGCTCCGCGGTTTTAGTCGGAAAACATACGCGATCCAAAAATGAACAACTAAAGGAGGTAAAATACTCGAAGAGTGAACCATATGCTTTATTTCATCGATCATGTATCATAGATATTACAAAGTATGTAATACGAAAATTGCTAAGTGTGGAAAGAACGTGGCTGTGCTATATTCCAGGGACGGTCCGTTTCATCGTATATGTCACCCGGATCCTCCCTCTTGCGTTTCCGGTACCAATTATCAGGTCTATCCTTTAGCTCATGGAAATCAACGAGGTAGTAAGATCTGTTGTGGAGAACTTTGCTGATGACAAAGGGTCCTTCCCAGGGAGATTGTAGCTTATGTTCCTTCACCTGCCGAAGGCGGAGGACCAAGTCACCTTCCTTAAACGAGCGGTTCCGAACTCTATGGCTATGATAGCGCCGGAGTTTCTGCTAGTAAATGGCGGAACATTGGTCAGCTAGATTCCAAGCTTCTTCGATCAGATCCACAGATAGCTGTCGAGCCTCGTCAGTAGTTTCTTCATTGTAGGCGGAGACTCGCGGGGAATCATGGATAATGTCGGAGGGGAGACAACTTCGGATCCGTATACTAGGAATAAAGGCGTAAACCCAGTTGACCTGTTAGGGGTAGTTCGTAAACTCCACAACACAGAATCTAATTCCTCGGCCTAAGCTCCGGTTGCACGACGCAGCGATTCCTCAAGGCGAGGTTTGACTCCGGCTAGTATGAGGCCATTAGCTCGCTCGACCTGCCCATTGGATTGTGGATGAGCCACGGATGCAAGGACAAGCCGGATCCCTACGTCATTGCAGTAATCCTTTAATTCTCACTGTGCAAAGTTTGTGCCATTGTCTGTGATTATGTTGTGTGGGATGCCGCATCTCACCACGAGGCTGCAAACGAATTTTAGTGCCATAGCACCATCGGCTTTTCTCACTGGCTTTGCCTCGATCCACTTACTGAACTTGTCAATAGTGACCAAGAGGTACTCAAAACCGCCAGGAGATGATTTCTTTAATTTTCCGACCATATCGAGCCCCCAGACCGCGAACGGCCAAGTGATAGGGATGGTCTTCAGCTCCTGAGCTGGAGCATTTGGTTGAGTAGCGTAGTACTGGCAACCTCGGCAGGTTTTCACGATTTTCTCAGCATCTTCTTTAGTTGTTAACCAATAAAAACCTTGCCGGAAAGCTTTCACAACGAGGGACCTGGGAGCGGCGTGATGCCCGCAATCACCTGCATGGATCTCTCTGAGGATTTCAATACCATCTTGATTTGAGAAGCATTTCAGAAATACCCCGTTTGCGCTTCGTTTATAAAACTGTCCATCAACTATATTGTGTAGGATCTTGCTCGCCTGATGAACTGTCGTCGAGGACTTCGTCCTCTGGCAACTTCTTCTGTTCAATGAGGTAGTCCAGGAAAGGTCGGGTCCAAGCCGGAGTGATAACCATCACCTCCTTGGCTGAGACACCGCGACGTCTGGGTTTTCCGGGTTAGCGCCCTTCACGGAGGGTGTCTGTAGATGCTCAAGGAAAATTCCAGGCGGAATGGGTTTCTGGCCGGATCCGAGCTTGGATAGCATATCTGCCGCCGTGTTATCGTCTCTCCTGACGTACTTGACTTCATATCCGAGGAAGCACTTGGCGATCTCGTCAACTTCGTCTCTGTAAGCCGCCATGACGGAGGTTCTGGCGTTCCAGGTTTCGGCTACTTGTTGTGCCACCAGGTCGAAGTCTCCGCAACATAGGATGTGCTTGATCCCGATTTCCTTAGAGATGCGCAATCCGTGTAGTAGAGCCTCATATTCCGCCATGTTGTTTGTGGCTTCGAAGTGAATCTACAGAACGTACTGCAGTTCTTCTCCGGTTGGAGACTTCAGGGTAACTCCAGCCCCCGGGCCTTGATATTGATTGGATTCGTCAAAGTGCATGACCCAAGGTTCAGGTTCCGGCACAGGTGTGCCCTCTGGCGCTTCAGTCCAATCAGCGAAGAAGTCCGCCAATACTTGGGATTTGATCGCGGTTCTGGCTTGGTAGTTGATATCGAAGGCGGAAAGTTCAATGCCCCACTTTGCTACACGCCCTGTTGCGTCGGAATTGTTGATGATGGTTGACAATGGAGCTTTGCTCACAACTATCATAGGATGCTCCTGGAAGTAGTGTCTCAGCATCCGGCTGCCTAGGAATACTCCGTAGACTAGGTTCTGAAAGTGAGGGTATCTTTGCTTGGATTCCTTCAGGACCTCGCTTATGTAGTAAACCGGTCTTTGGACTCCGTACTCGGAGCCTTCTTCCTTTCGCTCCACCACGACAACGAGACTGATGACTTTGTTGGAAGCTGCCAGGTAGAGGAGCATAGGCTCTGACTCAGCTGGAGCTGCCAAGATAGGTGGGGAAGAGAGTATGTATTTTAACCCCTAAAGTGCTGCATTTGCTGCGTCATCTGATGTCTATGCACGCTTCTATTCCTGTAGACAGTGTTGGGCCTCCAAGAGCAGAGGTTTGTAGAACAGCAGCAAGTTTCCCTTAAGTGAATCACCCAAGGTTTATCGAACTCAGGGAGGTAGAGGTCAAAGATATCCCTCTCAAGCAACCCCGCAATTACGATACAAGAAGTCTCTTGTGTCCCCAACACACCTAATACACTTGTCGGATGTATAGGTGCACTAGTTCGACGAAGAGATAGTGAAATACAAGTAATATGGATGATTGTAAGTAGTAATTGCAATCTGAAATAAAGATGGCAGCAAGCAAACATGTAACAGAACTTGTTGGAAACGGTGTTTCAATGCTTAGAAACAAGGCCTAGGGATCATACTTTCACTAGTGGACACTCTCAACAATGATCACATAAATAAATAACTTCTCTTCACTTGTGCTACTTTCAAACACTCTATTGTTGGATAACAAACACCATTCATTGTGTAGGGCTACAAGAGCACCCTCAAGCCGGAGTAAACAAGCTCCACAATGTCATAAAGGAATCACACACGATGCGCACACTGTCACCGTCACACCGTGGAGAGTGAATACGGAGTTCATATTAAAGTAACCTCTAGAGTGCATAGTAATAGTTAACTTCATAATCTACAAGAGATTACAATCATAACCTACGCCAAGTACTACATGATGCATACACTGTCAACATTACATCATGGAGGAGGAATAGACTACTTTAATAACATGACTAGAGTAGCACATAGATTAATAGTGATACAAAGCTCATGATCACATAAAGATCACACCATGGGAGAGAGAGATGAACCACATAGCTACCGGTAGAGCCCTCAGCCTCGGGGAGAACTACTCCCTCCTCATCATGGGAGACAGCGATGGCGATGAAGATGGCGGTGGTGTCGATGGAGATGACTCCGGGGGCAATTCCCCGTCCCGGCGGCGTGCCGGAACAGAGACTTCTGTCCCCCGAAACAGAGTTTCGCGATGGCGGCGGCGTCCCTGGAGTCTTTCTGGAGTTTTGTCAATTGGTCTAGGGTTTTCACGTCACGTGAGATTATATGGGCGAAGAGGCGGCGCAAGGAGGTGCCTCGGGGCCCACCCCATAGGGCGGCGCGCCCCCCTCCTAGGCCGCGCCGGCCTATGGTGTGGGGGCCCTGGGCCTCCACTCCGTCTCCCCTTCGGTATTCTGGTCCGTCTCGGTAAAATAAGATGTTTGGCTTTTGTTTCGTCGAATTCCGAGAATATTGCCCGAACAGCCTTTCTGGAACCAAAAACAACAGAAAAAAGTGAACTGACACTTCGGCATCTTGTTAATAGGTTAGTTCCGGAAAATGCATCAAAACGATATAAAGTATGGATAAAACATGTAGATATTGTCATAAAACTAGCATGGAACATAATAAATTATAGATACGTTGGAGACGTATCATCATCCCAGACAAATTTATCTGTTTTCTTCAGCAGCTTGTATAAAGGTAACGCCTTCTCGCCAAAACGGCTAACAAATCTACTAATTGCGGCAATGCAGCCAATTAATCGTTGCACATCTTTGAGACAAGTTGGTCTTTTGATGTTCAGGATAGCCTTGATTTTTTCCGGATTTACTTCAATGCCTCTGTGGGATACAATGAAGCCAAGGAGTTTTCCGGCTGGTACGCCAAAGACCCACCTCAGCGAATTCAACATCATCTTTTACCGTCGGAGATTCTCGAAGGTTTCATGTAGGTCGCTGATCAAGTCGGATCCTTTCCGGGTCATGACCGCGATGTCGTCGATGTAAGCGTGCATGTTCCGGCCAATTTGGTCCTTCAGGCACCGCTGCATCGGACGTTGGTAGGTGGCACCTGAATTTTTCAAACTAAAAGGCATGGTGACATAGCAGTAAGTGCCAAAGGGCGTGATGAACGAGGTCGCCTTTTGGTCAGACTTCTTCATCCGGATCTGGTGATACCCGGAATATGCGTCAAGAAAACACAGAAATTTCGCCCCCACCGTCGAATCAATGACTTGGTCAATTCGCGGCAGGGGGAATGGATCCTTCGGACAATGCTTATTCAAGCCGGAGTAATCGATGCACATTCTTAGTATTTCAGAATTATTTTTGGGTACAAGGACGGGGTTTGCGACCCAATCAGTATGGTTATCTTCTACTACAAAACCTGCCTCTAGTAACTTTGCTAATTCCATCCATATGGCGCGGCGTTTCTTATCACCAAAGCGTTGCATAGCTTGCTTCACCGGTTTGGCACCCAGATTTATGCTAAGGTAGTGCTCGGCGAGTTGCCTTGGTACTCTGGACATGTCAGAAGGTTGCCATGCGAAGATATCCATGTTAGTTCGGAGGAACTCGACGAGCGCGCTTTCCTATTTGGGGTCCATGTCAGCTCCGACAGACACCTGCTTGGAACTGTCGCCTACCTTGAGGTCGACCTTCTTGGTGTCTATCGCGGCCTTGAACGAAGTCTTATGTTCGGAGATCTGCTTCTTGTTGGTATGCATCTCATTCGGATCCACCGCGGCCCTGTAGCCTTGCAGCTCCTCTCCAGATATTACAGATTCTGCAAAGGCGGCTTCACCCTCCTCGCAGTCTCTAGCTTTCTTGTAGTCTCCGGCTACGGTGTTCATATCGTTAGGACCCGGAATCTTGAGCTTATTGTAGATGTAGCATGCCCTTGCGTGAAACTTGTGGTAGGTGGGCCTGCCGAAGATTACGTGGTAGGAGCTCTTGAAAGGCACAACTTCAAACGTGATCATCTCTCCGCGGAAATTGTTAACATCGCCGAAGGCCACGGGAAGTTTGATGCTGCCTAGGGAGTTCGCCTTTTTACCCGGAACCACACCATGAAACTCAGTGGTGCTATTCTTAAGCTGCTCGTTGGTAAGGTTCATCCTCTCGAGAGTCTCCAGGTACATGATGTTCAGGCTAGCTCCGCCGTCCATAAGGCACTTGGAAAAGTCATACCCGTCTCACAACCAGGGTGTAGCACTCTCTTGGGATGATGGTCGGGTGATCCGCCCTGTCAAAAGTGCAGGGTTTCTCTGACCACTTGACGTACTGCGGCACAGCCGAAACTGTCACGTTTATGATCCGGAGGGCCGATTTCTTGGCCCGGACCGTGGGGGTTCCGAGGAAGGTGTGGTATGCGCCAACACTCTTCTTTACGAAGGGGTTGGATTTGTTAGCTGCGGAAGCCTCTTTGGGATCCGGCGAAGCGTCATCCTCATCCATCGCCTCGGAACTGTCCTCGTCCTTTTCCTTGTTCTTGCCCTTGCCCCCTTTGCCGCGAGGGCGGTGCTTCCGGTCGTGTTTGTATCATGCTTTCGGGTCAGTTTTGAGATCATTGACCCATTTTGCAGTTGTGATTGGTGTGGGAGGACTTGCCAGTAGCCGGATCAATATGGGCTAAGCATGGCATATCCCTGTATTCCTCGTAGGTTTAGTGAGCGCGGGTTCCGACAACGATGACCTCGTCAGCACGCTGCTGGCCCCTGCCGGCTCTGCCACCACGGCCGCGGCCTCTTCCGCCTCCTTGACCTCCGCGTTGGAACGTCATGGCTACCATGTCGGATCCGCCGCTCTTTTGGTCGTTAGGGGATTTTTCCTCTTATTGTTGTTGCTAGTGCCGCCGTTATCACGGTTCTTCTTTTGTTGGTGCAGGGGTATGGCTGTAGCTGAAAGTTCTCCACCTGCGTCGTCGTCAGCGGCGGTGTGAGTACTTGCTATGCCGATCATGTCGTCCAAAGTCAGATTGTTCTCGTTGATCAGGAAAGTGAGCTTGTGCCGGAGCAGTCCTCCCCTCCGCAAACCACCTACAAAAGCGTGCATAGCTGTGCGACTGTCAACGTTCTCGCACTCGTTTCTGGTTGCTAACCATCGGATGAAAATTTCTTGAGGTTTCACCTTTTTTCTGGTTACATGCCTGCAGGTCGCTTGTCGTAGCAGGTGTCTTGTAGGTGCCTCTGAAGTGCTTTTAGAAGGCGATCTTCAGATCGAACAAACAAAAGATGGAGTTCTCCGGGAGGTCACTGAGCCAGGTACGGGCCGGACCAATAAGGAACAGCTGGAGCATACGGCATGCTATTTTCTGGTTTCCTCCAGCGAAGCTGACTTCATTGAAGTAGTCCTCGATCCAAGTATCGGGCCTTTCACTGCCATCGTAGTGCTTCAGATTTCCGGGTAGCTTAAGGTTCAAGCCTCTTGGCGTTGGATCCTCCCGAATCATCCTGCCAAAGCATTTTGGGCCAATGTATTCAGATCTGTATTCGTTAAGTAGTTCCCTTGCGTCACGCAGGCCGCTGCGGGGGGATTTTGAACGAGAGCGAGATCTCCGGCCTCCGCCTCCACCTCCTCCACTAGGTGGTGGGGAGGGAGACCGACGAGGGGGCCTGTGGGACCTTTTGCTTCCACCTTCAGATTCTCCGCGCCCTTTTTGCTGCTGACTCCGGCTTCGGTGGCTACCTTCTCCGTGATGACGGCCGCCTCCGTCGTTCTGGCTTCTGCGGGGCTCCTCGCGTTCTTCGTTTCGGCTCCGATGAGGTTCCGGTGTGCGCTCCGTGTTCCGGTTCCTCTGTGGTACCATGTTGTCACGGATGTTGATTCCACCAGGCCCATGGGGTCTAGTGTTTCTGACTAGACTTCGGCGGCGAGGTGGCGGAGGAGGACACAGGATCCGAGACGGAGGTGACAGGTTGCGGTACTTGTCTCTGCCAGTGTACATCGGATTTTTTTCCCTTCTTCGGGTCTGACGGAGGTGTCTTTGAGGGCATGGGGATCAAACGCTCCGGGGATCCGGTGCGCGATTCATCGTAACGATGTTGCCTTCCGAAGGCGTCCTTCTGCGCGGTGGATATACACAATTGCGGGTTGGATTCCAACCTGCGCGAAGTGTCTGCCCTGCTCTGCTGCTTCATTGCTGAAGCAACAAGTGTACGGAGGTGGTTGATGTCAATTTCTTGATCTTTCTTAGCCAAAAGTTCCGCATCCTTCTTCATGTTATCCTTTGGAGTTGTGAGCGGCTGTTGGTCGGTGGGGGTCGCAAAGTTAATCTTCCGGGGGCCAATGGCTTCCCGGTGGATCCTGTCTGCTTCCGCTTCGGCATTGCCGATGATGCCTTTCCACTGTCGACGGAGTGCTTTGGCCTCTTGTAAGCATTCTGCAGCTCCGCGCTCTCTTTTGAGGAAGTTCTGCATCACTTCTTCTACCTCTCGTCTTTCCTCCAACATTGCCATCGCGGTATTAGCAATCCTCCTGGCAGTGCCCAGCATTTCCATTCTTGTGGCTTCTAGAGCTTCTGGATCTGCGGATGCGTCCGGAGTTGTTGGCTTGTTCAGGATTTCCGAGTGGGCAATAGCACCTACGCCTGCTTGCTCGACGAGCTCCTCTGGGGACAGGTTTTCCCCATGCTCAAGGTTACGTCCTTCTCCGGGATCCGACACAGCGCGACGACGTGGCCGCGAAGGCTGAGTCTCCGAATTAGACGGGCCTGGGAGTCCAAGGTCGGTCGGAGTTGCTTCTTCTTCAACCTCCTGCTCCAGCCCGGTTATGGTCGCGAGGACCTGCTTAGGCGGGGCGGATTCGGCTTCAGCTTCAGCTTCCTCCGATTCTTCTAGCTCCTTCGTAAGGTGATTGTACTCTTCCGTGTCCATGGTGGTAGCATCGTCGGAGGTTGGGCTTAGATTTCCTAAAATTGATTCTTCTTTATCTCCGGCGTCCTCCTGCCGGCCCGGAGCGTCGCTGTCTCCGACAACCTCTTGTTGTTCCGGAGCGTCGCCGTCTTCGGTAGCCTCAACCTGCATGGGTCCGACTCCGTCCTGAGGAGGGCCGGTTCCTGGGTATGTGCCAGGAAGTGCACGAAGTGACACCGTTGCTTCTCTAACACCCGGGAGACCCAGGAGGATTGGGTGGGTTTTGAATTTTCCAGATCTAAGGCGGAATCTTCCTTAGGATGTTCCTGCGTCTCAGATCGGATCTTCGTGACTGCGTCCTGCTCAGCGGCGGTCGCGTCAACGTGACTTACCGGGGCATTTCCGTCGGAATCGACGGTCTCGCCGATGAAGATGTGAATGCCGCCGATTGGGACGATGGAGAGCTTGATGGGGTCGGTATTAGCCGGAATCCAACACTCGTCCAGAGGGACGATCGGAAAGTTTCCGGCGTAAAGAACACGCCCCACAACGATGGATTCGTCGTAGCTTCCCATGGCGGAACCCTCCCGGTTCCGGCCTCCAGACGCCGCTGGCCCCACAGTGGGCGCCAACTGTCGTTGCCTATTTGACGGTACTCCAAAGGAGGGATCCTCATGGAGAGAAGAAGAAGTAGGGGTCGTTGGGCGGAGAGTCCCCGGGACGGTGGTACGCGATTTACCCAGCTTCGGAACACCTGCACGATGATAGGGCCTACTGCTGCTTGTCTGGAATTATCTGGGCGCTTTCGCGTTGTTACAATGAGTTGTGGTTGTGCCTCTAGGGCTCCCGGGATCCGGCTTATAAAGACGCTCGGATCTAGGGGTTACACGGAGAGTCCTAGCCGGAATACAAGATGCCTAACTACGGAATATTACATTGCCGTGCACGTCAAGGATCCACCTTTCCTTATGCGCCGTACTGGATCCGGATACTTCATGGACCTTCACGGATCCAGCTATCTTCATAGGTCGGTTAAGATCCGGCTCCTGTTCCTGGGCTGGACTTCATCCATCTTGATCTACAACAACTGGGCCGCCCAATAGGCTATATGCCATCATCATCGTCTGTGGGTCACCCGGGCTTGCCGGATCTAGGCCATGTCGTTGATATACCCATAAAGTATACCCACAACATCGACGGTCCCGACCCCAGTCCCGAGGGCGCCCAGGTCCGCGGCCTCGACCGCCTCACCGGCCACCAAGACCTGCCATGGACTTCCTCGCCGGCCTGGCTGCATTGCAGGAAGAGCTAGGCGGCGCTACGGTGGAGTTTGTGACGGCTAGGGTTTGTGTGGAGGAGTGGATGAGGAAGAAGAGCGTGCGCCCTCTTTATATAGGCTGGAGACAAGCGACAGTCGCGGGACGCGTGACATCGCCATTACTACGTTGGTGGAGGTGGGCGGCGGCCGCTCGGCAGGCGAGGCATCGCCATTAACGTGGCGCATACTGCCGAAGCGATGCAGCAGCGCTGTCGCGCCTGAGAAGACACATCAAGCCATGGTCGCTGCCAAGCAAGCCCGATGAAACGTTCGCTAGACGCGAGTGGACACTTTGCGCGTCCGCCCAGCGTCCACAGAGACACATCCGAGACACATATTTAGGTTAGATTTGCGTTGCCGCGGAGGGCCCGATTGTTTTGCGTCGCCTCACTGGAACATAATCCCAACGAATGTAAATGGTCACTCAGCGTCGGTTTATGTCACCCCGTTGGAGATGCTGCCCTGGTAATCATGCCGTCGCAGCCAATCACATGGAGATCTGAAAACAAACATTGCAATCTAGCACGGGCGCCAAAGCTTTTGCTCCGGCACAAGTCAACATACGCAGGCCGTGTATGTACTGGTGTTGGAAAAGGTTAGCATAGGTAGCGTGGGGACGGATTTGCGTTTCATGGGCATTGGCGCATTGCACACGTACCAGACAGTGTACGTACGTGGATGATTGATTGAGACGCATCAGGGGCACCTCCTCTGCCCTTGTCCCCGACCTGCGCATTTAACCGTTTGCTTCTTTGCTGGCAGGCTGCAGTCACGTAGTGATTTCATCCATCATACTATTTTCGTTCCAAATTATAAGACGTCTGAGCTTTTTCTAAACGGTTTTGCTAACTCTCAGTCGATTGAGAATTGGAGAATTAGGTTAGTTTTAAGTCGATTTCTAAATCATAATATTGAATCGTGATTGTGCTACCATGAGTGAAATATGAGTTGTAGCTGAGATTTTTATGGCAACAAATGGGGTTGCAACTTAGATAGAGAATCTAAACCGTTGAATTGCTACGTGATTCGTGCTAGTTATAAGTTACAACATAAGTTGCAATGACCCAAATCATTGGATTGCTTTGTGATTCGTGCTACTCATGAGTTGCAACTTGACTTGCAATTTGATGACATCACTGACTAAAAATTAGTTTAATTCCAAATTAATTTAGAATTAGCCACACCTTTTTAAAATCGT
This sequence comes from Lolium rigidum, assembly GCF_022539505.1. Lineage (NCBI taxonomy): Eukaryota > Viridiplantae > Streptophyta > Magnoliopsida > Poales > Poaceae > Lolium > Lolium rigidum. The sequence continues at coordinate 173,078,825 of NC_061514.1, forward strand.
ATGTATCTAGAGGCATTTTATGCGTGCTAATTCCAGTCCATACGTACTCACCTTGAAACATTCAAAACATTTTATAGTTCGGAACATAGAGTACTATTTATTTCATACTAGGATTTATTTTTGTGAAATTACTAAGACTTAGTTCTCAGACTATGGTAGAAATTTAAACCTGATGCGCCCGGTTTCAAATGAAATTAATACAAGGGCACGTCTAAATCTTAGTCTACTTAACTAAATCTCAATCATCGAGTCTCAATTAAAATATAGTTGCAACTTATGTGTAACTCATAGGCCAACATGAATCTTGAAGCAAATTCAACCGTGTAGTTATATTTTTTTTATTTGCGACCCATTTGCAACTATGAATATCATCTGTAACTAAGACTATCTCACTTGCAATCCACTTATAATGGTCATATCAACATCAATCACGACGCAAATCCATTAGCTAAGGAGTTGATTGAGATTACTAAATCTCAAACGCATGAGAATTAGCAATTCCGTTAATACAATGACTCTACAACCTTCAGTTGAGCACACGGTTCTTGTTTGCATATCATGTCTCTACACTCTTGATAGCTATGGTTCAGTTTGGTGGTATACGTTAGCATTATTTCCTTGTTTGCAATGTCTAGCGATGCACTATATCAACCAAGAATGTGGCAGTAGGAAGCGTGGTGCATGAACCAAACTTGATAATCATCACAGGACATGATCACATGATCGAATAGATGCACCGCACGCACGGCCCTTTCGGTCGTAGACAAGGCACGCATGCGTGGGTGCCTACCTGTGCTGGCTGCGCTCAGCCTAAATAATGTACAGTATATAGTCTAGCCATGCATGTTGCATATGGCCATTCAGTCCCCCTCTGTCTCGCCGGAGCCTGTCCATCACTCGCCCGGGTGCTGTCTCTGCTGGATGTATATATATGATTGCAATTGCCTCCTGATGCAGGATGCACGTGTGCATGCAGTCAAGCCATCCATATGTAGGTCGGTACACGGCTACATCTAAGTAGGAGTACTATGGTCTGGGTGACTTTATATTTTTTTATTAACCTTTTGATATATTTTTACTACTGTTGATGATTATTAATAGATCAGTAGAGTTTTCGCAAAAAAGTGGGAGTACTACGCATAACGTCTGTGTGCATCAATTTTTTTTGCGACAATTTTACCAATCTCACTTTTTTTGACAATCAATATCATATATATTTATAGTACATGGTAGAGATACACAAGCTACAATTACAAAATAGAGCCTAAAAGAAACAACCAAATCTTCAAGATCTTCAAACTATTTCTTATTTCATGACATAATCTTGCCCTATTCTGAAGTCAACCACACGTAGATACCGAATCACAAACCTGTAGATACTAACGAAGGCTCCCCCATCATTTTAACTTGAGTGCAATGACAATGCTATATGCATGCGTGAAGCATTTGAAGTAGTCAATGAACATAGACAAAAGTACCAACACTAGCGTGCCACGGAAAAGCAACCGAACAACCTGGTCGACGTCGTTGGGAGCCGAGAGTAGGAATCACCGTTGTCAACGATGTAGCAGTCAGGGCAAATATTGCGAGAACAACCCTCCTCGCAGACCATGAGAAAAGATGCAAAAACAGCCCGACGAAGCAAGATCCGAAGCCCCATACCTAGAAAATTGTAATCTTCCATCACAACTGTTGACGTCGTGAAGGATATCTCGTCGTCGAACGAAAGGGGCGTAGATCACTTATTATAGACGATGCCGTCTTCATTGAGACGGATGCCAAAAAGAAGACGCCGACCAAATTTTAGAAAAAAACTATTTTTATTAAAAACTCCACACATAGACCGGGTTCCCCATATCTCCTGACACCGGCTAGGCCGGACGGAGAAGGGGGAACCAACCTATGGAAGAGGCAGAGATGGAGGCGGCGCTAGGGTTTTTCTCTTGCTCTGTTTCTCTTCTAATATGGTTGACTTATCCCTTAATTTAATCGTTTCATCTAGAATTCCGGGTTTCTTCTTATTTTGGTGGTCGATGGCTCCACGTGCGTCTCGGATCCACTCATGTGCCGATGTACGCCGGTGCTCTCTCAATTCCATAATTCTTGTCATATTATTAACTCAAATTTAAACTAAAAGTGTCACCAGAATTATGTAACTTAGGGAGTATGCATGTGTATGTCCACGATGAGATCATGTACATATATGGATCGAACGTCAATGCAGCTTGCTAGCTAACTTCTATACCAATCCAAGGTACTCCGTAGATCGTCTAGTCTCCTAAACTAACCTATAGCTACATATACATGCATGCATGCTCGTTTGCTTGCAACCGGCTACCTATGCCCACATGCATCCTTCATGCTTGGATCGATCGATCCATCCATCGATCCAGGCCGTGGCGCCCATTGTGCAGACGTGCACGAACGGTCTTGCAGCTAGCTAGCTAGCTAGCTAGTTGTAATTAGCTTAGCTGCATCATCTGACATGCAGTGGTCCATTTGTATGGGCAGCCGCTTAGTACCATGCATCATATATTCATATATGCATGTGTGTGCAGCAGTACATGCTTCCACCCGGCCCCATACAATAATCTTCCTGCAATCTCTATATGTGTAGACTAACAATTACCATATACACTCTCCATGTTTAACGTCTAAAAAAACTTTAACCTATCAAATGCAATAATACTGGATCAACAAAATAATTTATTGACTAGTCCCTCCATTTCATATTAATTGTCGCACATACATCCAAATTTTTGCGGGAACTAATATAGAACAGAGGGAGTACCGTATAATTCTAAGTTTAGGTGACTCGAGATGCGAAGACCTCAAGTCTAGGATATGGCATATACATTATACTCGAGACTAATAAATGATAAACCTCTTATTGCGTCACACAGTAGATCTGTCTCACTCAGCTATTTCCATCCCAGATTGAATAGTGGCGAGTCTGAATCATAACACTAGTCTACAAACATGTATCCCCACATTAATCTTATTGACTAGGGACCATTTTTTTTAGGGACCATTAGAATCATCATCATACAGTATATAGTCTCACAACTAAGTCATGCATGTACTTGATGATACATATGATTGATGATGTTCAGGGACAATATAAATAATTCATGAATACATGCATAAGGAAATATCATCATCACATGACTATCTGCATGGCATGTTCCAAACAATATGTATTGGCCTAACCCTTGTAGATATGGAGTTTTTTTATCGACTCTAGAGTCACCTTTTTTTTGGTTAGAAAGCCTCTAGAAATGGCGGATTCCTAAAGCTATGTGTGCAAAATTACTCTTATAACACTCCCTGCATTACAAAATATATTGCATATACGTCTAGTCAAAGTAAAATTTATAAATATTAACCAATTATATAACAAAATATATCGATTTCTACAATATGATATCAATGTTATTAGAATAATGATGAAATATATTTTCATATTATATACATTTCATAATATAGATACTGATAATTTTTATCATTAAGTGGTCAAACTTCATAAAGATTGACTCTAAATAAAATTAACAAATTGCACGCAACATGTTTTGATCGAGACGGAAGGATTACTATCTACCGACTGAATTTTCTTAGCCGACAAAGGGAGTTGACGAAGTCAAGAGGCCTATTCACTCTTGTGGAATGCTACTTGGTTCGAGGTTCATGCTTGCATGCAAGCACGAATACATATATGGACGATCTGTTCAAAATTAGCGGGCACTCTAATATTTACACAATGTCAACTTATTAACCGCTCCAGACACACACGTGTAGTACTACCTCGGTTCCAAAATATTAGTGTTTTAGATAGAAAGCGTGGGGTTGAACTTCCTCTATTTTGATGATCCCAAGTCATGTTGCAGTCATAATGCTTCCACACCCATCATTTGTTACCATTCTTTTTTCAACAAAGGACTCGTTTTAGTTAAACTGAAGAGTTCGTATCGAGGCGATATGAGCAAACGAGTCCAACACCCCAGTCGCTACACAGCTAAGGCGCACACATCAATCAAGAGAGAGATAGAAGAAGATAAAAGAGCATTTTGTTAATACTCTTTTGATCGTGCAACCTTTAAGCATGAGTACTATGTGTTCCATGTTAATTTGCTCAACAGCTCAAGGCGTCCGCTTGTGCGTGGAACGTATTTGCAGTCTAGTTATATGTATAGATAGACCGTTTACTGACCTCTCTGCCTGCTGTGAAATCAGTTAGGGTAATGAGCAACAAATTGCAGCAAGCTCCATCCATACTAGTAGTAGAAATTGTCAAACTGGCACACGCTACAACGCGGACCATGATCATTAGTTATTGCACACATACACAGTGACAGGGCTCATCGCATGCATGAGATTAGTTGAGGACTTGACGCACAAGGTGCAGATAGTGATGGACGAAGAAGGAAGTACAACTAAATGGTGAGCAGTGTGGTCTCCAGTTCACTGGAGACTGTGCTGCTCCGCAAACAGTTTAAGAGGGACTAATTAAGCATGATGCGATTCCCTCTTTTCTGCATCTGGCCTGTCCCGGTAATCCCATGTGCGTCTCCGGGAGGCTGCAGCAGTCGGTCCACTGCAGCGCTGTGTCTGATGATCTCTGCTGATGATAACAACCAGCAATTTGCCAACCATCCTGCATAATGGCCATGAAAGCATATGAGTGATGAGCATTTCTCAGAGGGAGAGAGATGAGCAGCATTGATTAGTTCGCGAGAGGAGCATGAACTGATTAGTAATGAGATCATATGCATGGGCAGGAATTAATCGATTTTACATACCTGCAGCTGCAGCTGCAGCTGCGGAGTTGCATTTGCAGGCATGGAGGAGGCGGTGTCTTGCAGAGGGTCTTCATCAGCTGGTTCCCAGCGAGGCCTCTTCTTCTCCTCCTTGGGGACTTCCTTCTTCTTCCTGGCCTTGGCCTTGCTAGCGGTGGACACCGTGGAAGCGGAAGCGCGATCGCCGTGTCCATGGCCTTGCCGGTTCGCCTTCTTCTTCTTCCTCGGAGCCGGGAGCGCCGGCGCCGCTGGCTCCTCTTGGGAGGCCTGCAACTGCAGGTAGCTGTCGCCGTCTTCGTCGTCGTAGAAGTAGGCCGTCCAACCGCTGTCCTCGGAGGCCTCCGCCGCTGCACGAGGCCCGTCGACGGATGGGTAGCAGCAGTGGACGTCGCGGTAGAAGAAGGAAGCGCCGGCGGCCCTTGAAGAGCTGATGGATTCTTCCATCAGTTAATTGGCGTGTGTCTGAAGAAAGACTTCAGCTAGCTTCGTATGCAATGGAAGGTGGCTAGAAGAAGAAGAAGAATGCAGTGTTAGCTAGCTAGAGTGGAAGTGAGGAGCGGAGCCATGGAGGGCGGCCGGGAGCGCGGTTGGTGGTGGCCTGGTGTTATATAATGGCGGAGGGAGGAGGGTTAGGCGCACGGGGACGTGGAGCAGTGGAAGTGTCGTTGACATTAACGCGGCGGATGGATGATGCGCACATGGACACCTGCTTGCCGGCCGTGCGCCGGGACTGGACCGCAGCGCAGACAAGACGCACGAGGGAGGGCTTCATTCATCCACGGATGGATGGAAATTTTAGTAATGCAGGAAAGCGGTAACTTTTTGTCCGGAGAACATGTAAGCATGTTTGTTAGACTCGAATCAAGACCCATAGACATGTACGGATAACATAAACATCATGAACACATACATGCATGCTCCGCTAGCTCGTCGTCTTCTTCTTGTTCCTTCATACACGCGCGACAAGTTCTAGCCGCAAGGAGGTTTTCTTGTTCCTTTTGTTTTCTTCTTTTTGCAGTGGACATGGAATCGCCTTGTTTTAGGGTTAGGGAAGGAGATGGGCTGACAAACTAGATACAACACAGCCCATAGTGGATGTAGCTAACCGGCCTAAACAAACGCTGCTTATGGCCCAGTCCCTACGACACAACAAAAGGCCATACCTCAGTATTTGGGTGACATAAAAGAGGCAACCCTATTCGCTGGGCGCGCCTATACAAAGCCTATTAACGTGCGTTTATAGGCATCGCCTGAAAGCGCCCGCGGATGGGCTGCCCCATTAATTTACTTCTTCACTGAAATTAACAAGATCTTTCTCTGTGTGCCAACGTTATTTAGCATGTATCCCAGTGGTTACACCTTTGCTTGAGTATGGGAAAGACCTGGGTTCAAACCACTGTCTCCACACAATCTGCAAGAATGGCTACACCAAGGTCAACCTGGTTTTAAGGAAAACCGAGATCAGTCCTGATAGGCTGTAAACAGCAAGGTAAAGGGGACCGAATCTTTCCCGATTCGGAACGTGCCCCCCAGTAACTCACGCACGCGGGAACAAATGACAGCGTATCTCGTGATTTTGGTGGTCCCCCAGCAACAAACAAAGAACTGAGCTTATTTTACCCTAGACCACACCATCCTCTTCTTCCCCCTCCTCCCATCTCAACGCAGCCGCCATTGCTGTCCTAGGAAAAGAACTCACCCCTGGAAAAATACATCCTACCTCCCAGATCTTTGTTTCTGTAGAAAAAAAATGATGTAGCTGCTCCTCCACGTCGACCAACAACATGTGGTGGGATCCCAACAAAAAACACAGTTTGCAGGTTTGTCAAAACATCAAAACCTTGGATCTCGCTGTACCTTCTGGTTCTGGTTCCATCTTCTTTTGAATCTGCTTCTTCCAGTTCCATCTGATGCTCCAATCTTGTAGCTACACCATCTGGTAGTTCCTTTTTTAGTTTCTCTCTACACCTGCATATGAACAGAAATAACTCTGGCCTTTTCCCCTTCAGGGGGAACTTTTGATCTGTTTTATACCATCTGGTACTTTATATCAAAAAACATGGAAAAAAAAGAATGTAGATCATCTAAAAAGTACTAGTAGATCAACTCTAGCAGATGGTAATTGCAGCAAGATACATCATACTATTCCTAGCATGTTAAAAAACTGAACCACATATAGTAGTGATGCATCATATATAAAAGGGAAACATCTAGTATGAAACTTGTGACCATATGAACCAGGGTAACATAGTGGAAAATAGAAAAAGATAAAATCCAGTTGACTGAAACACCAGCATATGCCACAGCTGCCATGACCGTAAAGGAAAAAAGAAGCACCAATCTGGCATGGTGAAAAAAGATGACACAGCTGAGTGAAGATGGCCCTTTTCCCTTCGTTGAACTTTTATTTTCTCTAAATTCTTTGACTTCAACTTGTGGAACGAAGTAGCTCCTGCCTGCATGCATCTATCATTCAAAAAAAGGAAAAGAAATAGACTTGTTGGGTGTAATTGACAGTAAGAAGAAAATGTTATGCTTGAGATAATAGTAGAAGTCGAAACTGAAAAAATTGCTCTTGTTTTTCGTTTCAGTAGTCGATAACAAAGAAATAGAACAATCACTGTTCACACAGGATGCAAAGCTAAGTTGCGTATCAAACTTGCTGGAGCTAGATGGCAAGTAACACAGTTTGTGGAGGAACATAACCATGAGTGTCTCACAAAGTGGGCGTTAAAAAAATAGATGCGGTCTCACAAAAAAATACCAAAGGAAGAAAGGAAATTTATTGACTTAGTGCATGAGGTTAATCTCAGTTCTGGGAGGATCATGCAGATCAGGGCTGAGCTATATGGGAGCAAAGCAAACGTTCCAGTATGATGCAAAAACAGTTAGCAACTACACTGCGACACTAGCCGAAGAGAAGTTCAAGGATATAACACAGATGTTGTATTATTTTGAAGAACTGAAGAAACAAGACCTTCGTTTCTTATACAAGTTCAAAGTGGATGAGTTTACTAGAGTTGAGCGCATTTTCTGGGTGGATGGAGTTGCCCGAGAAGTTTATAAATACTACAATGATTGTATTTCGTTCGATACGACTTACATGACTAACAAGTATAAAATGACATGTGCGCCTTTCATTGGTATAAACATATTTGGCCAGCCAATTCAGTTGGGTTGTGGCTTTGTGCGGAATGAGAGGATTGCAGATTTTGTCTGGTTGTTTGAAATGTTTCTGGAAGCAATGGATGGCCTTCATCCAGAGAACGTTATCACTGACCAAGATGGTGCAATAAGGAGTGCTATACTGTCAATATTGGTTCACACTTGCCACAGGAATTGCAGATGGCACATTATGCAGAAAGTTCAAGAACGTCTTGGTAGCTTCACAGGGAAAATGGAGGATTTGAGAAGGGACTTGAATGAGGTTATCGACTATAGTGTAACTGTTGAAGAGTTTGAGGCAAAATGGGCTGAAATATTAGTGAAACACGATGTTGTCGAGCACCCACATTTCAAATCGGTGTATGAATTGAGGGAACATTTTGTTCCAGTGTATTTCAAGCATAGGTTATTCCCTTTCCTACAAACGACAGCACACAGCGAGGGGTTTAATGTGGTGCTTAAACAGTACACAAGACCGCATGGTAGCCTTTTCGACTTCTTCAAGCAGTTCATGAAGTTGCAGGAACAAATTGATGTTTCTGAGCATGGTAATGAATTTATCGATGAAGACAAGACGGTCCGTCTTTGGGGCAATTTTCCAATGGAAAAAACAAATGCTGAAAATTTACACTCTACCCATCTACAACCGGTTCCAACTTGAGCAGCGCAAGCTAACATCTTACAATGCTCGTGACTGTGGTGGTGGTGTGTGCTGTGTTCCCAATTATTGGTTATGTGGCAGGTTATGGTAGCAGAACTTACATGGTTGACGTTGACATTGCAAATGAGATTTATAACCGCCAATGTGCAAGTTCAACAAGGATGGAATATTATGTTGCCATGTGATGAAAGTGATGTACTATTTGGGTACAATGATCACAATGCCTAAGCACTACATCCTTCCTAGGTGGTCAAAACCTACTCCAGATATTGTCGTCCAACCTACTGAACCAGTTCATCAGCCATCACCCGGGCAGAAGCTTTCCAGGAAAGAGATGAGGTTGTTGCGCTATGGGAACTTATGCACAGAGTTTTCTAAGCTTGTTGTTGACTTAGTGGCTTTAGAAAAAACGAAGGAGATTGCTGAGAAGCACATGAAAGCTATGGTAAGAGAGCTTGCAAACCAAAAGAAGGCCGCCGCAGATGCATTGAAGAGGAAAAAAAGTGCAAGTGCAACTGCAGGTTCATCGGGTTCTAATATTTCAACAAGTGCACAAAAGGAACAAGATGAACAGCTAGCTGCCAACAAAAAGGCGCAAGACCCTGAGGAAACTAAAACTAAAGGTCGTCCGGGCCACAAAAGAAAGCAGAGTGGACTACATCTCCAGAAGAAAACATCCCGTACCACTAAGTGTAGTGTGTGCAATGACTTAGGACACGATGCAGCAGATTTTCCTATTAGGCTAGCAAATCCAGAGTTATACCCTTTGTTGTCTCTGTTCTAGTAATAGTTGAAGTAAAATATGTTTGTGATCTTTTGGATGACTTGCATGTAATCTGCATCCCATATGGAAAAATTTCAAGAACATGTTCTATTTTTACTTGTTTATTGATTCAACTTTCCCCTATCAGGTTACATGAAGAACGACCTTCTGCATTTACAAAAAATGAACTAGTTGTTCTCTGGAAAAAAGAAGAAGTAAGTTTCTCTGCGTTGGATGTAGATGCTTTGCATACATTTAGTTTCTTAGCAAAGTTGCATACATTTAGTTTCTTAGCTTGTTTTATCCTTACCAAAGACGGGTATATATTAGGACTAATCCTTACTCCTGTAGTCGGAGCAAGGACATAGCACATGGCATATATGATGAAAAGCCTAAGATACTTTGAATTAGCCTTCTTCATTGATAGCAACTTGTTCTTCGGTGATGCTATTGTAGGCTGCTTCCTTACTCCATCCCCAAGTTGTTCTTTCATAACTTAGTGGCTTCAGCGTCACGCTCATACCGCACTTCGAGTTTTCCCCTAAGGACTCCCAGTACTTCTTCAACAGAAACTTCATTCACTGGGATTGAGCCACGGCCAGGGAACACCATCTCGCATGATGATGGATCAAAACTCTGCATCAGGAACTTGCAAAGCTCAGGTCGAAGCTTCAAGCATTTGATTTCCAACATACCACCATATTTTGCGTCCCTGGTCAAAGTTCTCTGATCTGGTGTCATGTATGGGTACAAGCTGACCAGCTTCATAGGTGAAGCACGTTGAAAGGCTTTTTTTTATTTAACCTGATTTTAACAAAAAAGGAAAGAAAACATTGTCGGGGGTCAAGGAAAAAGGAAAAAAGATGCACCTTATAAAAAAAGGATTTCTATTTTCGTGCCCTCGGTTCCTTAGTTGTGCTCAGTTTTTCCCAGCTCCTTAGTTTTTCCTCAGTTTTTTCTAAGTCCTTGTTTGAAACCCGCAGAAGCAGCTCAGACGGCAGGATTCCCGTTTAGTTGACCGTTCCGTGCTGACGTGTGGGGCCGCATCGTGTGGGCCCACGTTGCGTGGGGCTGGTAGAAAGGGACCGCGTGGGACAGGACGAGATAGCGTTTGGTTGCACGTGAGTAGGAGCTGGGTTTTGTCTCTCTCGGCCCAAATTGGCATTTTTAAGAGCACCTTTTCCCCTCTTTCTCTCTCTGTCTTTTTCACCAAATTAGTATAAAATCTAGAGAAGTTTCTATTTCTTCCTTTTGTCCCTCGTTTTTTGCCCAATATGACAACAAATCTAGAAGCTAGTATATGATAAATTCACAGCAGCATAATCAGAAAACTAAGTATAATACATAAACTGCATACAGCAGCCAAAAGCAGCCAATAACGTTGTTAATGTTCACGACAAACTAAGCTGAAAAAATACAAGACGCGCGCAATGTATGGCCAACAAGAAGATTCCTCATTGCTCATATATTTCTTCGTCGCCCCATACGTGCATTATCCCAAGGAAATATTCATTGAACTCCTTTCGTCTGCAGTGTGTGGCCAATACATCCTCCAGACGGTATGGGCCGTGTTCATTTCTCAGACCGTAGTTTCCCATTCTATCCACATATCGTGGCCACTCATCCCAGGCCTTTGTATCATGAATGTACTCTCTGATATAACCCAAATTAGCGAGTAGATGCAGCCAGGTCGAAGTGTCGGGTGCACACTGGTGTTGACGGAGATACACTGGATATAATGCACGAAGAAGGCATGACTGCCAATGTTACTGACCGGATGGAGAGAGCGGCTCTGAGTGTCCACACGGTACACCAATGGTTGGTCCTCCAAAAGCATGTTGTCCAACAACACAAGCAGCAGATCACCATCCGACTTCACAAGATAGAACTTGTCATTTTCAAGTTGTGGAAATGAAATTAGTGTCTCCATCTTGACAGTGCTCGCGCGCTGCTGCAACTGTACATTGGTGCACATTATTCTTCCGGACTCAAAATTGTCCACAGCTATTGCATACAGTTCACCATTGAACGGGGTAATGCAACGCAAACCATGGTTCTCGATCGAAAAACTTCCATCTCCCCAATCTTCATATATATCCTTAGTTGGAGTGCTCTCATCGACCCAACTAATTTTGTTCGGGTAATGTGAGCAAACGAAGACCATAGTCGGGGATTTGATTACAGCGACTGAATCCAGAAAAACAGATGGCATCTGCGCCTCAAACATAGTGTTCGATGCCTTTGTGAGTGGGTTCAGAAGCCGTATCTTGTGCGACGGGTTCTTGTGGGCAAGCACGATGACGCCACGGCAAAAGCCGACGAAGTAGTATCTAAAAATATATTGATGAAGATAACATTCAGCACTAAGATTGAAAATAAGAATAGATTAACCCTATAGATATGGAGGAATTTGGAGGAATTTGAACCTTGCACGAACTTCCGATAGATCTATGGTGACGTAGCGGGATGTGCCGAGTTGGAGGAAGGTGAACTCAGCGGCGCGTGGAAGGGCGTGGTCTACCATGATCCATTCGTGCAGGTGCACGTCGGGCTCAGGTAAACCTGAGCGCCAATTTCTACAGACTTGCCTCATAGCAGAGTAGGCGTCGACGTACTCCTCATTCGCCAGTAAGCATTCGCCGATCTTGTGAAGTGGTCCGTCACCCATGAGAGAGGCCCATCTCACGGAGGCGCCGCGCTTGGATGCGCCGCCCTCGGAGGCGACGAGCTCGGCGGCGACGGGCTCGGCGGCGACGGGCTCGGAGGCGACGGGCTCTGAGGCGACGGGCTCGGCGGCGACGGGCTCGGAGGCGATGGGCTCGGAGGCGACTGGGTCGGAGGTGACGGGCTCGGCGGCGACGGGCTCGGATGCGACGGGCTCGGCGGCGACGGCCTCGGAGGCGACGGGCTCGGGGGCGATGGCCGCCGGCGCATTCTTCTTCTCCATCGTCGGCAGGGCTCGTACGGCGGTTGGGGTTTTTCCTTCGATTTGGAGAAGTTGATGGGACGTGAGAGGCGTGGTTTCGTGCGTGAGCGAGAATGAGACGTACTGTGTGCAGAGGGAGGGAGAGAGGGGCTTACGCGTCCACTAGTGCATGTTTTCACCGCGACACGCGTCAACAATGGCACGTCTTCCACTTCTGCACCGCAACACGCGTCCTCGAGTCTAACCCTGGAAATTTAGATATACTCAGGTATACCCTCGAGTCATATACTAGCATTTTTTGTGTGCTCAGTTTTTCCCTTGAGTGCTAATACTGGCTAGTGCAATATACTCAGTTTTACCCTCAAGTGGTTGGTCAACAGAGAGTCAACAAATGGGATTAACCAGTTAAATGAGTTATTTAATGTGCAAAAAATTCCGAAAAAGAGTGGCACTTACTCATGGAGTCTTTACCACAAATTGCCACTTCTCAAATCATAGATAAATCAAGTTTTACCACAAATTGTCACTTCTCAAATCACCTAGTAGCTATGAAGGTGCATGGTTTTCCACAATAATCCCTACCCAAAACAGTTTTCCCCAAAACATATTTTGTCTGAATGAGGCCATAATTTTCACACTCATGTATATTTGTATTGCAAATAGTTTGAGGTAGGCCAAGATGAGTTTCATTGTACAAAACACGCATTTTTCATTTTTAAAATCTCATATTTGAATCCCTTAGTCCGTTTACTACTCACTTGCCCTTGGTTTCTTGATACTACTCAGTTTTGGCCTCTTCCTTCACAAATTCTCACAGACGCCCAACATTCCCCTGATTGGTCTAGCCCATGTCACGCGGATCGTGCCCGCCGACCGTTGCTCGTATGATTTAACGGCAGGATAACCCCTATCTCTCTCTGGTCGGGGCCACCACCCTCTCTCTCTCTGTCGGCGGTTAGCTTCCACCCTCTATGTATGCTAAAGTGCGGTTACCCAGTACGCTAAAGTTTGGTTTTCTGCATTATTTTTCACGAGCTAAATTATAAACTCTTTTAGGCATTATTTTTCACGCAAAAAATGATAAACCATCACCGATTTGTACTTTTCACGCAAAAAATGATACACCATCACCCATTTGTTGTAGCCATTACTTTTCACGCAAAAAAAGATACACCATCACCAATTTGTTGTAGCCATTACTTTCCACGCAAAAATGATACACCATCACCCATTTCTTGTAGCCATTACTTTCCACGCAAAAAATGATGAACAATCACCGATTTCTTGTAGCCATTACGGTAAAATGATAAACTATCATGAATTACCATTTCTTTTAGGCATTACTTTTCACGGTAAAATGATAAACTATATCACGAAGTTCCATTTCCGTCAAGATAGTCCGCATTACTTTTTTGTTGAGATATACTCCCTCCGTCCACAAATAAGTGTACTTTTAGCTTTTGTACTAAGTCAAATATTTTAAGTTTTGACCAACCGTAAATAAAAAAGTAGCAACATATATGATGAGATTTTGGTATAATTTGAAACTACATTTCAAAACGAATCTCGGGATACTAAATTAGTGTCATAAATGCTACTACTTTTTCCTATATATGTGGTCAAAGTTTAAAAAGTTTGACTAAACACAAAACCTAGATGACTACCCCCACAACGGTCATGTCCTCCTTAATTTATTGTGTAAACCCCCACAACGGTCACCTCCTCCTTAATTTATTGTGTAAACCCCTACAACGGTCATCTCTCCCTTATAAACACCCACAACGGCCATCCCTTGTGTCAATAGGTTCTGCCTCTCTCTTCTTCGTTCACATACACTTGATCCATTGCCATGGCTTCCACGTCTCGGACGCGGACCGGAAGGGGAAGGGGAAGGGGCGGCCGGGGTGGTGGATCATCATCATTGCCACCACCACCGTCAACACTGCCATTGATCATAGAGGACTTCTTCATCGTCGTCTATGAAGACCCTTTGGTCAAGAAGGTACGTACGCGTTCCCACATATATGATGCATGTGATTAATTATGGGCATGTTCTAAAAAACCTTTAATTTCAAACGATCGGCGCTCGATCTCTTTGCAGGCACTCCCAGTTTGCGGACTATCTTGACGGTCAGGAGCCAGCTAAGGTGTATCTGCGAGCAGCTGACTGTGGTCCTCGTCTCTGGACCGTGGAGGCCCTATTTGACGGTCAAGGCCGGATGTATCTCGACAAGGGCTGGGAGAATTTCGCCATCGCGCACTGTGTGGATTTCGGCTGCTTCGTGCACTTCAAATATGAAGGCGATGATGTGCTCACAGTGAAGGCGTTCGACGGAACAATGTGCAGTAAGTACTACTACTCGGACGACGAAGATACTGACGATGAAAGCGACGACGATGTGAAGCCATGCATCCATCCCCTTTAGATAAGGGGATTATGACCAAGAATATATATGTAGCTTCATATGCATCGATTTAGAGATCTAGCTATTTTCCTATATATTATGCATTAAAAAAATTATATCGCAATTTCCACCATGATTCGAGCACCACAGCCTCCAAACGATGCCGATATCGGCATGGTCGAACGGCTATGCTCGCCGCCACTCGCTAGGTCACCGTCGGGAAGCACCATGTTTAGCATAAGATTCACTTTAGATTAAGCTGCGAAAATAGTCACCTCGCCATTGGCCGAGGCGGCCCTACGAGCGGCTCTATATGATATTCTCTAAATAAATAGACGACCCCAGCGGTCATTGGCTGCGGAGGCCCCACCGAGCGGGAATATATGATTTTCTCTAAATAAATAGAAGACCCCACTGGTCATTGGCTGCGGCAGCCCCACAGAGCGGCAATATATGTATTTTCCTGAAAAATAGACGACCCCATTGGTCATTGGCTGCGGCAGCCCCACAGAGCGGTTATATATGTCTTTTCCTGAAAAAATAGACGACCCCACTGGTCATTGGCTGCAGCAGCCCTATAGAGCGGACCCATTTGTCATTGGCAGCACCGCGTATACAATCAGAAAATAAAACGGCCCACACGTCAGCGACAGATGGATGACTACCCGTCAGCACAAGACGGTCAGAGAGGAACTACCCTTTGTGCAGCCCCACCCGTCAGATTAACGGTAACGGTAAGGCCTCTGACCTGACGGCAACCCTCCCGTCCGAGCATCTACGAGGGGTTTCAAACTAGAGGGAGGAGAAAACTGAGGAAAAGTTAAGAGGCTCGGGAAAACTGAGCACAACTAACGAACCAGGGGCACGAAAATAGAAATTCCTATAAAAAAGGGTAGGATACACTAGGTGCAACAACATGTGTTGCATCTAAAAAAAATGAGAGTACATCCTATGCTCAAAAAAGAAAAAGAAAAACAAAACTAACCTGTGAAAACACAACAACTTCCTCTTCTTCTTTGCTTTCATCAGCAGCACATCCTCCTCCCTTGTTGTCTTCACTGTTTTTTACATAGTAGAAAGATGGTAAGGTATTCTTCAGTGTTAGTTTCTTCCTCATCAAACTTAACTTGTTGTGTCTGGTGGCTGACGATCTAGCCTTCCTGTCTGAACTAGACTTTGTCATGTTCAATCCCCTGTACGGGAAAACAAATAGCACAAACAAAAAATCTAGCCCATCAGAAAAATGTGACATTTTACTGTATCATTTAGTTACGTGCAAAAAAAAGTATGGTATGGGCATAACAAAAGTGGGGGAAGTAACAAGAATGGAAGCATCCGTAACAAATGTATAGGTAGGTCAACCCAAAAAAAACATTATAGAGATCCACCACTAAAAAACACAACAATCATTTTATTGAAAAAAATCCAGCCATAATATAATAGTAGTCCAACACAAAAATACATTACATAGTTTGGGCATAGTTTACAGTACTAAGATAAAAAAGGGGCAATTGGGAACATCCTCCCAAAAAAAATACTTGGAGTGCAACTACTAAGAAGAGACGCGGGACTCTAGATAAAAAAAGAGTCATGGCAATATTTTTTCTCATCATACTTTTGGTATATGCCATGCAAACCCCACTACTTATTACATTTTTACCCCAGAATAGCTGACCATGTATCTTCTGTGCAAGCCCTCCACCAGATTGTCTCACCAGAAACATCGAAATGGCAGATGCGTTTCTTCACAGAAATCACCTTGTAAAACTTCACCATCAAATGTCTACCCACGAAAAAATGATACATGGCAGTGAAATCACATTCCGTGTTTGACTGAAACCTCATGTACATGGTTTCATCTTAATCAACAGTGAACCTAAAATACGGGTAACTTGCAATCCGCAATGCGAACAAGAAATCTCTAGGACGTCCTAGGCACTTTATGTCAACCTTCAACACACAATCTATAATTCCTTCATCAATACCAAGTGCTTAAATTGTGCTAAGGGCATCTCCAACGCGGCGACCAATCCCACGCCCGCATGTCCGAATGGGTCTAACGAACAAAACCGCGGCCAAACCGGACACACATCGCAAATGCGGATGGCCGCGGTATCCGGGACGACCCAAACCCGGCCCAAATCTGGGGAAGGTTTGCGTGGGCGCGGATGGCATGCGGCGTCCTCGCGTGTCCGCCTGGTCCGCGTGTCTGGCCCACTGATACGCGTACAGCACGCGTCCGTTGGGAACCCCAAGAGGAAGGTGTGATGCGTATAGCGGCAAGTTTTTCCTCAGAAAGAAACCAAGGTTTATCAAACCAGGAGGAGCCAAGAAGCACGTTGAAGGTTGATGGCGGCGAGATGTAGTGCGGCGCAACACCAGGGATTCCGGCGCCAACGTGGAACCTGCACAACACAACCAAAGTACTTTGCCCCAACGAAAAAGTGAGGTTGTCAATCTCACCGGCTTGCTGTAACAAAGGATTAGATGTATAGTGTGGATGATGATTGTTTGCAGAAAACAGTAGAACAAGTATTGCAATAGATTGTATTCGATGTAAAAGAATGGACCGGGGTCCACAGTTCACTAGAGGTGTCTCTCCCATAAGATAAATAGCATGTTGGGTGAACAAATTACAGATCGGGCAATTGACAAATAGAGAGAGCATGACAATGCACATACATGATATGATAAGTATTGTGAGATTTAATTGGGCATTACGACAAAGTACATAGACCGCTATCCAAGCATGCATCTATGCCTAAAAAGTCCACCTTCAGGTTATCATCCGAACCCCTTCCAAGTATTAAGTTGCAAACAACGGACAATTGCATTAAGTATGGTGCGTAATGTAATCAATAACTACATCCTCGGACATAGCATCAATGTTTTATCCCTAGTGGCAATAGCACATCCACAACCTTAGAACTTTCCGTCACTCGTCCCGCATTTAATGGAGGCATGAACCCACTATCGAGCATAAATACTCCCTCTTGGAGTTAAGAGTAAAAACTTGGCCGAGCCTCTACTAATAACGGAGAGCATGCAAGATCATAAACAACACATAGGTAATAGATTGATAATCAACATAACATAGTATTCTCTATCCATCGGATCCCGACAAACACAACATATAGAATTACAGATAGATGATCTTGATCATGTTAGGCAGCTCACAAGATCCGACAATGAAGCACATGAGGAGAAGACGACCATCTAGCTACTGCTATGGACCCATAGTCCAGGGGTGAACTACTCACTCATCACTCCGGAGGCGACCATGGCGGTGAAGAGTCCTCCGGGAGATGATTCCCCTCTCCGGCGAGGGTGCCGGAGGCGATCTCCAGAATCCCCCGAGATGGGATTGGCGGCGGCGGCGTCTCGATAGGTTTTCCGTATCGTGGCTCTCGGTATCGGGGGTTTCGCGACGAAGGCTTTAAGTAGGCGGAAGGGCAACGCGGGGGCCACACGAGGGCCCCACACACCAGGGCGCGCGGCCGGGGTCCGGGCCGCGCCGCCCTCGTGGTGTCGGCGCCTCGTGGCCCCACTTCCTTCCCCCTCGGTCTTCCGGAAGCTTCGTGCAAAAATAGGACCCTGGGCGTTGATTTCGTCCAATTCCGAGAATATTTCCTTTGTAGGATTTCTGAAACCAAAAACAGCAGAAAACAGCAACTGGCTCTTCGGCATCTCGTTAATAGGTTAGTGCCGGAAAATGCATAAATACGACATAAAGTATGTATAAAACATGTAGATATCATCAATAATGTGGCATGGAACATAAGAAATTATCGATACGTCGGAGACGTATCTGCATCCCCAAGCTTAGTTCCTGCTCGTCCCGAAGCAGGTAAACGATAACAAAGATAATTTCTGGAGTGACATGCCATCATAACCTTGATCATACTATTGTAAGCATATGTGATGAATGCAGCGATCAAAACAATGGTAATGACATGAGTAAACAAATGAATCATAAAGCAAATACTTTTCATGAATAATACTTCGAGACAAGCATCAATAAGTCTTGCATAAGAGTTAACTCATAAAGCAATAAATCAAAGTAAATGTATTGAAGCAACACAAAGGAAGATTAAGTTTCAGCGGTTGCTTTCAACTTGTAACACGTATATCTCATGGATATTGCCAATGTAAAGTAATATAACAAGTGCAATATGCAAGTATGTAGGAGTCAATGCACAGTTCACACAAGTGTTTGCTTCTTGAGGTGGAGAGAAATAGGTGAACTGACTCAACATAAAAGTAAAAGAAAGGCCCTTCGCAGAGGGAAGCATTGATTGCTATATTTGTGCTAGAGCTTTGGTTTTGAAAACAAGAAACAATTTTGTCAACGGTAGTAATAAAGCATATGTATCATGTAAATTATATCTTACAAGTTGCAAGCCTCATGCATAGTATACTAATAGTGCCCGCACCTTGTCCTAATTAGCTCGGATTACCGGGATTATCGCAATACACATGTTTTAACCAAGTGTCACAAAGGGGTACCTCCATGCCGCATGTACAAAGGTCTAAGGAGAAAGCTCGCATTTGGATTTCTCGCTTTTGATTATTCTCAACTTAGACATCCATACCGGGACAACATAGACAACAGATAATGGACTCCTCTTTAATGCATAAGCATGTAGCAACAATTAATGTTCTCATATGAGATTGAGGATATATGTCCAAAACTGAAACTTCCACCATGATTCATGGCTTTAGTTAGCGGCCCAATGTTCTTCTCTAACAATATGCATGCTCTAACCATTAAATGAGTGGTAAATCTCCCTTACTTCGAGACAAGACGGACATGCATAGCAACTCACATGATATTTAACAAAGAGTAGTTGATGGTGTCCCCGGGAACATGGTTATCGCACAACAAGCAACTTAATAAGAGATAAAGTGCATAAGTACATATTCAATACCACAATAGTTTTTAAGCTATTTGTCCCATGAGCTATATATTGCAAAGGTAAAGAATGGAAATTTTAAAGGTAGCACTCAAGCAATTTACTTTGGAATGGCGGAGAAATACCATGTAGTAGGTAGGTATGGTGGACACAAATGGCATAATGGTTGGCTCAAGGATTTTGGATGCATGAGAAGTATTCCCTCTCGATACAAGGTTTAGGCTAGCAAGGTTATTTGAAACAAACACAAGGATGAATCGGTGCAGCAAAACTCACATAAAAGACATATTGTAAACATTATAAGACTCTACACCGTCTTCCTTGTTGTTCAAAACTCAATACTAGAAATTATCTAGACTTTAGAGAGACCAAATATGCAAACCAAATTTAGCAAGCTCTAGGTGTTTCTTCATTAATGGGTGCAAAGTATATGATGCAAGAGCTTAAACATGAGCACAACAATTGCCAAGTATCAAATTATTCAAGACATTTTAGAATTACTACATGTAGCATTTCCCAATTCCAACCATATAACAATTTAACGAAGAAGATTCAACCTTCGCCATGAATACTATGAGTAAAGCCTAAGGACATATTTGTCCATATGCAACAGCGGAGCGTGTCTCTCTCCCACACAATGAATGCTAGGATCCATTTTATTCAAACAAAACAAAAAACAAGAACAAACCGACGCTCCAAGCAAAGCACATAAGATGTGATGGAATAAAAATATAGTTTCAGGGAAGGAACCTGATAATGTTGTCGATGAAGAAGGGGATGTCTTGGGCATCCCCAAGCTTAGACGCTTGAGTCTTCTTAGAATATGCAGGGGTGAACCACCGGGGCATCCTCAAGCTTAGAGCTTTCACTCTCCTTGATCATATTGTATCATCTCCCTCTCTTGATCCTTGAAAACTTCCTCCACACCAAACTCGAAACAACTCATTAGAGGGTTAGTGCATAATAAAAATTCACATGTTCAGAGGTGACACAATCATTCTTAACACTTCTGGACATTGCATAAAGCTACTGGACATTAATGGAACAAAGAAATTCATCCATCATAGCAAAAGAGGCAATGCGAAATAAAAGGCAGAATCTGTCAAAACAGAACAGTCCGTAAAGATGGATTTTATTGAGGCACCAGACTTGCTCAAATGAAAATGCCCAAATTGAATGAAAGTTGCGTACATATCTGAGGATCACGCACGTAAATTGGCATATGTTTCTGAGCTACCTACAGAGAGGCAGGTCGAAATTCGTGACAGCAAAGAAATCTGTTTCTGCGCAGTAATCCAAATCTAGTATGAACCTTACTATCAAAGACTTTACTTGGCACAACAATGCACAAAACTAAGATAAGGAGAGGTTGCTACAGTAGTAAACAACTTCCAAGACTCAAATATAAAATAAAAGTACTGTAGTAAAAACATGGGTTGTCTCCCATAAGCGCTTTTCTTTAACGCCTTTCAGCTAGGCGCAGAAAGCGTATACCAAGTATTATCAAGAGATGAAGCATCGACATCACCTTGGGCTTTACCCTTACCTTTCTTGTTCTTTTTCTTACTCTTTGACTTAGGGAATATATGTCTACCCCCGGGTGTAGAGGTGAATTTTAGGGTGCCTTCTCCCATGTCTATGACTGCTCCCAATAGTTTCAGCAGGGATCTTCCGAGTGCGATTTGTCCTGTTCCTGCACATTCAATAACAACATAATCAATAGATATTGTTCTCCCAAGAATGGTTGTATGCACACCCGCAGCTATTCCTTTAGGAATTATAACAGAGTTATCAATAAGGGTTATTCCTTCTCCCCCTTCAAGAAATCCCCAAAGTTTCAAAGATTCATGAATACTCTTAGGCATTAGGCAAAATTCAGAAATAATATCACAATTAGCATGAAGAGTTTGGTCACCGATAGCAATTTTAATAGTAGGATCCCATAATGAAGGTTCAGAGTTCACTAAAACTTGATCAAGACGGTTACGAACATATCTATAATTTTCATTCAAGCGAGATGCACTTGTCTCAAGAGTGTTTAATCTATTATAAATGCTAACAAGGGCTGAATCAAAGTTATTAGCTGAAT
Organism: Lolium rigidum; assembly: GCF_022539505.1. NCBI lineage: Eukaryota > Viridiplantae > Streptophyta > Magnoliopsida > Poales > Poaceae > Lolium > Lolium rigidum. Next base: position 173,100,540 of record NC_061514.1, read on the forward strand.
CATGTGATGCAACCAACTTCTTTATGGCATTAAAAGCTTGATCCCCATTGCAATGAAGGAAATCTCCTCCCACTACAGCATCCAAGGCATATCTATAGCGAATCATAAGACCAAAATAAAAATTACTAAGGAGCAAACTTAGAGTCATTTGAGGTTCAGTTTTACAATAAGAAGTAAAAATTCTGGACCAAGCATCTTTAAAACTCTCCTCATCCCCTTGTTTAAAAGTGAAGACTAATTCCTCAGGTGAAGAAGTAACAGGTGCAGAACTAGACATGGTAACAAAAATTAAAATGCAAGTAACTAATTTTTTTGTGTTTTTGATATAGAGTGCAAGACAGTAAATAAAGTAAAGCTAGCAACTAATTTTTTTTTGTGTTTTGATATAATGCAGCAAACAAGTAATAAAATAAAGCAAGACAAAAACAAAGTAAAGAGATTGGATTGTGGAGACTCCCCTTGCAGCGTGTCTTGATCTCTCCGGCAACGGCGCCAGAAAATATGCTTGATACGCATACAGCACGCGTCCGTTGGGAACCCCAAGAGGAAGGTGTGATGCGTACAGCGGCAAGTTTTCCCTCAGAAAGAAACCAAGGTTTATCGAACCGAGGAGGAGCCAAGAAGCACGTTGAAGGTTGATGGCGGCGAGATGTAGTGCGGCGCAACACCAGGGATTCCGGCGCCAACGTGGAACCCGCACAACACAACCAAAGTACTTTGCCCCAACGAAACGAGTGAGGTTGTCAATCTCACCGGCTTGCTCGTAACAAATGATTAGGTGTATAGTGTGGATGATGATTGTTTGCAGAAAACAAGTAGAACAAGTATTGCAGTAGATTGTATTCGATGTAAAAGAATGGACCGGGGTCCACAGTTCACTAGAGGTGTCTCTCCCATAAGATAAATAGCATGTTGGGTGAACAAATTACAGTCGGACAATTGACAAATAGAGAGAGCATGACAATGCACATACATGATATGATAAGTATTGTGAGATTTAATTGGGCATTACGACAAAGTACATAGACCGCTATCCAGCATGCATCTATGCCTAAAAAGTCCACCTTCAGGTTATCATCCGAACCCCTTCCAGTATTAAGTTGCAAACAACGGACAAATGCATTAAGTATGGTGCGTAATATAATCAATAACTACATCCTCGGACATAGCATCAATGTTTTATCCCTAGTGGCAACAAGCACATCCACAACCTTAGAACTTTCTCGTCACTGTCCCGGATTTAATGGAGGCATGAACCCACTATCGAGCATAAATACTCCCTCTTGGAGTTAAGAGTAAAAACTTGGCCAGAGCCTCTACTAATAACGGAGAGCATGCAAGATCATAAACAACACATAGGTAATAGATTGATAATCAACATAACATAGTATTCTCTATCCATCGGATCCCGACAAACACAACATATAGAATTACGGATAGATGATCTTGATCATGTTAGGCAGCTCACAAGATCCGACAATGAAGCACATGAGGAGAAGACGACCATCTAGCTACTGCTATGGACCCATAGTCCAGGGGTGAACTACTCACTCATCACTCCGGAGGCGACCATGGCGGTGAAGAGTCCTCCGGGAGATGATTCCCCTCTCCGGCGAGGGTGCCGGAGGCGATCTCCGGAATCCCCCGAGATGGGATTGGCGGCGGCGGCGTCTCGGTAAGGTTTTCCGTATCGTGGCTCTCGGTACTGGGGGTTTCGCGACGAAGGCTTTAAGTAGGCGGAAGGGCAACGCGGGGGGCCACACGAGGGCCCCACACACCAGGGCCGCGCGGCCAGGGTCCAGGCCGCGCCGCCCTGTGGTGTCGGCGCCTCGTGGCCCCACTTCCTTTCCCCCTCGGTCTTCTGGAAGCTTCGTGCAAAAATAGGACCCTGGGCGTTGATTTCGTCCAATTCCGAGAATATTTCCTTACTAGGATTTCTGAAACCAAAAACAGCAGAAAACAAGCAACTGGCTCTTCGGCATCTCGTTAATAGGTTAGTGCCGGAAAATGCATAAATACGACATAAAGTATGCATAAAACATGTAGATATCATCAATAATGTGGCATGGAACATAAGAAATTATCGATACGTCGTGAACGTATCACCCACCTGTCGGTGCCCCGGTCCTATTAAATGTGGACTGGGGAGGGGGACTGTCCCTATCCAGTCCCCACTCTCCACTCTAGCCGCACGAGCTCGACCTTCCGTGCCGCCATGGCACCGAAGCGAGAGTTTGAGCCGTCCGCCAACGACAACGAGGCCGGCAGCAGCTGGTGAGCCGCGCCGGCCGCGTTCGACATGGGGCCGCTGGCTCCCATCCGCGACCGGATCTACGTCACCGTAGCGGTGGCGCAGATGTTCTGGGAGGCTGGCGTCCCAATGCCGTGGGGCGACGTGCACCTCCCCCACGGCTGGCACTTGAGCCCATATCAGGTTCCGGTGCCGCCGATCCCGGTCTCCGGCCATGTCCGCGTCGCGGAGATCCGGTGGCACCGCGCACAGCTGCCGACGGACCTCCGGGAGGACCCCGCCTACAGTGACATAAGTCCCAACTGGGACTTGTGGTTCGAGATGGAGCACGATGCGCGCCGGCGCACGTCCTTCACCTCGGCGACGGCGAGGCCTCGCCCGCAACCGCCTCACGCGCAGCGCGCACGCCTGCTAGGAGGGCTGGCCGCCATCCCGGCAGCCTATACATCGGCGAGCCCGTGGCGACGCCAGCGCAAGCGCCATAGGCCCAGCCCCAGGAGGAGGACGACCCCGAGCTGCAGGCCGCGCTGGCGGCGTCCCGTGTGCTCAACGACCTCGAGGAGCTGGCCAAATGGCCGCACCTCGCCGAGGTGCTGCGCGCCTCCGTGCTGGAGGAGATGGCCAGGAAGGCCCAGGAGGACGTCGAGGCCGCGGCGTGGGTGTTCCTCGCCATGGCGCGCCGGCAGGAGGAGGCCACGCGCCAGGCCGCGCTCCGGGAAAGAAGGGTGCGCCACCCATGCTCTTTTGGCTCTCGGTCATCCGATTTGCCTGATTCTTTTGCCCACGGACTTCGTTTGACCTAATAAAAATGTTGGAGATATGCCAAAGAGGCAATAATAAAGTGGTTATTATTATATCTTTGTGTTTATGATAAATGTTTGCATCCCATGCTATAATTGTATTAACCGAAAACATCCATACTTGTGTGTTTTGTAAACATAAAAGAGTCCCTAGTAAGCCTCTTATTAAACTAGCTTGTTGATTAATAGATGATCATGGTTTCCTGATCATGAACATTGGATGTTGTTAATAACAAGGTTATGTCATTAGGAGAATGATATAATGGACACACCAATAATAAGTATAGCATAAGATCAAGTCATTAAGTTCATCTTGCTATAAGCTTTCGATACATAATAACCTAATCCGTCGACCATGAGATCGTGTTAATCATTTACACCGGATGGATACTTTGATTACATCAAATGCCACTTCGTAAATGGATGGTTATAAAGATGGGATTAAGTATTCTGAAAGTATAAGTTGAAGCTCACGGATCAAGAGTGGGATTTGTCCATCCTGATGACGGATAGATATACTCTGGGCCCTCTCGGTGGAATGCCATCTAATTATCTTGAAAGCATGTGACAAGGTCACAAGGGATGACATATCACGGTACGAGTAAAGAGTACTTATCGTTAACAAGGTTGAACTAGGTATAGAGATACCGATGATCGAACCTCGGATAAGTAAAGTATCACGCGACAAAGGGAATCGGTATCATATGTTAATGGTTCATTCGATCACGAAGTAATCGCTGAATATGTGGGAGCCATTATGGATCTCCAGGTCCCGCTATTGGTTATTGATCATAGAGGTGGTGTCTCGATCATGTCCTCATAGTTCGCAAACCGTAGGGTGACACACTTAAGGTTCGATGTTGTATAGTAGATATGGAATATGAGATGGAGACCGAATATTGTTCAGAGTCTCAGATGGGATCCAGGACATCACGAGGAGGTCCGGAATGGTCTGGAGAATAAGATTCATATAATGGAAGTCATCTTCTGGGGTTTGGGAAAAGTCCGGTGTTTTACCGGAGCTTCTAGAAGGTTCTAGAGGGCCACCGGTGGGCCCACCACCCAGGGAGGGGCCACATGGGCTGAGGGAATGCTGCGGGGGCCTCATGGGCCAGCTGCTGCAGGCCCCAGAGGCCCAGCCAGCCAGCCCCATAGAGATAAGATCAAATCCCTAGGGGGAAGACTTGGGGGGTTGGGGGAGATTTCTTCCCCCTCCCATGTGCCGGTCCTAGGAGTTGGTGGACCAAGGGGGCAGCCCTGGCTGCACCCTCCCTCTATAAATAGAGGAGAGGGGTGGCCTGCCATTGCCCCTTCCGTCAACCCTAGTCTGCCACCTCTCCTCCCTCCCAGTTTCTCTTGCTCCGGCTTAGGTGAAGCCCTGCAGGAATTCTCCTCCACCACCACCACCACGCCGTCGTGCTGCTGGGATTCCGAGGGGATATACTCCTCCGCTGCCCGCTGGAACGGGTAGAGGAAGGACATCATCGACACCGTACATGTGACCGAGGACGGAAGTGCTGCCGGATTGCAGCACCGAAAGGATCGTTTACATCAATTACGAGATCTGATATCGTTAAGGCTTTGGATCTTCGAGGGTTAGTCTCTCTTCTTTCTCGTTGCTCCGATCTCATAGATTAGATCTTGGATTTTCCATAGATTGGATCTTGTTTTCATTCGTCTTTGCGGTAGAATTTTTTGTTTTCTATGCAACGAACCCAACAAAAACCCCCTATATACAACCCCCCAGGGTTTCCTCGAGGAGAGCACGGTGGAAACAGAGAAACACAGAAACAAAGCCGGAACCAACGGAGATTGGAGGACGAAACTCCGCCGGAGCCGCCACCAGAGGGATGTCCACCTTCTCCAACATCTCCACCGTCCTCACCATGATGAAGAGGGAGTAGTCCACTTCTAGACTATGGGTTTGTGGCAGTAGCTTGATCTCTCTCTCTCTCTCTCTCTCTTGTTCTTCATAGATTGTAGTACCATATGAGCTGTCCAACATGAATATGGTCTTATATGTAATTCCTATGTGGTGGATCTTTATTCTATGATATCGATATATGAGATTGAAACCTATTATATGTAAGATGTATTGATAGATGCATATCATTTACCCCTGTTCTTAAGTGCTTGTTTTGATCCAACTTATATGCAAGAACATGTATGGGGAGAAGTGTGTATTTGATGGAGTACCATGGTGGGGGCGATTGAATAGTGACAACAAATTCATGATATACTATGGTATTTACCTTTATTTTCCCGCCTCACTAGGGATAAAGCGAATACATGTGCTATGTCTATCATGTGACATTGTGATAATCTTGTTAGTTCAAGGTGGCATATTTGATATTCAAACAATATGTCATATTTTTGAAGGCTATACGCTGTTGATTCTTAGTTCAAGATTTCTTGGAGTTTTCCCTTTCTTGAGGAGTATAAGAGAGATGTGTTGCATCATCTCTTAGGATGTAATGCCCATATGAATGCTTATCAAACACATATTGAAGTTCCACCAATATTATGCCATTGATGAATTGTTAGTTTCCACTACAACTTAAAAAGAGAGGAGACAAGTGAATCTGTCAACACCCGGATTTTTATGTCCAGATGCCTATTATGTCATTCATCGCAATCCCAGGAATATTGTTTTTGCGAGACATAATAGATTGATATCACAACACATCATTCATTACATACCATAATCGTCTTACAAATAAAGGATCACATGATCCGGTCTCATTACAATAATAGAAGTTCTATTTATTCATTACATAACACATAGCGAAAGCGAAAGTAGCGTAGTAGTAGTCCATCTATTCCACGAGCAACCGTTGACGTCGGGAGTGATCCTAGTTGTCGTAGACATCCCGATGTCCTTCTTCGGGTTCACGGTACTCCTCTTCATAGTCCGGCCATTTGAATAGCCAGGGACACAGCCGTGAGTACTTCAAAGTACTCGCAAACTAATACTAAGGTAAATACTATCAACTATAATAAGGGGGTTCTAAGATCTAGTTTCATTTGCATAAAGCCAGTTTTATTTCATAAACACTTTAACAATCAAAGCCTCTTCATTTGCTTAACTAACTCAAGTGGGAACATTAGTGTCATTCCCACAACTCAGTTGTGATTCAAAGTCAAAGTCACCTTTCAACTCAAATCACAAGTCACCATTCATATTTTTAGAAAAGTTCTATGACGGAACAAGTATGGCCTTTCCAACTCGTCCATGACCGCGGACGCGGCTATTCGAATAGGTTAAACTCGCGGAGGTTGTACACTTGTGCCACAACAATTGCAATAGTTCGTCGGGGGTAAGCGGCCCCGATTTATCGTACGCGATGACGCGAACTACCAATCCTAACCTTTCATTTACATACCCTAGTATAGGCACCTCTCCCCATGAGCTTGGCCTCCCAGTGAAGACACGCGGTCAGCCTGGGAACTGCACAGGGCTTGGGCTGGACATTCACCTCATTTCACGTCATTTCACATCATTCCTTCTGTAGAGGCAGCCTCCAGCATAACCCCGATGACGCTTGTTAAGAGGGAAGCCATACTAAAATACATAAGTTTCCAGCTAAGCCTTACCCAGATTCAGGTATTGTGGGGGTACTTGTAAAATTGGAATGGTATCGCATCCGAACCCAACCATCAGTGTTTTTGTAAAATTCACCAAGTCATTCACCAGTCATATTCACCTTCAAAAATCTCTCAATAGAATGACTTATCATTCCAAGGTTTTCAAAGTCATTAATTCACAAGTTCCCAAATAGAGTAGTCACTTTTAATATTGAGCACTAGCCACTAGTTATGAGGGGTGCTAAGTATCTTGGAGCTTGCTAGGCTAAGTGTGATTCTCTTGTACTACTCTATAACTCAACTAAGTGAATCATAAATCAAAAAGTAACTTTGATAAATAAAATCAAATAAAGCTTGTAAGGTAAAAACTTGGGATAGGTTCATAAGGTAAAAATGTAATGGTGCCTTGCTCTTGTAGAGCTTTGCACTTTGCAAGAATATAAACTTGCAACCAAAATGGTTTGCATTAGTCTAGCTTGCATTGGTAATAGCTTGCCTTGGTTGGTGATGTGATCAAAGTTCTCTTGCTCTTCCTCTTGGTAGAAGACCTCCTCCTCTTGATAGTCTCCGGTACTAGCGTCTATACAGGAATACGAGGATACAATCACCAAACAACACTTAAGTAATCTTAATTAGCCTTATTGGCTCACCCAATTGATCTAGTATCACTACTTAACATTTATTCTCAAATTATGCTAGGGTTTCTTTATTTAACATTAGGAAAATAATTTCCTCTCATTGAAAGTTTGAAATTAGGGTTTCTCTTTGGTTTGGAGAAATAATTTCCTCTTATTGAATCTTCTTAAGATTTAATCTTCTCAAATAACCAGGGGTGCTCCCATGTTGACCAAGGTCAACACTTCACACTTAGTATTTGAGAAAAGTGATTTAAATGAGATTCATCATCTCATGTGTTTTAAATAAACTTTGCAATTTAAATACTATGTTGATTTAAATTCTACAAGTGAGCAAGTATGAGCCTAAGCATTTAAAGGTCAACACATTACTTCATATTACTTGTGATAATGATTTAAATGAGGTGCTACACCTCATAGATTTAAATTCCTAAAATGTGAAATAGTTTAAATGGGCTAGTATTGACTACATAGCCAATATTCTGCTTCTAGCCCATGATCATATACAGAACATATATCATATTTTTACCTAATAAATTAGAGTTTGTTAGATGTGAATTATTGCAATTGGATTCACTTCAAAATTCAAATTGGTTTATTTTTAAGATTTATTTGAATACTGAAAAGTCTCTGTTTTGTTCTTTTTGCTATTCAAATTATAGACAAGATCTGAGGTTGAATCCAGTGGGGTTAGTTAGAGAATTTTGTGGGCTTTCCAAAACATTTTGAATCACAAATTTTGGGTTGGTAGATTTGAAACTACTCAAATTATAGCAAAGGTCCAGTATTGAATTCCAGCAGAAACGAATTAATTTGACAAAGGCTAAATGGGCTTAGGCGGGAAAAGAATTGGGCCGAAACGGTTTGAATGGGGGAAACAGGCCCAGTAACGGCGCGGGTCTGCTGACAGGGGGTCCCACGCGTCAGTGGGTTATAATCACCGAAACGGTAAGCTCTAACCTGGACCGTTGGATTAGGAGATGATCGTGCGGTCGACCGCGTCGTCGTCCGTCGAGGGAGGAGGCTTGCTGCGCCGGCGAGGTAGGGGGTCGGCGGCGTGACGGAGGTTCCCGCGGGGCTCTGCTGGGTGCTGGGCGTCGTTGTCGAGGACGAGGAAACTCTTGGTACCGTCGGCGAGGCGTGGGGTGGCGCGGATCGATGGCGATGATCTGCGGACTCCGGCGGCTCCGAGCTTTAAATTGAGGCGGCTCCGGCGAGGTGGGGTTCAATTGGGTGGTCGTGGAGAGGCAGTGCTGAGAGGGGAAGAGATTGGTGTGAAGGGAGTGTGCTCTGGTGCCTCTATTTATAGAAGGGTGAGGAGGCCGGCGGGTCGTTGTGAAGGGGCAGGCATGGCGCGGCGTCTCCAGCGATCGAAGGGGCATGCTAGGGGGCGCGCGAGGTAGGCGATGACTAGGCGGAGCTAACGCGCGTGATGGCGCAGCAAGGGGAGGACGAGGGAGTACTGGCGACGCTCGAGTGTTCGCAGTACGGGCGCGGCAGAGCGTCGATCATGGCGACGGCTAGGGTGCAAGCGCAGGCATTCGAGCATGTCTAGGGTGTAGCTGGTGGTGCGGTGATCACGCGTGCAAAGTGAGAGAGGGAGAGGAGGGCTGAGGTGGCCGTGCGATGGCGTGCTCTGGCGCGTCCAGGGCATCGTCTGGGCGCGCTCACCGCGTGCCTGGCACGTTTCTGGTGCGTCTGGGCACGGCTTGCCTGGCCAATGGCGTGGTCGAGCAAGCTCGGGCTGGTGCGGCATCGTCCTTCTGCGGCATAGATGCTCCGGGACAAGGAGATGCGTCGAGATGGTGGCCGGAGAGGGGTTGGCTCAAGGTGGCCGGCGTGGTACGGCATGGAGGGAAAAGAGTCCTTTCCT
>NC_061514.1:173109783-173126762 GCF_022539505.1 Lolium rigidum
ATTATGTGAATGAGTTTTGGACCCTGCTATGTTCTGTTGTACTACTCTGAGGGATGTAATATTTGCGGAATGGTACTTCGTGAATGTTATATCAACGACTGGCATACTACAACATGCAGTGGTATGCAGGGTCACCACACGGGGTGCCGCCCCTACACCTAAGATAGGTGTAAGGGCGGCTAGATGCATGAGGGTTGCACTACGACAGCATATGATACGAAGAACAATGCAAACCCTAACACATCTAAGATAACTACGTTGCTCGCCATCAAAAGGCTTCGAGCACGAGCAACGCATGAACAACGAGATAGGCTTGTGCTGCCTAGATCGCAAGATGCGATCTAGGCAGCATGGTGCTTACCGGAGAAACCCTCGAGACGAAGGAGTTGGCGATGCGCCGAGATTTGTTTGTGTTGAACGTTGGTTGTTGTTTATTCCATAAACCCTAGATACATATTTATAGTCCAAGGGACTTTCTAACTGAGGGCGCACCTAACCGTGCACGGGCTAAACTCTACCTGTTAATTCTAAACACGATGCGATCTACTATAATTACAGATATACGGGCAATCTAGCCCAAACTCTTAGCGCAAGGCCGCTTCAAAGGCGCTCCACGTGTAATCTTCAAAGCCCATCTTCACTTACGGCCCATCTCCTGATTTGGCCAAAATCTGGTGATAACACATGCCCCCCTAGTTTTGGTAATGATAATTTCAAAACCACTCTGTTTTTCCTTCGAAGGGTCATGTCGTGGCAGAGCATAACTGTCGCAGTATTTTTCCATCATGACCACTTGCCTTCCCAACTTCTCTGCACGATCTGACAGTTTTTTGGCACCACCTCCTCGAAAACTGTTCGAACATTAAATCCCCACTTCTTTTATTTAACCGCACCGAACAGTTCTCCTCCTCATCCTCTCCGCATTAGCACTCCAAAAGCCCTTCTGCGCACCATGTCTTCCTCTTAATCCACCTCATCGGAACTTTCCCTTGGGTCCTCCTCCTCCCGCGAGACGCCGCCGGACATTCGCGCACCAGAAGAATGGGACCTGGAAGACCACGCCTCCTCCATCTGGTCCGAGGACGACAAGTCCTTGACCAGTGGGGAGAGCGACCTCCGCTTCCTCGCCGTCGGGGAATCGGAGGAGGAGAGCGATGACGATCGCTTCTCCTGGGATGACTTCACCACTTCCGAGGAGGTGAGGGAGGAGGAGGAGGAGGAGGACGACGACGACAGCCCCTCCGACGAGCCGCCGGCCAAGCGCCACTGCCCCTGGCCGGGGAATCTCAGTGACTACGACAGGCGGCGACGACGACGACGAGGAGGAGGATGAGGACAACGAAGGTCCCGCCGGTGGCCGCTGCGGCAGCGCGACGACGAGCCCACCGGGAGCAGCGCCGAGCGGCGGCGACGAGGGTGATGACGAGGGCGGTGACGGCCCGTAGATAGGACCCTTAGTATAGGATCAGCGGTAGTAGACGGGGCAATGTATCCCCTTAGTACTCCTTTTGAGAGCAATCAGCTCTTCTATGTAAGAAATCTGGTTTATCAATGAAGAAATTCCCCAATTCGAATTTGCCGATTTCCTTTATGCCAATTTAGCCGATTTCCCTTCATACTGATTCCGCCGATCGTCACTTAGCCAATTCTTAATGAGCCGATGACAACGCATCGGTCTCTCATGACCCATTCTTCACCCCTTCGACATCGGAGCGATCGTGAATTTGATCAATGCCCGAAAGCTGAGGTTAACATATCAATCCTTCACGATCTATCTTTCGCCTTTTCCAACCGATGACTTTGAGCTCTGGCGGACAACTAGGCAGATCAACGCTCTTACGAGAGCCCCAGAACCACTGCTGAAACGACTTGATGCTGAAGTTGATACGTCTGGGTCTTCAGATACTCTTCAAACCTGCCCTATCCCCTTAAAAAGGTTATGATGGAGGGCTATCCGATGAAATCCCAATCGGCTTTTTAAGAAAAGAATATCTATGCAGTCAGCTGCCCCCCGAGCCTCTACCAAGGCGAGCATAGCAGTGGGCTAACCAAACGTGTCGCCATCGGTTTCCAAGTCATGATGCAGAGCCAGCCGATTTCAACAAAATCGGCTCTCCAGAGCGAAGAACCTTCGAGTGAGCTGCCCCCGAGCTTCTTCAGTCTACTTCCTGCGCCTTGCCAGTCAGATCAGCTCCTTCCTTTGGCGGATTTGATACAATCCATCCTTAACCTGATCTGCACGTCCATGCTGTTCTTGGCATTGGTCAGGGTCATGATCCTCAAACAGCCCCAGCCGATACTGCGGACACGAATACTCGCAAAGAGAACCCGGAGATCCTTGAAGAGAAGATCCACTTCTGCTCCATTGATCCTCTAATTATCACAGTTATACCTCTCGAGTCGATGGCCATGCCTCGGCTTTATATCCTTAAGTCGATGTCCGCACATCGGTCGTGCTTAAAAATTTCGAATTTTCGGCCGATTTATGTATCGGCCCCCATAATTCAATACCCATCATCAAGGAATATCTCGGGCTGCTGGTCGTTTGCAAGATACTCCTACTTCATATCCTCGTGTTTTATCCACCTAGGTGCCCCACGAGCCGATTCTGTCAAAAGACTTGATGGTATCGGCTCTTTAGGTAATCCATGCTGGATCAAACGTTGAACCCAGGCAGAATGGATGGTGAGGATAATTTTGGCCGATTGCTGGAATCGGCCTCCACGCTGCTTGCTCGATGAAGGTTTTGTGATGTTCCTCCATAAAAAAATTTTGGGGCCGATCACAAGGATCAGCCTCGCCACGTTCGTCCATCGACGTTTGCTTTGTTACATGGTCAGGCCGGTGGATAAAACCAGCCTAACCCCGTTCTTTGTCACGTCGATGCGCTCGCAAGTCGTCCAAATTGATGCCCGAGAGCGGCTCTTGGCCTGATGTCTCCCAAACGTCCATGCCAGTACTGTTGAAACCTCGACCTGAATCATCTGCGTGGACGACTTCTACTTCATCTCCATCCCACTGTATTAGGCATTGGTGCATCGTGGATGGAATGCAACGATTGGCGTGGATCCAATCTCTCCCTAGTAGGACAAGCATAGGTACTCTTGCTCGTCGACAATAAGAAACGTCGTAGGGACAGCTTTTCCTTCCTACGGTCGGATCCACATTCAGAACACCTTGTGCGTCGGATGCTTGGCCGTTGAAATCGCTCGGTGTTACATTGGTCTTGATCAGATCCGAGCTGGAGCGTCCCAACCGACGTAGCATGGAGTATGGCATAATGTTAACTGCCGCCTCGGTGTCTACCAACATCTTGTTGACAGGCTGCCCATTGATGTAACCTCGCAAGTACAGGGCCTTCAGACGCCTGTAACTTCTTTCCTGCGGCTTCTCAAAGATGACCGGCCGTGGGCCGCAGATCAATTGTGCCACGAGTGCTTCGTACAATCCTTGAGCGCTAAACTCCGTTGGAAGGATGAAGACCATGTTTGTGCCAGCCGATGTCTCATCATCGGCTTTCCTTTGCTTGGGGCGCCACTCTTTTCTTTGTGGCCGACCTTCTTCGCTCGGGGTTCGGCTGAATTTTGGCGGCCGGATCCGGCCGTGCCTTCCTCAATGTGTGCGGGTATAATCTCTCAGCTTCTTCCAACCCGCGTAGACGCTGAACCCTTCGCTTACGGGAATGGCTGAGCCCATCGGGGCACCACCTTGGCCGATGATACCTATCTTCTTCATCATCGTCCTTTAGTCCCTCGAGATCTTCCACCCGAGCGGACTCGAGCATGCTTGTTCCGAGGCGGAAGAGGCCCTAGACGCTTGAACACGGACACGTTAGCTGCATCCTTCTTCCTTTGTTTGCATTCGGGCAGTTCTCGATTGTTGGCAATCGGCTCATTCTCGAGTCCCAGCAATGTTTGAAGAAAGGACAGGTCCCGAGTGCCTATCCATGTCATCCTGCCCCCTTGACCTCCCTCCGGCGTGACGATTGTACCCGTCGTTGTTTCTATCATGCCGACGGTACCTCCTGTCCTCTCGCATCGGACCGACAAATTCTCTCATCATCTACGTCGTAGCGCCGACGTCGGTCGTCTTGTTGCTCATATTTGTTGAGGAGATGCACGGAGAGTGGACGTTGATACCGCACGCTTCTCACTTCCTCCTCGTCGTGTACCGTCTCGTCATCATCTTGGGGCCGGTCGCGCGGATCGGCCTCCTCTTTATCCTTGCCACGGGAGTGGCTGCTTTCTGCTTCATCTTTGCCATGGCGGCTTGCAAGCCCTGCCATGTTGACACCAAAGGGAACTACGGCTCGCATATGGAGTGGCCGAGATCCACCATGTTGTCGCCGGGCAACGGACGTGTGTTTTCATTGAGCTTGATACCGTGCGAACGGGTCTTCTCAAAGGAGCCGATGAGTTCGGCTTCAAAGATGGCCTTCAGCTCACCGTATTTCTTCTCGTGCTCCGCAGGGAGATCCTCGTATTTGATCTGTTCCTCTGCCATCTCGGATGCCGGTTTTGATGTGGATGTTGCAGAAGACGTCCCACCGGGCGTGCCAGAATGTGTTGGCGTCAGAAACCCACTGGCGGGCAGCGACGGGCAACACAGTAGAGCCGGGAACAACTAGGGCTGCGGCTGGCCCCAGTCCCTCAGAGCGACGGCCCGCAAAGCCTCCTGGTCACACGTCCGATGCTATCGCAAGGGCGTGCCACCTGACCTTTACCTGGTCGGGAAGGTGTTGGATGATGCCTCGCTTAGTTTCTGCATGGCATACACGTAAACATTAAATACGAGCCTCGATCGGCTCTCGAGGTTATCCTGTGAATCGGCTCAAAGAGCCGATCCACCCATGATTCGTACAAGGTGTCCGAATATATGGTGGTCCCGCTGATCAAGATAAAGCTAATGAGATCTACGACGATTTAGGGTTTTCACCGCATAATCGGATCATCCTACTCACGATTGGGCCTCGCGCTCGCGCACGGTGACCGTAAGCCGATCCTAGACGGGGCCTAAAAACCAACACGAGGTTGATCCCGGAACATCCTTTCTAGGGCTAGCAAACTTCACCCTACACGCCGCTGGATCCTCCAACCCTTTGTAGGGCCTAACTAATGCGGATATTAAACTAATCCTTGATGAACAAGGAGCAACCGTAACGGATCGGATCTACTAAACTATGATCAAGCGGGGTGCCGCCCCTACACCTAAGATAGGTGTAAGGGCGGCTAGATGCATGAGGGTTGCACTACGACAGACATATGATACGAAGAACAATGCAAACCCTAACACATCTAAGATAACTACGTTGCTCGCCATCAAAAAGGCTTCAGCACGAGCAACGCATGAACAACGAGATAGGCTTGTGCTTTGCCTAGATCGCAAGATGCGATCTAGGCAGCATGGTGCTTACTCGGAGAAACCCTCGAGACGAAGGAGTTGGCGATGCGCCGAGATTTGTTTGTGTTGAACGTTGGTTGTTGTTTATTCCATAAACCCTAGATACATATTTATAGTCCAAGGGACTTTCTAACTGAGGCGCGCACCTAACCGTGCACGGGCTAAACTCTACCTGTTAATTCTAAACACGATGCGATCTACTATAATTACAGATATACGTTCAATCTAGCCCAAACTCTTAGCGCAAGGCCGCTTCAAAGGCGCTCCACGTGTAATCTTCAAGCCCATCTTCACTTACGGCCCATCTCCTGATTTGGCCAAAATCTGGTGATAACAACGGCATGGAGGGAAAAGAGTCCTTTCCTCACTTTAATCAGCCAAGGCAGGACATGTAGAGATGCAGGGGAGGTAGGAGAGTGATGATCATCTCTGATCATGCAAGGTTTAGTCGAAAAACCAGTGTGTAATAGCATGTGTTGCAAATGCCAAAATCTGCCTGCAAGGTGTTTGATAAAATGGCCGCATGAAACTTTTGTTTGAATTTTGGTTTTCTTTTTGGTGAATCTTATTTATAAAATTAATGTGTTGGAATGGTAGTGGTGGTGGTGGATTTGGTTAAAGTTTGTGAGATTTCAAAATGGGGTTGATCTTCACATAGTTTCAAAGTCTTCACTTGTCACCTCTCTACTGGTCAACCTGGTCAACATAAGTACTAATGGTCAACATGAAAGTTGTTCACCATCACTTGGTCTTGGATGACATGGCAATGGTTGACCAAGTTTGGTTGGAGAAAAGTCAAAGCCAGGGGGATAAAGTAGTGAACATTTTATAAAATGGCAATATGACCATTATCACATGTATGTACGTTTTGATATTTTCTTTGATTTGATTTTGGTTTCTTTGATGCAATTGTGTTTGTTTATCATATATAAGAGTTTTACAAACAATAGATCAAGCAATGGTGGCCTTTGGTGAAGATTTGCAAAATTGGCCTTATGTGTATGTGAGTGAAATTGGGAATTCCTCACCATTTGATTTCTCTCCATTTGATTTGACTTTTCTTGACTCTAATGTGATTCTTATTAGTTTAGAAACATTTTAAGACCATTGAAACTAATTCAAATGGTCTTGCTCAAAGATTTGCAAATTTGGCCATAACACATAAGAGGTGATGTGTCAAATTTCATTATTTTTGGAAATTGTTCACCTTGCTTTACTTGGGCATGGGTTAGGGTTAATTTAGGGTTATATTAGGTTTGGAGAAGGTTTCACACCATTTGGTCAAGGTTTGAAATCATAGGTCAAGGTTTGATGAAATGGCTATGTGTCACATATGCCTCTATGCATATGTTGCATTTGGGTTTGAAAATGACTTGGCTTGAACCAAAAGAGGTTGTGGAGTGTTGAGATGGTATATAGGGGTGATCCAACCATTCACAACAAGTCCTAGGGTCAATCTTCTCAAATTCACAAATTTGCATTTTACTCTCATATGCCTCTATGGCATTTTTAGTTTCTTTTTATTTCTTTTGGAAACAACTTGGATTAGGTTTGAAAAGTGCTAGGTAAGGTGTATGACGGTTTTCCAAACCTCTAAACAAAGTAGAGGAGCTTAGGGTAAAGTTTCACAAAAATAGCCATAGGCACATATGCCTTTTTCTTATTTAATTTCCTTTTATTTTATTTTAACTAGGATGGTGAAAAGAGGGGTGAGGTTTAGGGTTTAAGATTATTTCAAAAATACTATAACAAGCAATCATGGAAATAGCACAAGAATTAAGCAAGATCACTATGTATCATACTCAATTTAAGAAAAGTTTTTGTTGGTTCCAAAATTTGGAACTAGGGAAATTCATTTGTTTTGTTTTGAATTTTTGGGATGTTACAGAATCCATGAACCCCGGTCCATTTTAAATCACTACAGACACCTTTCCAACATTTTTACATTGATTTATATTTTCTACTATTATTTAATCCGAAAAAATAGTATCTCTACATACACACACACAAAATCCAAATACCCTTAGCATTTACTTATTTTTATTTAGTTTAGTTTACTTTATTTTATTTTCTTACTTGTATTTCCTATTACTAATACGAAACTTTGTGCTTGACAACCACATGGTGGAGTTGGGGACACAAGGGAAGAACTTTATTTTGCGGAGTTGCTAGAAGAGGAGAAAGAATAATTCAGCTTCTAAGCCAATTACCCGAGAGTTCGATTTTAACCCTCGAGTCACCGTTGTGGGGAAAATGCGATTGCTACAATACTCTGGAGTCCCAACGAATTGGTACACACAGATTGTTGAGATCACATACATGCTTAAAGTTATATATATCTTGATATCACATAGTTGTTTAGCATAAGTTGTTGGTGCACATAGTTGAGCCTAGTATATATAATTTTGTGCTTGGCAAATTAAATGATAGTTTGATTCTATATTTCTTCAAGCCAATACCTTAATTATTTTAAATCTCATATTTACCCACTCTAGCGACATTCGTGTCCTTTCAATTGTAGATCTTTTGCGCGACTCGCTGCAACTCCTTTGCATGCTACTTGTCAGCCATGTATGGTGCCCCTTCGAGCATTGGAGCAACGGCGCTGATCCTCTAGGGCAAGTTGATGCCACCACATCCTCGACTTCGGTGAAGGACATGCCACCGGAGCGAGAGATGACTATTTTCGTGAGGGAATTGGTAGGGCTTTTAGCCGATATGGCTACCCTTGTCATGCATCATGGCGATTCGTGGCTAGTAAGGTTGAATCGGTGCATGACGTTGGCTCTATGGGCGATGGTGGAGGTCTGTGATTTTCCAGATTTCTAAATGTTGCCAATGGTCTTTTGAAATACCACGACTATCTATCGCTTTTGTTGTGTACCCACGAGTAAAAGGTTGCATTGATTTCTTGGTATGTGGGACAAAGAGATTTCCCCCATGCAATATGTTTGAAATGTTGGGTCGTTGATGCATATGTTGGATCTGTTGGTTCTTTGTGTTCCAAATAGTTTTTAAAAAGTTTTGCTGCAACCAAAATGGGGATTTATTACATACTTTTTTCTGCTACCAAGGTTTGCTCGAAATATTGCAGCTTCTTTATACAAGTTGTACACATGCACAAAACAAATTTTTGTACGAGGGTGTTGCATTTCAAGAAAAAAATGTTGCATGGATCGGATAGTGAGATTTCTCTCTAACGCTTAGCGAGTCCACAAAAAGAAAAACGAAAAAAAAATGCCCCCTTCTGCAGAAATCCAATTCTTGTAATAGGAGTTAACCCTAAATCTAATCTACCTATACCATAGTCAACGTACTATGTTGTAAGAGTATGCATATCAACACTGCCTAATTAGCAATTACATTACAGTATCGTTTCAGCAGCTGCACCAAACTTCGTTTGCGCCGCAGCTTGGGTAATCAACATCACCGTTAATCCATTTAGGCTACCGGGAGAGAGCAGCTGGCTACACCGTGGACGGGGAGAGGAGGAAGCCCCGCCGGAGCTGGCGATGGACCTATCCCGGCGGTCGTCGCTGGGCTTCCTCCTGATGGCCCTCTTGACCTCTTCCTCCTTCATGTCCACGAACGCCATCAGATCCCTGATGCTCCTTATCCGCTCCGGTCGCCTCACCGGGGACTCCTCGTCCGTCACCTCGTCGACGCCCTGGTTGTACTTGCCGTACTGGCACAGTATCCTGGTGAAAAAGACGAGCAGCGCGATGAAGCACGCGATGCCGGAAATGAGGAAGAGGCCCCAGAAGCTGCTGAGGTTCAGTCTGTCGACGGCGACGTTGGTGCCCGTCGACGACGCGCACTGCCCCGGGCTGAGCCACTTATCGTGGATCCGCTGCAGGTCACCGTTCTCCGACAGCGTCAAGATCGCCGTCGACAGGTCCACCGCCAGAGGCGAGTCCCGCTGGAACGCCTGTTATGCATCAGGTGATCGACCGAATCAGAAGGGTTCGAAGAAGAAAGCAGAGCCATGGATGCAGAAACCAGAGAGTATTTGGATGCTTACGAATCCCCATCCGCTCTTGGTGAATTCTTGTCCGACAGTCTTGAACTGGCAGTTGGTGGAGAGGAATAGATCGACGTAGGGGAGCTCGTCGACGATGGCGGCGACGCCACCGTTGTGCGGGCCGAGCCTGAGGCTGTTGGCATACTGGTCGATGTTGAGCTCCTTTAGTCGGGACTCCGGCACGTTGAGCTCCTGCATCATGTAGCTCTTGGCGAAGGATCCGACCTGGTAGCCGATGGGGTCGGCACTGGCGAGGAGTCCGTCCAGCCCCTGAATCCCCGTGGACAGCTGCTGCACCGTCAGGATCGACGTCAGGCTCGCCGTGTAGCTGGAGTTGATGATCAGCACCACGAACAGCCAGATGAGGAGCACGAAACGACCCAGCGAGCTCACAGTGTTCTCCCCTGCAGATTGACCGGCGTCGCTAGTTAATCAAAGCTTCTTGAGAATGTGATGAATGGAAGAAGAAGCTTATATATCACGTACTGTGGGCGAAGAACATTGTGGAGAAGCCGAAATAGAAGATGGTGACGAGCTGCTGGCGTGGGGATCCTCGGAACTCGGGGTTGAAGCGGTGCTCGAGGACCCAGATGACGCTGCCGACGAAGAGGAAAAATGCGCCGGTGACGGCCCACATCCCCAGCGTGAATGGCTTGAGGAAGGCCCACGCGTTGGAGCTCTTCTGCTTCACCGGCGACAGGATCACCAGCCCGGACTCCACGTACGGCTGCGTGAAGTCCACCACCCGCGTCCGGTTGGTCACGATGGACACGTCGCCCACCGCCGCGTCGAAATAGTTGTCGGCCACCTTGTTGACGAGGTCGCCGTAGCTGGGGTTCTTGACGCCGTCGCCGAAGAGGATGAAGGAGAAGGGGACAGGGTACGGCAGCAGCGCCACGGCGGCCTTGAACACGTCGATGCAGTACCCGCTCACGCCGTCGGGGCTGCTGTCCTTGGAGACGAACTGCTTGTACGTCGTCCGGTACGGCACGCCGATCCTCAGCAGCCGGCCGTTGTTCGGGAACACCCACCCGCGCGGCGGCGACGTCGTCTCCCCCGGCCAGACCACGCTGTACAGCCGCTGCGGATCAATGCTGCGGTTGTTTCTGGTAGTTGGAGTGGGCGCGGGCGCGGCGACAGACAGGCGCGAGTGGTTCGACCAGTACCCGACCCGCCGGACGCCCGTGCCGCCGACGTTGAGGACCTCGTAGGCGGGGTCGACCAGGCTCTTTCCGCCCGCGGAGAACCGCACGTCGCCGGTGACGCCCGTGAAGTTGGCCAGCATCACCTTCTGCAGCAGCAGCTCCCCCTGGTCGAACACCCTGAGCGAGTCCAGCCGCAGCGTGCTGCTCCCGTTCACCTCCTGCTGCAGCCTCGGGTCAGCCGAGAAGGTGACGTCCCCCCCGTCGTCCAGGAACTCGTCGATGGCGCGCGCCGCCATCCACACGGCGTCGTACGCAGAGAGCCCGTACGCGTTCACGGCCGCGCTCCGGTTCAGCTGCCCGGCGGCGAACCTCGACTTGAGCGACCTCTTAGCGGCGGAGTCCGGGGTGTACTGGCGGAGCGTGACCACCCCCTGGATGAGGCTCATCATCCTATGATCGGCCGGCCGCTTCGAGTCCACGGCGGCGGCGAGCCAGTCTGTGGCGATCCAGACGTAGCCTGACGCCATCATGCCGAGGGACCGCGCGGCGGCGAAGACGGCGAGGCCGGAGTCCGGGTTGACGTGCACGACGCACACCCTGGACTCCATCATGCTGACCTGCACGAGCAGGTCGACGACGGCGGCGGCGTCGGCGTCAGGAGGGAGGGGCGCCTTGAAGGACACCTTGCCACGCTTGGCCTCGAGCGCGTCGCCGAGGGCGTCGACGCCGCCGCGGCCGTAGTCGTTGTCGACGTAGATGACGGTGACCTCCCTCCAGCCGTAGTAGGTGGCGATGTCGGCGACGGCGGCCATCTGGGAGGAGTCGTCGCCGCGGATGGCGCGCACGAAGTAGGGGTACTGCGCGGAGGCGAGCGCCGGGTCGGTGGCGGCGAAGGAGAGCAGCGGGACGTGGAGCTCGTTGACGACGTGCGAAACCACGTGGGCGATCCCCGACGACTGCGGGCCCACCACCGCCACCACCTCCTTCTCCATCAGCTGCAGCGCTGCACACCATCGAGAATACTACAGGTCAGCGTCTTGCTCAAGCTCTACTCTTCTTCCATGGTTGATTGATTGGAGTACTCCCTCCCAATTATATTCCTTGCCACTAATTAGATATATCTAGAATTAAAATATATCTAAATAATCTATATTAGTGGCAACTAAGTTAAGGGAGTAGCATTTGCCAATGAGAAGCATTATTCAATCCAAATCAATACTGGTATTTCATGTTTAAATAATCAATACTGGTAGATTGGCACACAAAAAAATGCAATGATCCGTTTAGCTTGTCAAGAAAATAGGATTTGATAGTTCTGATAATTAAATTCGTGCTCAGTCAAGTTCTACATCATTCGATTGCACCGTGATTCATATATATAAGATGTAAGTTAGGTTGAACTTTTTCAATTACTTTGCAACTAGGATTTTTTAGTTGCAAAAGAAAATGCAACTAAAAAACTTATCTGAACCGTTAGAGTACGTGATACAACTGCAGCATCAACTCGGATTGTAACTAAAAAAAATACAACTAGGATTGTAACTAAAAAAAATTCTTTGTGATTTGTGGTAGCCATCAATTGCAACATGAGTTGCAACGTGATATCATCTATCACATGATTCAGAATGAAGCTATTTCTCAATCGATCAAAAAATAGTTACAACCCAAAAAATATATAGCTTGTCAAGAAAACAATGAAAATGTGGAATGTGATCAAGTCGAATTGTGACACCGCCATGACAAAGCACGGGACATGTAATCTGTTTAGCTTGTCAGAAGAAAAAAAAATATATGACGAATTATTTTGTGGGACCGAAATGGTCACGCAATGCTCGTGTGGAGAAATCTATGCTGGATCCACCTCCACGAGAGTCAACAAACAGATAAATAAGTCGGACCATACAGGCCAATAACTCGCCGCAATATTGCAACTTGCAAATGGATCGTACTTGTAACCGCAGTTAGGCCATACAATTACTCGCTTGACCGCAGTTTGTTACGAGAGTAGGAGCTAGGAGGAAGAGAAGAAGAATGGTGGTGGTGGTACCTTGGATGGTGCCGACGAAGCCGCTGCACTTGGTGTCCTGCGCGAAGACGGTGAGGTGCGTGCCGTTGAGGACGGCGGCGTCGCGGTTGACGTCGGCGACGGCGAGGTCGATGGCGGCCCTGGCGGAGCTCCCGATGACGGAGTCGAAGGTGAAGAGGGCGCCGATGGTGACGTTGGCCGGCCTGGCCGGGAGGGCGAGCGGCAGGACGCTGCAGAGGCAGAGGACACGGAGCAGTAGAGCCGAGCCCGAGCTCGCCATCTCCAGGAACCAGCGACGGCTATCGCCTGGGAGAGGAATCAACGGAGGAGGAGGAGGAAGACGATGGCAAGAAGTGCTCCACCCGAGCTAGCCATAGGAAGGGATCGACAGAAAGAAGAGCGGAGTGGAGAGGATCGAGGGGAGCAAGATGACAAACCGACGTTTATTCTGACCGGTGAGGAACTCAGCAAGAAAAGGATTCGACGGCCGGGGAAAAGCAGTGGCGCGGAAGGCGAAGGAGAGCAGTGCGGAGGAGAGTACAAGTAGAGCAACACTCGGCTCAGATGGACTCGTACAGTACCAGACTACTACTCCTCCTATACTTGGGACGGCGAGTTCGGCACAACCAAGTGCGAAGTTGATGGAGACGACTCTTCCTTCAGTCTCCGCAACGGAGAACAAAAGACAGAAAAGAGAAGTGACGGAGACCCCGGACGCCACAGGACTACTATGCTGCTGACTGCTCTGCCTCCCTAACCATCTCGAGCAAAACGTGCCGGTGATCGAATCAAGCAACCAGAGATGCGAGCTGGGAGAACGACGGCGAATCTACTCACCGGTACGTCTCCACTGTAAGCGAGAATCAATCTGCTACAAAAGGCATTCCCTCTACAGTTTCACATCACCACTTTTTTTTGACAAGCAGTTTCACATCACCTGAGCAGTGCAACGCATGATTCTAACCACTGTTACAGCACAGCTATTATGCCGAAACGGGTGCTACTTTGGTTTAACAAACAATTGCAGTTATCTGCTTCGGTTCTCAACAACAGTAACTACTAGTCATCGAGCCTCTCTGGTTTGGCATGGCTGTGGCTGTGGCTGTGGCTTGGCATGGAAGCATACAGAGCCATCTTTCTCAGGGAACAAAGGCTAGTGATTACCACTTTGGCTTTTCTGGGGCCGTTTCACTTGGCCGAATAAAGCTGCCCGCTCCACTTTGTTGATTGCGCAAGCAAGATACTATGCTCCGTAGCCTCATACATGCATACATACATAGATTGATTAGATAGATAGATATGGAGATGCATGTGCTCTCTGCTGCCCCCAATAGCTCAACTGGTGCATGAAACCGGTTGTTTTAGCCGTCCAATGTCTCATGTTTCGATGTACTCGTGCAAAACAATAACTGACGTTACATATGCCAGACTTGTCATCTTCACACCTTGTTGGGTTAGGCAGGCTGTATCTGTTTGCTGTCAGTGCATAAGACAATCACCAACTTGGTCAGAGTTACTTTACTAATTAGTACTGATGGCGTCAGGGTAGTAGCTGGGAGATGGCACCGTGAACATAATTAGAAAATGATATGGGAAGTCAACTGAGCCAATCTTCTGACTGGTACACCTGCAGTGCAAGTGTCGATCGATAGATGGCCAATGAAAGCACACAGTGGCTGGTGGGTAGTAGGAGGATATGGATTTTCTTTTTGGTTTCCGGGTGGAGGATAAGAGAAGAGAACGGCATGTGATCTTTATGTATACTTCGAAAATCTGGTGGTGTTTGTCTTTCTTCAGTCGGATATGACATGCCTGTCAAAAATAAGTTCAGATGCTACATGTGATTCTATCATGATTAATTTGTAGGGTTCCCGGTCTCAGTCTCTCCATCAACAAAGATTGCGTATTCCTAACAGAATTATTCAATATTTGGGTGATATTATTATGGATCAGGAGAGCAGGTTGAGAATTGAGTGAGAACAGGAACAAATCAGTTATCATGAACAAAAGAACAATGTATATTAATTCAGGATGTTCTTACATAAATGTCTAACTTAACCAACTTTCCTGATGTTTTTTTTTTCGAGATTGACGGGGGGGGGGGGGAACTAATGCCCACCGCTTGTTTCATTCCACTCGAAAGTACCCGGCAGGGCCAAGTTTCTGTTACAACTGATGAAGAATTTACACGGGGGGGAAGAGAGAACATAAAGTAGCTACTACAATCTAGCACCAGGGTAGTATAAAGTGACCAAGAGCCTTTGCCATCTACAAGCCAGAACTACAAGAACAACATAGAGATATACCACCAAGGATCCAAGCTTGCCGAACGTGTGCTAATAGGGCAGTAGCTCAACATCTGTAGTCGTCATCAAGCCAACCGAGTGTGGCTATTTGGTTGCCGCTCTTGCCACAGAACTCCACTCGCCCTTCAAGGGAAGGAAGCCCGGAAGGAGGGAGGACCACGAAAAGAAAACAAGGAGATCCGAGACCAAGGATGCCGCCCTAGCAAGCACCCTCCACTCGCCCTCAAGGGGGAGGAAGCCCAGGAGGAGGGAGACCCGCTGCTAGGAGACGAGAACAGCCGAGGAGATGGGGCAAGAACTTGTTAACCCGGCTTCGGACTAGAGAAAGAACCACACATGCAACACAAACCGGGCACGAAGAACTCCACTTTTTGCAAGATGCGACCCCTCCGCATCAAGCCAGTCGGGCCTGACTATATGGTTGCCGCTCTTGTCGATGACGCCCACTCGCTCTTTTGGGGGAGGAAGCCCAAAAGAAGGGGAGACCGAAGCAAGAGAGCGAGGAGATTCAGCCAAAACGGATGCCAAACGAGAAAACCGCCATCCGCTCGCCCTTCTCGGGAAGGAAGCCTCGAAGGAGGGAGGACACTTCACAGAAGCCAACCGCAAAGATGATTCGAGTACTCGCTAACCTGGCTTTAGAGGGGAAATTCCGGCACAAAGGAGAGGAACGAGGCATAGGAATCGAGCGAAGAAGCTCGCTGTAGCAGCTAACAAGGGGGACATGAGGCTGAAAAGAGTGGAGGAGGTGGCGACACGGGCGCCGGAGAGGAGGGACCTGCCGTCGGTGCAGGGCCCAGATGGGCGGGCAATAGCCACCAGGAGGAGAAGCACGAGGCCTAGCCAAGCCACGGGACCAAGAAGTGCGTCGCCGAGCGGAGGGCAGGGGCAACTTTCCTGATGTTCATCCTTCTTTCTTACACATTGTTTTTTTTTTTTACTATATCTTACACATTGTAGTACCAGCACTACAATAGAACAAAGTTTAAGTAACAACAGAACAAAGTGTGGATAGATGGGCAATGAAAGCACACAGTGACTGGTGGGTAGGAGGAGGATATGAATCTTATTTTCTTTTTTGGTTGCCGGGGGGAGGATAAGAGAAGAGAACGGCATGTGATCTTTATGTATACTTCGGAAATCTGGTGGTGTTTGTCTTTCTTCAGTCGGATATGATATGCCTGTCAAAAATAAATTAAGATGCCACATATAATTGTGTCATGCTTAATTTGCATGGTTCCCGGTCTCAGTCTCTCCATCAACAAAGATTGCGTACTCTTAACAGAATCATTCAATATATTTGGGTAATTAGTTCATTGTGCCAGTATGTCAAGTGGAAAAGATTTGTCGGCCACAAATTAACTACCTGTTCCCCCAAAATAGAACTACTTGCATTAGTTAGATGAAAACAATTCAGGCGATAGTTAATTGGGCAGGTGGTGATGCTAATTAACTGACACAACTAGAGTCAGAGGACAGGGTATTAAATACATGTTCGAACTTGAAATGCAAGAAGTTATTAATAATACATTTGTGATAAGAGGATTTGCTATCGGTTGATGGAGATGCCCCAAAGCACTTTGCACAAACTTCTCTGTAAGAACAAAGACAAAGTTCATTTCTTCTGTATAAAGAGGGCACAACTCTGACTTCTGCATTGGTTGATGACCACGTTTAATAATAGCTTGATGTGTACATCAGTCGATTCAATGCAGAGACACAAGTTAACGCCTCCATTTCGAATAACCAACTTTATGTGTACATTTTTTTAAAGAAGAAGAAACATTATGCACTCACCCCGCATTTGATCAAGGAACGACCGGTCTCAAATCTGGAGCACTAGGCCCAAGCACCTTTGGAGAACCGTGTAGTGACCCATATTCTAAGACTTGGAGGTCAAGAGTTTGATATTATCATGTAATATCTCATATTATAACATCATTACATATAGTTGCATGGTTTATACATCTCTAACTCAAAATTTTAGAAAATCTTCTCCGGCGCACACTGGTAGAAAAACAGCCTTCCGGGAAGCCCCATTAGTCGCGAAGCTACAGGAACCGCGACTAATGGGGTCTTTA
>NC_061514.1:173126862-173245651 GCF_022539505.1 Lolium rigidum
TAACCACTGTTAGTTACATGATTGCTTAGACCATCAACTATCCTTTGTTGAATATCATGTGAGTTGCTATGCATGTCCATCTTGTCCGAAGTAAGAGAGATCTACCACCTTAATGGTTGGAGCATGCATATTGTTAGAGAAGAACATTGGGCCGCTAACTAAAGCCATGAATCATGGTGGAAGTTTCGGTTTTGGACATATATCCTCAATCTCATATGAGAATAATAATTGTTGCCACATGCTTATGCATTTAAGAGGAGTCCATTATCTGTTGTCCATGTTGTCCCGGTATGGATGTCTAAGTTGAGAATAATCAAAAGCGAGAAATCCAAAATGCGAGCTTTCTCCTTAGACCTTTGTACGAGGCGGCATGGAGGTACCCCATTGTGACACTTGGTTAAAACATGTGCATTCCAAAGATCCGGTAGTCCAAGCTAATTAGGACAAGGTGCGGGCACTATTAGTATACTATGCATGAGACTTGCAACTTGTAAGATATAACTTTCATAACTCATATGCTTTATTACTACCGTTGACAAAATTGTTTCATGTTTTCAAAATAAAAGCTCTAGCACAAATATAGCAATCGATGCTTTCCTCTTTGAAGGACCATTCTTTTTTACTTTTATGTTGAGTCAGTTCACCTATCTCTCTCCACCTCAAGAAGCAAACACTTGTGTGAGCTGTGCATTGATTCCTACATACTTGCATATTGCACTTGTTATATTACTCTATGTTGACAATTATCCATGAGATATACATGTTATAAGTTGAAAGCAACCGCTGAAACTTAATCTTCCTTTGTGTTGCTTCAATACCTTTACTTTGATTTATTGCTTTATGAGTTAACTCTTATGCAAGACTTATTGATACTTGTCTTGAAGTACTATTCATGAAAAGTCTTTGCTTTATGATTCACTTGTTTACTCATGTCATTACCATTGTTTTGATCGCTGCATCCACTACATATGTTTACAAATAGTATGATCAAGGTTATGATGGGGATGTCACTTCAGAAATTATCTTTGTTATCATTTTACCTGCTCAGGACGAGCGAGAACTAAGCTTAGGGATGCTTGATACGTCTCAGACGTATCGATAATTTCTTATGTTCTATGCCATATTATTGATGATACCTACATGTTTTATGCACACTTTATGTCATATTCGTGCATTTTACGGAACTAACCTATTAACAAGATGCCGAAGTGCCGATTCTTTGTTCTAGCTGTTTTTGGTTTCGAAATCCTAGTAACGAAATATTCTCGGAATTGGACGAAACGAAGACCCGGGGGCCTATTTCGCCACGAACCTTCCGAGAAGACCGAAGAGCATACGAAGTGGGGCCACGAGGTGGCCAAACCACAAGGCGGCGCGGCCAAGGGGGCCCGCGCCGCCCTGTGGTTTGGGCCCCTCGTCGGCCCCCGACTCTGCCCTTCCGCCTACTTAAAGCCTCCGTCGCGAAACCCCCGATGCGAAAAAACCACGATACGGAAAACCTTGCGAGACGCCGCCGCCGCCAATCCCATCTCGGGGATTCTGGAGATCTCCTCCGGCACCCTGCCGGAGAGGGGATTCATCTCCCGGAGGACTCTACACCGCCATGGTCGCCTCCGGAGTGATGAGTGAGTAGTTCACCCCTGGACTATGGGTCCATAGCGAGTAGCTAGATGGTTGTCTTCTCCTCGTTGTGCTTCATTGTTGGATCTTGTGAGCTGCCTAACATGATCAAGATCATCTATCCGTAATACTCTATGTTGTGTTTGTCGGGATCCGATGGATAGAGAATACCATGTTATGTTAATTATCAAGTTATTACATATGTGTTGTTTATGATCTTGCATGCTCTCCGTTATTAGTAGAGGCTCGGCCAAGTTTTTGCTCTTAACTCCAAGAGGGAGTATTTATGCTCGATAGTGGGTTCATGCCTCGCATTGACACCGGGACAGTGATGAGAAAGTTCTAAGGTTGTCTTGTGTCTGTTGCCACTAGGGATAAAACATTGGCGCTATGTCCGAGGATGTAGTTGTTGATTACATTACGCACCATACTTAATGCAATTGTACTGTTGCTTTGCAACTTAATACTTGGAAGGGGTTCGGACGATAACCTGAAGGTGGACTTTTTAGGCATAGATGCGGTTGGATGGCGGTCTATGTACTTTGTCGTAATGCCCAATTAAATCTCACTATACTTATCATGACATGTATGTGCATTGTTATGCCCTCTCTATTTGTCAATTGCCCGACTGTAATTTTTTCACCCAACATGCTTTTATCTTATGGGAGAGACACCTCTAGTGAACTGTGGACCCCGGTCCATTCTTTAATACTTGAAATACAAATCTGCTGCAATACTTGTTTTTACTGTTTTCTCTGCAAACAATCATCTTCCACACAATACGGTTAATCCTTTGTTACAGCAAGCCGGTGAGATTGACAACCTCCACTGTTTCGTTGGGGCAAAGTACTTTGGTTGTGTTGTGCAGGTTCCACGTTGGCGCCGGAATCCCTGGTGTTGCGCCGCACAACATCCCGCCGCCATCAACCTTCAACGTGCTTCTTGGCTCCTCCTGGTTCGATAAACCTTGGTTTCTTTCTGAGGGAAAACTTGCTGCTGTGCGCATCATACCTTCCTCTTGGGATTGCCCAACGAACGCGTGAAATACACGCCATCAATATGCATCCAAACGGGAGGGCGGGTGAGGAACAAAATCGACTAGACCAGTTTCGATCTGTTTACCTCTGTCCAAAGCGTTGCTTGAGGTTGATGAAGTCGACGATCTTGAACGTGCCATCGAGATCAGCTCCTTGTCGCCTCTAGATCCCACAGACGGCGCCAATTGACAAGGTATTAACTTTTCAATGCCTACGAGTAGTAGACTAGGGTTTCGTTGGATGTAGAGGGCAAGTAGATCTCGAAGGTTTCAGCCGAAAAGTACTCGACGATGTAAAAGCTAGGGTTTGTGAGACAATGATTCGATCCTTTCTTTTTCCCTCGACTCCCCCTTATATAGGAGGCGGAGCCGAGGGATTCGTGATACACAAGTTTACAGAGTCCGGGAGGGATTCTAACTCATCCCGCAAGATTACAAATAACGCTTCCTATTACAACTCTAACTTTCCTTAATAGTATCTTGGGCTTCCGAATCTACTTATCCTTCGGGTCATGGGCCTTCAGTAAACCCCGAGTACCTTCTTCGGCAGGCCCATTGGGGATGCCTATGTCACCACCTAGTGATATCCTAGCCACTAAACCATTAGTAAACCCTATATTTCTTCACAGGCAAGCATAATGGCATTCATATCATTTATGATTCCCTATTATGCTAGCAGAGATGAGTAGCCAACAAGATCTAGCCAACTGTGTGAGCAACCAAGCAGTAGCAATGCTACTGAGGTCACATCAAACACAAATCCATTCATTTAACCAAGATTATAAGTCATCACTATCCAGAAATGGATTCAGACTTTATTTATTTCCAAATTGGTCATGGAAATATTAAACCATGCACAGCAAAGGTAATTAATCAACATTGCATAAGTAGTTCATCTACAATTAATCCATCCAGGCATGAATATATAACAATCCATGCATGAATAATGCAATAGCATCACTGAGAGGCAACAACAGCATGCACCATTGCATCCTAGCTATTGGATTATGTCCAATGAGCTTTGGACAGCAATATCAGCACACACACACACACACAAACACTTGATCATCACTAGCAAGCATCAGTCATAGCAAAATCTAGCACAAGCTAAGTAATTAGCCAAGGAGTAAGCCAGTAACTAGCCACTAGCATTTGATTGATCAAATGGATCAATTAGATCAAGCCTAGGCATAGCAGAGCATCACAGGCATGCAGTGATCCAAGAATTGGATCAACTAAAGCATACACAGGGCATAGGTGAGCATCATTGACACCACAAGTGTCAGTAGTACTAACCTAGGCCAATAACAAGTTCAGTAAGCATATGAACAAGCCAGTAAGCATATGAACAAGCCAGTAAGTATAGGAATAGCATCAAGGCATGGATAGATAGAATAGCATGAATCCAGTGCCTCGACAAGAATTCCACAGACATAATCCAAGCACCAGTAAGCATGAACAGGGTAGAGTAGAGCATCAGGAGGCTTAAGCGTACAACACAGCAAGAACAACAACACAGCAGCAAGCATGGCAGCACATCAAGCACAGCAGCAACATATGCTAGGATGGCAGTAGGCACAGATCAAGGAGGGAGGAAGGTGTAGACAGAGTAGAGGAGGGTTACCTGGTGAAGAACGGGGCGGCATCAATGGCTGCACGGTGGCACGGCCAACCACGGCAGCGCCAGACCGAGGCCAAGCCGTGCCAGGCCACGCACACCACCAGGGGAGGCGGCGAACACCGAGGAGTGGCGAGGAGAAGCAGATCGACGGAGATCGCCATGGATCCATCGGCGTCTGCGAGCGTCGCGCACGCGCACGAGCGGTCGAGGAAGAAGTAGTCAAATCAACGCGGACGAGCAGATGCGTTGTCGCGCGCTGCGTCGATTAAGCACCACGGCGTGCCCTAGTTCGTCCGGGGTTGGCCGGAGCGAGGCGGTGGCCATGGTGGCGGCGACGTCACCACGGGATCGCCACGGTAGGGTTAGGGTCCGCGAGAGAGACGAGTAAGAGAGAGTGGGGGTGGGCCAACTCGGTCGGTTCCACCGAACCGATTTGGGGGAGCCCAGATGGGCTGTCCAAATGGGCCACTTTAGTGGGCTGGCCCAATTGGGGCCACATGGGGTATTTTGGTCTTTTCTATTTTTTAAATAACTTGTGAATTCTACCAAATATTAAAAAATGAATAATAACTCTAAAAATCGAAGAAAAATAGGTTTAGTGAATTAAAAATTATTCTTAACAAGAATAAAATAAGAAATGGAACTACCAACACAAATTCAAATTTTTGAATTTAAATATAATCTTGGAATTTTAAATTTGCAATTTTCCTTGGATTTAAAAATCAAGGAAAATTCCAAATGAATTCAAATATTTGTTTACCAACTATTTTAAAAAGGAATTCTATTATTCCAAGTCATTTCTTTTAAAGATTTAATATTTTCTAAAAAGGGAAATATCTTACTATTTCAAAATTCCCCAATATTTCAAAAATTGGGGAAAAACTCTACTTTTCAAATTCTTAATTTGAAATCAATATTTTCAAAGGAAAATATCAACTAATTTTTAATTCTTTTCTTGTTAGAAAAGGAAACAATGTTAAAGTATTTAAAGAATTCATAAATTACCGCCAAAGGCACAAATACTTAACTCAACCCTAAATCTTAATAATCATGTCGGGGTAAGGGATTCAACATGAAATAATGCACCCATGCATGCATCATTTGGATCTTATAACATTGTCTTTGTCGGACAATGATGCTTCTTTACAGAACAAGAGGTCCAGGTTCCATCCAACACATCAAACTGCATTATCTCGCAGTCACCAGGCAAGTCCACCCTTGCTCATGTCATCTTGATTATTTTATATCAATTTACCCGCAAAAGTATTATACTTATCATTCCTGCATTGAAAATCAAATGTTACTTTTCCAATTATGAATATGACTATATGTGGTGTGCAATGGAACCATGGTATGTGTTGATATGGTGGAGGTTCCATTGCAAGGGTTCTATTAATCTAGGACTAATCACCAATGTCGTCTAGTGATTCTAGCGCCGTACAATTCGCGTTAACCATGAGATCTATAATGGCTCTGGGGAAGTCAGCTGTATCTTTTTCCTCTTGCATATCAATGGACTTGATAGAGCCTGGCTGGGTGTTGGAGATAACACTGCAGTAGGTTGGGAAATCCTTTAAAATCCCCATCTGTGTGGATGAGAGGCTCTACCGGCTATGAGGGATTGTCTGTAGTACACCGGGGGTAGAGCCGTATGATCGGGAGATGTCTACCGGGGGTGTACGGATGGAAAAAGGGGGGTATGCAGGGTCGCGGAGAAGGCAGTGATTGGCTTGGATCTTACCCCTGGCCCCACACCAAGGAAGTGTGGACGAGAAATGCGTCTCGGTTGGTATCAAGGATAAGTTCTCTTATGGGAAAAGTAACGCACCTCTGCAGAGTGTATCAAATTGTGGCTATCACTCCTTGTTCCGGGAAGGGAACTACGAACGCGGCAGGAAAGGAACTCCGTGAAGTTCTGTTCAACCTGTGAAGACTGGTGGGCCTAGTTTTCATAATAAAATCAACCTTTTGAAGAAATGTTTTTGAAACATGCATTGACCTGAGATTTTCTCATCAATGGTCGTAGCTAGTGCATCAAACACATTTTCTCTTTTGAACTTGTTGAGTACCTCTGTACTCACTTTCTTTCGACACCCTTGCTAGACTGTGACCATGAAGTGGAGACCACCGATGGAGCACCAGAAGGAGATTACGAGCTGGTCTACGAGGAACCTGATCTGTCCGGAGGAGTGCAAGGCGTGGACTATGGGATAGTCTACGGACCTGACAAAAATGAGGCGGAGGAGTAGTGTCTTACCTTAGTTATCTTAGAGCCGAGCAGCGTAGTAGCTTACCTAAATAAGTTTCTGAGCTCAGTTTAATCTTTATGTTGGTTAGTAAAAGACTTTAGTAGTATCTTAGGGTGTTCTCATCGGACGTGTGAGAATACCAACTTGTTAAGACCATGATTGTAATATAATCTCGAGTGGTTTGACCTGCAATGTTTCTGTTGTACCACTCTGAGGGATGTGATATTTGTGAAGAAGTGATGACCCACAAGTATAGGGGGTGTATCGTAGTACTTTCGATAAATAAGAGTGTCGAACCCAACGAGGAGAAGAAGGTGTTGACAAGCAGTTTCGATGAAGGATTCGCTGTAAATGCTCACAGACAAGTTTTCAGGAGGTTTTGATATAGCAGATAAGTAAAATACAAGTAAGTAAAATGCGAGAATAATAATTGCAGCAAGTGGCCCAATCCTTTTTAGCACAAAGGACAAGCCGGTTTGTTTACTTATGATGACCAAACGTTCTTGAGGACACACGGGAATTTAGTCTAGTGCTTTCGCTTCATATAGTTGATTAATCTTCATTGTTTTGATAAGTGTTGTGTGGGTGAACCTATGCTAATGCACCGCCCTTCCTAGGACTAATATATACTTGTGATTAAACCCCTTGCAAGCATCCGCAAATACAAGAAGTAATTAAGATAAATCTAATCACAGCCTTAAACTCTGAGATTCTGCTATCCCTCATGCATCGATATACCAACGGGGGTTCAGGTTGTTGTCACTCCGGCAACCCCACAATTAGCAAACGAATACAAGATGCATTCCCCTAGGCCCATAAAGGTGAAGTATCATGTAGTCGACATTCACATGACACCACTAGAAGAATAACACCACAACTTAAATATCAAACCATTAAATATTACTCAACATAGTTCACTACTAACATTTAGACTTCACCCATGTCCTCAAGAACTAAACGAACTACTCACAAGACATCATATGGAACATGATCAGAGGTGATATGATGATGTATAACAATCTGAACATAAACCTTGATTCAACGGTTTCACTCAATAGCATCAATAACAAGGAGTAATCAACACGGGAGAGTTTCCCCTATGAAATACTCAAGATTCAACCCTAGATGTTACAGCGGAGACGAGGTGCAGCGGTGGAGATGACGGTGTCGGTGGTGGAGATGATGATGATGATGATCCCAATGAAGTCCAGCTCGATGACGGTGATGATGGCGACGATTTCCCCCTCCGGGAGGGAATTTCCCCGGCAGATTTCTGCCTGCCGGAGAGCTCTTTTCTCTCTGGTGTTTTCCGCCTCGAGGAGGCGGCTATGACTATCCTCGATTGTTCTCCGCACCTTAGGGTTTCTGGGAGATGAAGTACGCGAAAGGGCGATGGCAGAGGGGGTCGTGGGCCCCCTCCCCACGTGGCGGCGCGCCG
Organism: Lolium rigidum; assembly: GCF_022539505.1. Taxonomy (NCBI): domain Eukaryota; kingdom Viridiplantae; phylum Streptophyta; class Magnoliopsida; order Poales; family Poaceae; genus Lolium; species Lolium rigidum. The sequence continues at coordinate 173,134,827 of NC_061514.1, forward strand.
GCCCATGGGGAGGGCCCATGGCGGCCCTCCTCGGCCTCCCCTTTTGGCTGGCTCCGTCATCTAGAAAAATAGGAGCTTTGGTATAGTTTCCGTCAATTGTTGATCTTCAGAAATATTGTATCCTGACGGCGCTTTTCCAGCGGAATTCGACTCCGGTGAGTAATTCTCCAATAATCATGAAACATGCAAAATAGGTGAAATAACATAAGTATCATCTCTAAATATGAAATATATCAATGAATAACGAGTAAATTATGATATAAAATAGTGATGCAAAATGGACGTATCAACTCCCCCAAGCTTAGACCTCGCTTGTCCCCAAGCGAAGCCGAACTCGATAAACAAGACCACATGTTTATGGAGTGAAGAGTCGATAAATAAAATACGGACAAGAAGCATCACATTTATTAATTCACACAAGACATTCTAGTAAACAACTTCCTCATATAACTCAACTTGAAACAAGTAAAGGGAAATCACAAATAAAGGTGCATAGGAAATCATAATTGGTGATGGCAAACTTCGTTCTTGGTCAAAGAACAATTAACGGATTGTACTTATCTTTCGAGCGAGCCTTTATATTAGAGCTTATATGGCAGAACTTACATGCTCAATCATAACAATCTCCTCATAATCATTGATAACCTTCAAAGTTATATTCATTCAGATAAAATTTTGTACCAAACAAGGAAGAATAAAAGACATGATTAAATATATCACAATATAAATGGTTGGATCACAACAACTCAATTGCTTGCTTGAGATAGAGGGAAATAGGTTTACTGACTCAACATAAAAGTAAAAGATAGGCCCTTCGCGAGAGGAAGCAGGATTAAATCATGTGCTAGAGCTTTTCAAGTTTTGAAATCATATAGAGAGCATAAAAATAAAGTTTTGAGAGGTGTTTGTTGTTGTCAACGAATGGTAGCGGGCACTCTAACCCCCTTGTCAAACAGACTTTCGTTATCTCTACCACCAAGGTAGATCATCCCTCTTCTCTTTTGTTTACACATGTACTTTAGTTTTATTTAAGGATGACACTCCTCCCAACCTTTGCTTTCACAAGCCATGGCTAACCGAATCCTCGGGTGCCTTCCAAGATTTCACATACCATGGAGGAGTGTCTATTGCAAAATTAAGTTGCTTACTGATAAATCAGGGCAAAACATGTGAAGAGAATTATTAATGAAAGTTATTAATTGGGGTTGGGCACCCCGTTGCCAGCTCTTTTTGCAAAATTATTGGATAAGCGGATGTATATGCCACTAGTCCATTGGTGAAAGTCTGTCCAACAAGATTTAAAGATAAAACACCACATACTTCCTCATGAGCTATAAAACATTGACACAAATAAGAGATAATAACTTTTGAATTGTTTAAAGGTAGCACATGAAATATTTACTTGGAGTGGCGCAAAATACCACATAGTAGGTAGTTATGGTGTACACAAATGGCATGGGTTTGGTTTAAGGTTTCAGATGCACGAGAAGCATTCCCTCTCAGTACAGGTCTTTGGCTAGCAAGGTTGGTTAGAAAGCATAAGAGTTGTGGGAAACAAACAAATATACATGTGATAGAAACAATCATGCATCTTCCTTGTAAGCACAAACCATTTTAACTTCAGAATAGTAAGCTCATTAGCTAACAAGAAAGAAAGATAATGAAATAATATATCTACATGTACTTCCCTCTTTTCTACTTAAGCCTCAAAGTATTTTTGCTGTTGAGCAATGCTAAGTTTGCCAAAACCAAATAGATTTACTTGATGCTCCCAAAGTGATACCAATACTAACAACAAGATCAATCATATAACAGAAATTGCAAACTAAAATAAGGTGTGCAAAACGTAAATGATAAAACTTCTCATTAATATTCCATAACGATAACCCACACCAAGGGATACATAGATAACCAACTAAAAGAGAGATACTTCCACACTGCAAACCATCTTATATGATAACTTCCCTACTCATGATATGACACTACTTGATAGTAAAAAGGTAAAAGATAGTGATGATGTGATACCGCGGCACTCCCCCAAGCTTGGAACAAGCCAAGGAGGTGCCAATACCAATGATGAATTACTCCTTCGGTGATGGTGGTGAATTCTTCCCGTCATCGGACTTCCAAGGAAGAGGCTCTCCATCAACAAACGACGTCTTGGTCTCAGGAATCACTGAACGGGCAGCATAGCTTATGTGTTTAAACCTGTTTTCATACTCACAGTTTTGATTCTGAACATCATAAAGTTGCGCTTGGAGTTTGTTGGTAGTGTTGTGAAGCGAGAGGATATCGTCCCACAACTTTGTAGTCTCCTTCTTGTGTTCATCAATAAGTTCGACACAATTTTGTGGAAGATGTCCACTTCACGTTCAGCCATCTTCTTGTAGGTGAAGACCTCTTGTTCTAGTTTCTCCATCCTGTCCTCCAAACTTCCTTCTCCTTTAGGACCCCGGACATCTTCTATCCGCAACTCTCCATCTACGAGCAGCGATTCCTTGGGATGCATCTTCAGATCGTTCATGTACGGGTTGACGACGTTCTCAAAGAAGCTGTCCTTCGGAGTTCCCAACGAAGACATGGTGGCTCTAGATCTGAAAACAATATCTGGCAGAAAACAGCTCGAAACAAAACACGACGAGAACACGATATACGGACCTCGGGGGATCCGGGGGATTATATAACAAAAAAATTCACGACAAAAGGAAAGTACCAAGTCGAACCCGAGTGGGAGAGGGACTCCGAGGAGCCGTCCCCATATGGAGGCGCGGCCAGGGTGGGGCCCGCCCCACCACGTGGGGACGCACCCTCGTGCGCCTCTTTCACTCCGATCTGATCTCGTAATTTTTCATATTTTCTAAAAATAGCAAAAATATTGTTCGGAAAGTTAAACGCGGACTTTTTACTACCAAAACTGTTACCTATTCGAAGTCGAACTCTGCAGAATTATCAATTTGATCTTTGATGAAAGTTTCCGGAGTCACCACTCGAATAACATCAACATCTTCATTATAAGAATCTCCATAAATATAATGTTTGAGTCTTTGTCCATTCACCACTTGTGTGGCATCATCTTTCAGCGAAGCAATTTTATTGCCCCTGAACGATACACCTCCACAATGACATATGGTCCTTCCCATTTTGAGAGTAATTTCCCTGCAAAAATGCGAGGCGATACCGATACAATAGGACTTTATCTCCAATATTAAATTCTCTTTTAATAATTCTTCTATCATGCCATTTCTTAACTTTCTCCTTAAAAAGTTTAGCATTTTCATAAGCTTCACTTCTCCACTCATCTAAAGAACTCAATTGTAGCAACCTTTCTTACCGGCAAGTTTAAAATCTTTCTTAAGTTCTCTTACAGCCCAATAAGCTTTGTGCTCTAGCTCTAAAGGTAAATGACTAGCTTTTCCATAAACCATTTTATAAGGAGACATACCCATAGGATTTTTATAAGCAGTTCTATAAGGCCACAACGCTTCCTTCAACTTACTAGCCCAATTTTTCCTGGATTTATTAACAGTCTTTTGCAAGATAGATTTAATTTCCCTATTTGATAATTCTACTTGCCCACTAGTTTGAGGATGATAAGCTGAAGCAATTCTATGATTAATACCATATTTAGCAAGAGTTTTTCTAAAACCACCATGAATAAAATGAGAACCTCCAACAGTCATAAGATATCTAGGTACTCCAAACCTAGGAAAAATAACATCTAAAAGCATTTTTAAAGAGGTCTCACCATCAGCACTTTTTGTGGGTATGGCTTCCACCCATTTAGCAACATAATCAACAGCAACAAGTATATGAGTGTTACCTTCTGAAGAAGGGAAAGGACCCATGAAGTCAAATCCCCAACAATCAAATGGTTCAATAACAAGAGTGTATAATTCATAGGCATTTCATTGCGTCTAGAGATATTACCAACTCTTTGACATTCATCACAACATACAATAAACTTTCTTGCATCTTTAAAGAGAGTTGGCCAATAAAAACCTGACTGTAGAACCTTTTGTGCGGTTCTATCTCCGGCGTGATGTCCTCCATAAACACTACCATGACACTTACTCAATATCTCTTGTTGTTCATATTCGGGGACACATCTTCGCATAACACCATCCACTCCTTCTTTATATAAGTGTGGGTCATCCCAAAAATAATGCCTCAAGTCATAAAAGAATTTCCTCCTTTGTTGAGCTGAAAAGGTTGGAGGCAAGTACTTGGAAACAATAAAGTTAGCATAATCGGCATACCAAGGACTATCTCGCGAACTCACCTTTATTGCACCCAATTGTTCATTTGGAAAACTATCATTAACGAGAACAGGATCATAAGCAATATTTTCCAATCTAGACAAATTATCGACAACAGGATTATCAAGCACCTTTCCTATCTACAATATGTAAATCAAATTCTTGCAAAAGAAGCACCCATCTAATAAGCCTTGGCTTAGCAACTTTCTTTTCCATAAGGTACCTAATTGCAGCATGATCAGTATGAATTGTGACTTTTGAATCAACAATATAAGGTCTAAACTTGTCACAAGCAAAAACTACAGCTAATAACTCTTTTTCAGTTGTAGCATAATTTCTTTGAGCAGCATTGTGGTGACCCGGCATACCACTGCATGGTGTAGTATGCAAGTCTGATATAACACCAATGAAACACCGTTCCACTAGTATTATATCGCTCAGAGTGGTACAACAGAAACATATGCGGGTCCAAGGCATGTCTATAGAATTACAACATTGACTCTGTTACATAAGATCATCATGACCTCCTACTTTACAATGAGGTAAAGCTGCAAATAAACTCCAGAAGAACGACTCGTAGTCTAATCTTATCACGGACTCTATTTGTAGAGTATTTAACTAACTATAGAGGCTATGAATAGATTCTAGCTAAGTAGGAGCTAGGTTCACGGAGCTAGTCCCCTTCTACTGCTAATCTAGGTTTTCTCCTTGTCGGATGTGGTATCGACTCCTCGACATGGTCTCGTCTCTTGAAGTAGTTGTTGACTCCTCGGCCTTTGAGTTGCACTGTAGATCCTCCTTCTATGCATCCATATCTAAGCAGAGGATTTAAGAGTGGGATGAGTACGAGCGTACTCAACAAGTTCATTATAGGAAAGAGGTGTTTAATGCACTAGCTACAGCATTAGACCAGAAAGTCTAATACCAATGCGAGGTTTTCATAACCATTTCTTAAAAAGGTTGCTTTTATTCGGAAGAACTATGTCAGTCGGCCTTCACCGGTTTACTAGAACTTCATGGAGCTCCTTTCCGGCAGCGTTCGCGAGTTCCATATCCCGGAACGAGGAGTGACGAGTCACGATTCATTACACTCTGCGAGAGGTGTGTTGCTTTACCCATGATCTTAACCTTGGTGCCAACCGAGCCGCGAGCTCGTCCACACTTCCTTTGGTGTGAGGTATAAGGTCTAGCCAATCATGTTCCTCCGCTACCTCGAACACCCACCCTTTGTTGCATGCCCCGGCCCTGGGTCCACGCCGGTCCCATTATTCCCGTAGATTTCAGGGTGGACCCCGACCACGACGTCAATGCAGGGATCTACCATACATTCCTACGCCGGTAGCTGCAACCCATCATAGACCACAATACCGTGGGGACTTAAGGCTTCCCCAGCCTACCGCTTGTTCTTCGGGCGACAAGTGTCTACGGACAATGCCGTGGGGACTTAAGGCTTCCCCAGCCTACCGCTTGCCCCGGACGGATACAAGTGTCTACGGTAGAGCGCGTCCGTTCATGTACGAGAGGTGGAAACACTTTTGACTACTCCGTCCCACTCCAGATCTTATGGTTAACACGGGTATTACGGCACAAGAATCACTGGACGACATTTGTTGTTTAATCCTAGATGGATATAAAACCTTGCAATGGAACCTCCACCATATCAACACAATCCATGGTTCCATTGCCCACCACATAGTCATATTCATAGTTATGAAAATAGTGGTTTTGCTTTTTATGCAATAATGATAAACATAGTACTTTGCAAGTAATTTGGTAAAAATACTCAAATGACATGAGCAAGCGATGAACTTGCCTTTCTTGACTGCAAGATTATGCAGACAAGGTCTTCGATATGCAATAACTCCAAATTCTGAAATAGCATCATCGTCCGGTAAGGACGATGTTTAAAAGATTGCCAAGGATGCAATAATGCATAAGTATGAGATGCAATCGCTCTAAGCGTGACCTAACCCCGATGATTTAGGATTAGTGAGTGGTAATGATTAGTTCAGGGTGTGTGGCACTTTTAGAGTGGTTCACAAACAAGGTTCTTATTAGGGTTGTGGTTACATGGTATCATGAACAAGTGCTGCAATATATAATAACAATAATATTAATAGCACACAACTATAACATTTGGTATAATCTTAACATGTAATGAATAGTGGTTGTTTTTATCAGTACATGGCATGGTTAATGATTAATTATCATATACTTCAAAAGAATAACTTTTGAAGAACATGTTCTTTAATAAAGAACAAGTATGATAATTAGGGTTGTGGGGTTCTATGGTTTACTATGGTTTCAAGTTGCTTCTGGAATCAGGATTAGATCGATCACAACATAGTTAGATTCATCAACACCAAGGGCTTGTAAGGTTGAGTTAAGCCTGGCATTCTAAGCAATTGTTCATACAAGGTTGTTATCAAGATTGGTTCATCTTGTTGGTGGTAGCTGGCTAGGGTTTATAGGTCCTTATAAGCAGGGTTGATGATGATTCTTTATTTTCTTCAAAAGAATAACTTTTGAAGAACATACTTCTTAAGTAATAAGAAGTATTACAATTAAGGTTGAGGTTGCTTAGGGTTTGCTGTTGGATCCCCTAAGTAAGAAATGATTGGTTCCTAAATAGGATGGTTGATAAGTATCCTACACTAGTAGGGTTTAGTGGAACATGGTTAGGTAATGTTCAAGATTTGGCATAGTTGCTCTTAAGGTTCATCACAATGGTGTGATGCTAAATAGGTATGACTAAGGTTGATATTTTTGATGATAGGAACTAGGGTTTAGACTTAGGTGTTCCTGTTTGATCATCTAGGTTTGATGAGATGAACACATGGGATGCCCATATATTAGTGATAGGTCTTCTACATTTTATGTGACCAAGACAAATATTTAGTTGCTATTATGGTTCTATGCTTTGAAAGAAGGTACCGTGATCACATGTTCTAACCTAGGGTTTAGGTTAGAAGTAATTTAGGGTTCACATGTAATAATGGAACTAGGGTTCCTGATGGAGTTAGGGTTTTAGGATTACACATGAAATGATAGTGTTGTAACATCATTTCATAAGGAATTAGGGTTTGCTATTTACCCTATGGTTCTATGATTAATAACTTCATGGTAAAATTGAAGTTATTAGTAACTTGGAAATAAAAATACTATTGAATTTGGCATTTTATTATTTTTAAATAATTAATAATTTAGGGTAAATATTAATTAGGGTTTACCTCTCTCTAATAATGATTTAACAAAATAACAAATAAAGAAAACTTAGTTTTAATTTTTCTTTATTTATTTACTGATTTTTATCTAATTGGGACACTTTTCTTAATTACTGGATTTTAATTGCATTTTGAATAAAAGAAAAGACTTAATTATTAAGTTTAAAACAATTAAATTTTTATTAAAAATAAAAATTCCAAATTATATTTTTATTGGATAGAATTTACTTTTATAAGAATTTTGATGTCTTATTTTTATTTTTCTGAGTTAATATGAATTTTCTAGATTTATTTAAAGTTGCAGTAATTTATGGATTTGAAATAGAAACTAAAATTTACTAAACACACCCTTAGGTCAAATCATCTCTACCATATTATGATCTGTTATGAGATCAAGCAGTTGATCATTGATTAAAGTGTTGTTGTGTTGATTATTAGTTCCATTTGATCTAACCCCTTAGGTCAAATCATCTCTACCCAAAATAAGGTTTAACAAAGTCACATTGAGGTTTATAGCGCTTGACTTGATGAGCTAGTTCAATTCCACCAAGGTCAAGTGAAACTTCGATTCATCGTGATCTGTTTTACTTTAAAGCGCGAAAATTCCCGCATTTTCTATGCATGAATGCAATGCACACATCTGTTTCCTCTATTTTTGTAACCCCATTACCTGGGATATTACAGTCTCTACCCCTTAAACTAAACTTCGTCCTCGAAGTTTGAACTCTCTCACGTTTCGGAGTGTGGATCTGACTTGTATAGACTATGACATTTCTCGAACTCCATATTGATCTTACTGGATATCATTGAATATATCCCTTGTCCAGATTCTTCATGGAATCCATTAGGGTTTGTCTCTGAACATCAGTTTCTTACTCCAGTTCTATGATTTTTCTCTAGAATCTAATAATACATGTCTCTGAACCATGGCTCTTACTTTGATTCATTGATTTCTTCCAACTATTATAATCTTGTTTCCTATCTCATTGAAGATTCAATGATTGGGACTTCTTCTAGTGCTGCTGGTCTTATATGCAAGCTAATTTGATAATAAACCCCTAATTGCTAAATAGGTCTTTGTTTTCCCTTACTACCAAATCTGCAATAATGGTACTAAGTAAGGTACTAAACATGGAATTGATCGTGAGGTTTATTTCACTAAGAATCGATTAGACTCATTTAGTCCATCCAATCATGGTTTATAGTTGATATCTATAACTATTTTGGATTCTTTAGGTTCTATGAAAGGAATCTTTCAAATGGACTTTAGTTTTGGTATAGTCAATCTCCTTTGGTCTTTGGCCTTCTAGGGCTGTATTTTGTCTACAGTATTTTCTTCGTTCAACTTCATTAACCTTAGTTTACTTGAGCTTCCATACTTCTGAGTAACTACTACTCACTTTCTCAAGTTATAGTCCCTTTCTTACTTCCTCAGGGTATGAACCTCGGCTTCCGGTCTGACTTCCTTCTGAAAGTATTGTTCATCAATCTTATGAAAATAAGATCGAACTTCCTCTCAGTTCAGGCCTTCTTTTTCTATTATGCTCAAAGTATTGAGTTATTGTACATCCAACTCAATCTTTACTCTGCCCCTTAGAGTTTTCTTATGGTCTTCAACTCCATTTCTTCCAACTATTGGACTTATGATTAGAATATTGGTATAGGTCTTGTTTATGATTTATATTCTTCTAAGGTTTTGCGAAGAAACTTTGTGGTGTATCCACTCAATTGTGGACATCCAATGTGAATCTTTCGATTAAATGTTTATAGATCTAGCTATTTGGCTGACAAGATTTTTATTTGTTCAAAAACTGTTGTTACAAATAATTAAATCGTGGACTATTTGTAACACCAACTGATACCAGTTGTGGTTATTATACTAACTGTGGCTATTTGATATCTAAAAATGGATTCTATTATAGGTTCTGATCAACTGGACGAGACATCTTCTACTTCATCTTGCAGTATTGATCCTATATCAACTATGGTCTTCTGATATCAACTATGGTCTTCTTATATCTGCTATGATTTCATATATCATCTTCCTTTCTTCAGGGTTTATTTGCAAGAAAAACACTAACTGACACTATGAATATAGTATCCTGAGTGATTTCCCATGCATTCCCACTTCTATATTAACTATGGATCTGCTTCAGCTTCACCATAATCATTATATTTCTCACCTTCATGCTTCTTTCGTACTAAAGTACTCCTCTGTTGAGGTAAGCATGAGTTTCTGATTGTACTTCCTTGAGAGTATTGTGGTTACTTCCCACAACTTTACTTCCTTTTTCTGATGAACCTTCATCTTGTCTTTACTATCTTTAGAGTTCGTCACTTCCTCACATGTTTACCATCACCCTCTAGATCTATAGCATCAAGTAAGAACTTGATATTGCAACATGCATTTGCATATCGAAGTCAAACTTCATGTATGGATCTAGTCAAACAATGAAAATCCAATAAAATCCAAGAAGATTCAGCTTTGTGCATATAATACACACCATCATAAGCCTGAATATAATAGTTGAGTAAGACATCTCGAAACATCAGGCTCTGATGTGTAGTACATAACACCACATAATATAGGTTTATATCGTGATACTTAGCACGAATATATGGAATTCTACTATTTGTCTCAACCTTTACCTTGATTGCACATTTGCAATGAGATAAACTTGAAACAAAGTAGCCTAGGATAGTTGAAGTTAACCTAATTTTCTTTGGAAGTACTGACTTAGCTTCCATTTTGTTGAGGACTATCTCACATGATATGTCTAGGTTCTAACATTGCTACTCTAAACACATACTATGGAAATATAGCTCCTATACTTTCCAAGTGTTTATATTATCATAAGACTATGGTCATGATGTGCTTGGCACACTTCCCATGGTTTCGGAACACAAATCTTGCACTATTATTGAACGCCTGACTTCTTATTGTACTCTCCTAAGTATTTATGATGATCTATTCCATCACATAATGATTCTCAGGTGAATCATATATGATTAGCAACTCTACCCTGTAAGTAGACATATATTATTCCTATCACTCTTCCTTATTTCTCATGATTGACTCATCATGGTCTATACTACTCATATCACTTGTTTGTATTACTAACTATCAGTTGTTTCACAAGTTTAGATAAATTCTACTTACCCTATTACTTGTCTAGGTCTATATCTTCTATTAGGATATCTTAATTTTCTTCATCACTTGATATTACTTCTAGTGCAGGTCTGAGTAATTCTTATTTAACCATAACATGTGTTGGTACACATCTTCCAATAGGATATCTTCCTTATGGTTGTATCCTCTCTTTGGACTACCATGTATTGTATACCAACTGTGATCTACTCATCTATTGTTTTAAGGACTTAATGATATGCTACATACTTGGGATTAGATAACTAGCTTCACTTAGGAGAAATAGGTAAGAAAGGTTGACTTAAGTGTGTCAGGATTATTCTCAAGTGAATATCCATCTCAAGTCATAAGAAGATTTGGTTTAACTACGACAACTTCCTATAGACACTACCAATCCTATAGGTCTCCTTTACAGGGTTTTAATCCTAAGGTCAAAGCATTTGCTCTGATACCAGTTGTGGTGACCCGGCATACCACTGCATGGTGTAGTATGCAAGTCTGATATAACACCAATGAAACACCGTTTCACTAGTATTATATCGCTCAGAGTGGTACAACAGAAACATATGCGGATCCAAGGCATGTCTATAGATTTACAACATTGACTCTGTTACATAAGATCATCACGACCTCCTACTTTACAATGAGGTAAAGCGCAAATAAACTCCGGAAGAACGACTCGTAGTCTAATCTTATCACGGACTCTATTTGTAGAGTATTTAACTAACTATAGAGGCTATGAATAGATTCTAGCTAAGTAGGAGCTAGGTTCACGGAGCTAGTCCCCTTCTACTTGCTAATCTAGGTTTTCTCCTTGTCGGATGTGGTATCGACTCCTCGACATGGTCCTGTCTCTTGAAGTAGTTGTTGACTCCTCGGCCTTTGAGTTGCACTTGTAGATCCTCCTTCTATGCCTCCATATCTAAGCGGGGATTTAAGAGTGGGATGAGTACGAGCGTACTCAACAAGTTCATTATAGGAAAGAGGTGTTTAATGCACTAGCTACGGCATTAGACCAGAAAGTCTAATACCAATGCAGGTTTTCATAACCATTTCTTAAAAAGGTTGCTTTTATTCAGAAGAACTATGTCCGTCAGCCTTCACCGGTTTACTAGAACTTCATGGAGCTCCTTTCCGGCAGCGTTCGCAGTTCCATATCCCGGCACAAGGAGTGACAGGTCACGATTCATTACACTCTGCAGAGGTGTGTTGCTTTACCCATAAGAGATCTTAACCTTGGTGCCAACCGAGCCGCGAGCTCGTCCACACTTCCTTTGGTGTGAGGCCCGGTATAAGGTCTAGCCAATCATGTTCCTCCGCTACCTCGAACACCCACCCTTTGTTGCATGCCCCGACCCTGGGTCCACGCCGGTCCCATTATTCCCGTAGATTTCAGGGTGGACCCCGACCACGACGTCAATGCGGGGCTCTACCATACATTCCTACGCCGGTCGGCTGTAACCCATCATAGACCACAATACCGTGGGGACTTAAGGCTTCCCCGACCCTACCGCTTGTTCTTCGGGCGACAAGTGTCTACGGACAATGCCGTGGGGACTTAAGGCTTCCCCAGCCTACCGCTTGCCCCGGACAGATACAAGTGTCTACGGTAGAGCGCGTCCGTTGATGTACGAGAGGTGGAAACACTTTTGACTACTCCGTCCCACTCCAGATCTTATGGTTAACACGGGTATTACGGCACAAGAATGACTGGACGACATTTGTTGTTTAATCCTAGATGGATATAAACCCTTGCAATGGAACCTCCACCATATCAACACAGTCCATGGTTCCATTGCCCACCACATAGTCATATTCATAGTTATGAAAATAGTGGTTTTGCTTTTTATGCAATAGTGATAAACATAGTACTTTGCAAGTAATTTGGTAAAAATACTCAAATGACATGAGCAAGCGATGAACTTGCCTTTCTTGACTGCAAGATTATGCAGACAAGGTCTTCGATACGCAATAACTCCAAATTCTGAAATAGCATCATCGTCCGGTAAGGACGATGTTTAAAAGATTGCCAAGGATGCAATAATGCATAAGTATGAGATGCAATCGCTCTAAGCGTGACCTAACCCCGATGATTTAGGATTAGTGAGTGGTAATGATTAGTTCAGGGTGTGTGGCACTTTTAGAGTGGTTCACAAACAAGGTTCTTATTAGGGTTGTGGTTACATGGTATCATGAACAAGTGCTGCAACATATAATAACAATAATATTAATAGCACACAACTATAACATTTGGTATAATCTTAACATGTAATGAATAGTGGTTGGTTTTATCAGTACATGGCATGGTTAATGATTAATTATCATATACTTCAAAAGAATAACTTTTGAAGAACATGTTCTTTAATAAAGAACAAGTATGATAATTAGGGTTGTGGGGTTCTATGGTTTACTATGTTTTCAAGTAGCTTCTGGAATCAGGATTAGATCGATCACAACATAGTTAGATTCATCAACACCAAGGGCTTGTAAGGTTGAGTTAAGCCTGGAATTCTAAGCAATTGTTCATACAAGGTTGTTATCAAGATTGGTTCATCTTGTTGGTGATAGCTGGCTAGGGTTTATAGGTCCTTATAAGCAGGGTTGATGATGATTCTTTATTTTCTTCAAAAGAATAACTTTTGAAGAACATACTTCTTAAGTAATAAGAAGTATTACAATTAAGGTTGAGGTTGCTTAGGGTTTGTTGTTGGATACCCTAAGTAAGAAATGATTGGTTCCTAAATAGGATGGTTGATAAGTATCCTACACTGGTAGGGTTTAGTGGAACATGGTTAGGTAATGTTCAAGATTTGGCATAGTTGCTCTTAAGGTTCATCACAATGGTGTGATGCTAAATAGGTATGAGTAAGGTTGATATTTTTGATGATAGGAACTAGGGTTTAGACTTAGGTGTTCCTGTTTGATCATCTAGGTTTGATGAGATGAACACATGGGATGCCCATATATTAGTGATAGGTCTTCTACATTTTATGTGACCAAGACAAATATTTAGTTGCTATTATGGTTCTATGCTTTGAAAGAAGGTACCATGATCACATGTTCTAACCTAGGGTTTAGGTTAGAAGTAATTTAGGGTTCACATGTAATAATGGAACTAGGGTTCCTGATGGAGTTAGGGTTTTAGGATTACACATGAAATGATAGTGTTGTAACATCATTTCATAAGGAATTAGGGTTTGCTATTTACCCTATGGTTCTATGATTAATAACTTCATGGTAAAATTGAAGTTATTAGTAACTTGGAAATAAAAATACTATTGAATTTGGCATTTTATTATTTTTAAATAATTAATAATTTAGGGTAAATATTAATTAGGGTTTACCTCTCTCTAATAATGATTTAACAAAATAACAAATAAAGAAAACTTAGTTTTAATGTTTCTTTATTTATTTACTGATTTTTATCTAATTGGGACACTTTTCTTAATTACTGGATTTTAATTGCATTTTGAATAAAAGAAAAGACTTAATTATTAAGTTTAAAACAATTAAATTTTTATTAAAAATAAAAATTGCAAATTATATTTTTATTGGATAGAATTTACTTTTATAAGAATTTTGATGTCTTATTTTTATTTTTCTGAGTTAATATGAATTTTCTAGATTTATTTAAAGTTACAGTAATTTATGGATTTGAAATAGAAACTAAAATTTACTAAACACACCCGGGCTAGTGTTACCTAGGGACACAGACAGGTGGGGTCGTGTCCACCTCATCTGCCACGCAGGATTTGACCGAGTCAAAATCACTGGCGTGGAGATGGACACGGTGGCCGGCGGGCAGACGTCGCCGGCGGCGACGATTCCGGCCACGCGCGGACTAGCAACTGGTTCCATTTGAACCAGCGCGTTGATACGTCCCCGACGTATCCATAATTTCTGTCGTTCCATGCTTGTTTTATGACAATACTTACATGTTTTGCTTGCACTTTATGATGATTTCATGCATTTTCCGGAACTAACCTATTAACAAGATGCCACAGTGCCGGTTCTCGTTTTACTGCTGTTTTTGGTTCCGAAAGGCTTGTTCGGGCAATATTCTCGGAATTCGACGAAACGAAGACCAAACCTCCTATTTTTCCCGGAAGCATCCGGAACACCGAAGAAGAGTCGGAGAGGGGCCGGAGGGCCACCACACCATAAGGCGGCGCGGCCTGGCACCGGGCCGCGCCGGCCTATGGTGGGGAGCCCCAGTGCCCCACTGCGCCGCCTCTTCGCCTATAAAATCCCTTTCGACCTAAAAACACCGTACCACTTGACGAAACTCCGAGAAAGACTCCGGGGCGCCGCCACCATCGCGAAACTCCAATTCGGGGGGACGAAGTCTCGTCCCGGCACCTGTCGGGACGGGGAAGTGCCCGGAAGCCATCTCCATCAACGCCACCGCCTCCATCATGCTCCGTGAGTAGTTCCTCCATGGACTACGGGTTCTAGCTGTAGCTAGTTGGTATCATCTCTCCCATGTACTTCAATACAATGATCTCATGAGCTGCCTTACATGATTGAGATTCATCTGATGTAATTGGTGTTGTGTTTGTCGTGATCCGATGGATTGTTACATTATGATTGTCTATCTACAAAGTTTATGAAGTTATTGTTGCTGCAATCTTGTTGTGTTTAATGCTTGTCACTAGGGCCCGAGTGGCATGATCTTAGATTTAAGCTCTATACTTATTGCTTAGATTGTATCTACAAGTTGTATGCACATGTCAACGTCCGGAACCAAAGGCCACGAAGTGACGGCAATCGGGACAACCGGAGGGGATGGCGGTGATGTGAGGATCACATGTTTTCACGGAGTGTTAATGCTTTGCTCCGGTGCTCTATTAAAAGGAGTACCTTAATATCCGGTGAGATTCCCTTGAGGCCCGGCTGCCACGGCTGGTAGGACAAAAGATGTTGTGCAAGTTTCTCATTGCGAGCACGTACGACTATAATTGGAAAACATGCCTACATGATTAATGATCTTGATATTACTGTCTTAATGCTATTTCAATCCTATCAATTGCCGATTGTAATTTGTTCACCCAACACTTGTTATTGGAGAGTTACCACTAGTGTAGATAGCTGGGAACCCCGGTCCATCTTTCATCATCATATACTTGTTCTACATGTCATTGGAAGTAGTATCAACTATCTTACGGTGCCATTGCTCTGTGTTACTATTACTATACTGCTGTATTCTTGTTATTACTTGCTCTCATATCATCTGCTACTTTCACATCACCCTTGTTGCTAGTGCTTTTCCGAGTGCGATTGAATTGACAACTCGGTTGTTAAGGCTTATAAGTATTCTTTACCTCCCCTTGTGTCGAATCAATAAATTTGGGTTTTACTTCCCTCGAAGACTGTTGCGATCCCCTATACTTGTGGGTCATCAAGACTATTTTCTGGCGCTGTTGCCGGGGAGGCATAGCTCTACTCATAAGTTCACCTGGGGAGTACACTCTACCTTTCTCTCTGTTTTTATTTTATTTTGTTTTGTTTTGCTTAGTTTACTTTTGTCTAGTTTATTTGTGCTTAGTTTATTTTGTCTAGTATTATTTTGCTTAGTTTACTTTTGCCTAGTTACTTTTTGTCTTGTTTTATTTGTCTCATATACCCAAAAATCCATAAAATTTTGAAAAACCAAAAAATTAAAAACTGCTGTTATGGGAGAACCAACAACCTACTTGGAGCTTATAGAATGTTATACTAATTATAGAGAATCAAGAACTGGTAAAATAATGAGTGCTATGATAGAAAAATTGAATACAATTGCTAAAATCTTGCTTAAACGCCATGATATAAACTGTTGCTCTCAACGGGATACTAAACATCTTAAATTTCAATGTGGCTTTAGTGAGGAATTTTTAATTAATAACTATAATCGGAATTGCTATATTCATTATGGGTTCGAAGAGGTAGAACAATTTGTCTTATTTATGGGAGCCTCCGAGATAGAATCCTTCATGGTTGAGAATTATGAAACTTGTGCTATTTGTAAGGACCTTAAAGATTATGTCTCTACTATCCTTAATTCTTGCATAGAATGCTACGGTAGGAATCCTTATATCCTTGATTATAAAGAGAGACACATTAATGCACAAGAATGCACTCACAATTTGCGAGGAACCGGTGGAAGAAGAAATTGATGAACACGAAAGCGCATTGGATGAAAAAGAGGAGGAAATTGATGAACTTGAAAGCTCATTGGATGAAAAAGAAGAGGAGAGCGACGAACAAAAGGAGGAAGAATGGATTAGCTACCCATGCCAACCTTCTAATGAGAGTAACTCTTTATCTCTTACATTATTTGATTGTCCTCCATGCTTACCGGAAGAGGTTGAATGTTATGTTCCTGTGGATTCTCTTGAAATAGTACCTATGAGTAATACTTGTGAGAATGATTATGCTACTGTTATCTATGATAATCCATGCTACTTTGATAAATCTTATGATAATGCTTTGTTTGTGCGATGTCGAAATGCATGGTACTAAAGAATTTTGCTTAGCAAATGTTTATGATAAAGCTCTAGATGATGGTCCTATGTTACTTGATAATATTAATTGTACTACTAATGAAAATGGGATTGGAGAGTTATTGACTTATTCTATGAGTCCCATATCTCTTGAGATTGATCAACTACCTTGTTATATTATTAATAAAAGTAAGTTTGAAAGTTTTAATTCCACTATTCTTGAATTTGATAAAAATTATGTGTTTGGAAATCATGAAAAGTATGCTTGCATGTGATAGTTATATTGTTGAGTTTGTTCATGAAGCTACTGAAAATTATTATGAGAGAGGAAAATATGGTGGTAGAAATTTTCATGGTACTAATACACCTCTCTATATGCTGAAATTGCTGAAGTTACACATGTTCTATCTTCTTATGCTTGTCACTTTGTTCTTCATGAATTTATTTTTGTACAAGATTCCTTTCCATAGGAAGCATGTTAGGCTTAAATGTGTTTTGGATTTGCCTCTTGATGCTCTCTTTTGCTTCGAATACTATTTCTTGCGAGTGCATCATTAAAGCTACTTGAGCCCATCTTAATGGCTGTAAAGAAAGAACTTCTTGGGAGATAACTCATGTGTTATTTTGCTACAGTACTTTGTTTTATATTTGTGTCTTGGAAGTTGTTTACTACTGTAGCAACCTCTCCTTATCTTAGTTTTGTGTTTTGTTGTGCCAAGTGAAGCCTCTAATCGAAGGTTGATACTAGATTTGGATTTCTGCGCGAGAAACAGATTTCTATCTGTCACGAATCTGGGCTCTTTTCTCTGTAGGTAACTCAGAAAAATATGCCAATTTACGTGCGTGTTCCTCAGATATGTACGCAACTTTCATTAGTTTTGAGTTTTCTGATTTGAGCAACGGAAGTATTTATTTAAAATTCGTCTTTACTTGGCTGTTCTGTTTTGGCAGATTCTGTCTCTGTTTTTGCATTGTCTCTTGTGGACTTTAAGCGAGGTTTTCTAGACGTAGAGGGCTGTAGCTAATGTTTTATTGAGTTCTTGCAATGTGCCACTACATGACTAAGGTGGATTCAAATTTTTTTGAGTACTAACCCCTCTAATGAAGTTTATGAGAAGTTTGGTGTGAAGGAAGTTTTCAAGGGTCAAAAGAGGAGGATGATATATGATCAAGAAGAGTGAAAAGTCTAAGCTTGGGGATGCCCCCGTGGTTCATCCCTGCATATTTCAAGAAGACTCAAGCGTCTAAGCTTGGGGATGCCCAAGGCATCCCCTTCTTCATCAACTTATCAGGTTTCTTCTATTGAAACTATATTTTTATTCAGTCACATCTTATGTTCTTCGCTTGGAGCGTCTGTGTGCTTTTATTTTTGTTTTTGTTTGGATAAGATCGGATCCTAGCAATCCTTGTTTGGGAGAGATACACGCTCCGCTTTTTCATATGAACACTTGTTCTTCGTTTTACTTTTAATGTTCAATGATAAAAGTTGGAAGCTATTGCACTTATTTATATTTGGTTGGAAAAGGAAAATGCCTCATATGTCTTGAATAATTTGACACTTGGCAATTGTTTTGAGCTCTCAAGTAGATCATGATTAAGTTTTTTCATGTAGTTTAAACCTATTAGTGGAGAACTACTGTAGAGATTGTTAAAATTGGTTTGCATAATTGATCTCTCTTAAGGTCTAGATATTTTACGGTAAAAGTGTTTGAGCAACAAGGAAGACGGTGTAGAGTATTATAATGCTTGCAATATGTTCTTATGTAAGTTTTGTTGTACCGGTTCATACTTGTGTTTGCTTCAAATAACCTTGCTAGCCCAAAGCCTTGTACTGAGAGGGAATGCTTCTCGTGCATCCAAAACCTTGAGCCAACCACTATGCCATTTGTGTCCACCATACCTACCTACTATGTGGTATTTCCTGCCATTCCAAAGTAAATTGCTTGAGTGCTACCTTTAAACAATTCAAAATGCTTCTCAATTTGTGTCAATGTTTTATAGCTCATGAGGAAGTATGTGGTGTTTATCTTTCAATCTTGTTGGGCAACTTTCACCAATGGACTAGTGGCTTCATCCGCTTATCCAATAATTTTGCAAAAAGAGCTGGCAATGGGATTTCCAGTCCCGAATTAATTAACTTAAATAGACACTCCTCCATGGTATGTGATTGTTGGACGGCACCCGAGGATTCGGTTAGCCATGGCTTGTGTAAGCAAAGGATGGGAGGAGTGTCATCATAATGAAACTAAAATAAAAAAGGCACTCCTTCATGGTATGAGATTGTTGGCAGGCACCCGAGGATTCGGTTAGCCATGGTTTGTGAAAGAAAGGTTGGAAGGAGTGCCACCCAAAAATAAAAATAATTCATGGGAGCCGCTCTTTGAAGGTTTGTACGGCAAGGGGGTTAGAGTGCCCACTACCATTCGTTGACAACAACAAACACCTCTCAAAACTTTACTTTTATGCTCTCTTTATGTTTTCAAAACCAAAGCTCTAGCAAAAATATAGCAATCGATGCTTTCCTCTTTGAAGGGCCATTCTTTTACTTTATGTTGAGTCAGTTTACCTACTTCCTTCCATCTTAGAAGCAAATACTTGTGTCAAGCTGTGCATTGATTCTTACATACTTGCTTATTCGCATTCATTATATTACTTTGTGTTGACCATTATCCATGAGATATGTATGTTGAAAGTTGAAAGCAATCGCTGAAACTTATATCTTCCTTTGTGTTGCTTCGATACCTTTACTTTGAATCTATTGCTTTATGAGTTAACTCTTATGCAAGACTTATTGATACTTGTCTTGAAAGTACTATTCATGAAAAGTTTTGCTATATGTTATCTACTTGTTAGCAACTATAGATTATTGCCTTGAGTCACTTCATTCATTTCATATGCTTTGTAATAGTATGATCAAGGTTATGTAAGTAGCATGTCACTACATAAATTATTCTTTTTATCGTTTACCTGCTCGGGACGAGCAGGAACTAAGCTTAGGGATGCGATACGTCCCCAACGTATCCATAATTTACGTCGTTCCATGCTTGTTTTATGACAATACTTACATGTTTTGCTTGCACTTTATGATGATTTCATGCATTTTCCGGAACTAACCTATTAACAAGATGCCACGGTGCCGGTTCTGTTTTTACTTGCTGTTTTTGGTTCCAGAAAGGCTGTTCGGGCAATATTCTCGGAATTCGACGAAACGAAGACCAAACCTCCTATTTTTCCCGGAAGCATCCAGAACACCGAAGAAGAGTCGGAGAGGGGCCAGAGGGCCACCACACCATAAGGCGGCGCGGCCTAGCTGTGGTGACCCTGCATACCACTGCATGTTGTAGTATGCCAGTCGTTGATATAACATTCGCGAAGTACCATTCCGCAAATATTACATCCCTCAGAGTAGTACAACAGAACATAGCAGGGTCCATAACTCATTCACATATTATTACAACTAACATACACAAGTCGTCTCGGAGCTCCTATTGGGTCCTGAGAGGATAACTCCAGGTTCGAGGCGAACCCAACTTAGCTTACAATACCATAGTCTCATTAAACTAAACATTTATTTAATCGAGCAGCTACATGGTAAGAGTTTGTGCTGCTCGGCTACTACTACTCCTCGAGATATCTCTAGGCTTGTTCTCCTCCGGAAGCCTCCCCGGATCCGTAGACGATGATGTAGTCTACGCCTTCAACACCTCCTGAGAGGTCTGGTTCTTCGTAGCCGATGATCTCGGCTCCATCATTGTTGTCGTAGTCCTCCTCCAGATGATTCAGACAATCTAAGCATGGGATTTAAGAGTGGTATGAGTACGAGCGTACTCAACAAGTTCATTATAGATAAGAGGTGTTTAATGCACTAGCTACGATATTAGACCGAGAAAGTCTAATACCAATGCAAGTTTTGATAAACATTTCTTCAAGAGATTGCTTTTATTTCAAAGAGCTATGTCCGTCAGCCTTCACCGGTTTACTAGAACTTCATGGAGCTCCTTTCCGGCCGCGTTCGCAGTTCCTCAATCCCGGAACGGGGAGTGGCTGGTCACGATTCTTTACACTCTGCAGAGGTGTGTTGCTTTACCCATAAGAGATCTTAACCTTGGTGCCAACCGGGCAGCTTTCCGATCCACACTTCCTTCGGTGTGAGGCCCGGTATAAGGTCTAGCCAATCATGTTCCTCCGCTACCTCGAACACCCACCCTTTGTTGCATACCCCGACCACGGGTCCTCGTCGGTCCCATTATTCCCGTAATTTCGGGGTGGACCCCGACCACGACAACGGTTTGGGACTCGTTAACCAAACTCCTTCGCCGGTAGCTGCAACCCTTCATAGACCACATTACCGTGGGGAATTAGAAGGGGATCCCCACCCTCAAGTTGTTCCGCAAGCGATAACCGCTACGGTAAGCAACGGCTATACCGTGGGGAATTAGAAGGGGCTCCCCACCCTCAAGTTACTCCGCAAGACACAAGCTGCTACGGTAAGCGCATCCGTTGATGAACGAGAGGTGGAAACACTTTTGACTACTCCGTCCCACTCCGGATCTTATGGTTAACACGGTATTACGGCACAAGAATCACTGGCGACATTTGTTGTTTAATCCTAGATGGATATTAATCCTTGCAATGGAACCTCCACCATATCAACACAATCCATGGTTCCATTGCCCACCACATAGTCATATTCATAGTTATGAAAGTAGTGGTTTTGGTTTTTATGCAGTCGTGATAACCATAGTACTTTGCAAGTAATTTGATAAAAATACACAAATGACATGAGCAAGTGATGAACTTGCCTGAACACTGCAAAGTTTTGCAGTTGGATGGTGTGGACTGACCCTTGTCCTCTGGTTCTGAAAAATAGCATCATTGTCCAGATAAGGGCAATGGTTAAAGAAGCAATAATGCATGATTCCAGTTTTAGGGTTGTTTTCCCCTCTCCGGTGTTTATTATTTTATGTAGAAGGTTAATACTAAGAACAATTTTAGGGATACTCTGTTTAGGGTAAAATACAATCTTGAAATGTTGTCAAGGTGTTTTTATAGTCCAAAGGTATTAATGCACTTATTTTTATTATTAAAAATATTATGTGTGATTTAAATGATTATTTAAATCAAATTAAGACTTATTCTTAATTGTTTTCAAAAATTCCCTTTGATATTTTATTCAGGTAGGGAATTTTATGCTGATCTATTTTAATATTTTTAATTATTTTTTTAGAGCTATAATTAATTTTCTATGAATTTTTGAATTTTCAGTATTTTTGTTTAATTGTGAAAATACACAATTGCCCCTGGGCGCACCTGTCGGTGCAACCCAGTGGGTTTGGTCGAACCGACCGGCCTGGTCCGGCTCGACCAGCCTCACTTCTCCCTCTCCTCTCACGCGCGACCAAACCCTAACCCTCTCGCATCTCTGCGGCGATCCGCGTCGCCGCCCCCTTCGCCGGATTTTCCCGGCCAACTCCGGCCATACCCGGCGATGAGATGCGGTGGATCTGGTCCGCCACACGACGGCGCACCAGATCCTCCGGCTCGATCTAATCTTCGCCACCATCTCCGTCCGCCCCCGGCGCGTTTACCCGCACGGTGATGCGCTGCTCACCGGCGCATCAGGTGCCGTGACGCCGCCGTGGTGTTGTCGCGGCGGTCTCGCCACCGCCGATGTTCATGGCGCTGCGGTGCGGCTGTGTGCCACGCCGAGGTTGCTTGGTAGGCTGCGGCGCTGCGCGTGGCTTGGCTTGGCTCGGCGCTGCCGTGCCCCCGGCGTGTGCCGCCGTGGCCGCCATGGCCGCGCCCTTCATCACGCACCACCAGTGGGTACTCCTTCGCCTCCTTCTCTCCCTCTCTGCGCTACTCTCTTCTCTCCTACGTCTGGCTCGGCCACTGGCCTCATCCTCCATGTGGAGATGCTTGCCGTGCCGATGCGCTGCTGCTGCGGCTTGCTAGCTTGTGCTCATGCTTGCTGTGTCTTGTGTGGCTGTGCTATTGCGGCTGCTCTTGCTATGCATTTCTTACTTGAATCTCTCCCTGTAGCTTCGTTCTTGTTACTACTCTTGTTAGGCTCTCAAGTGTATTCAATTATCTTGTCCAGGCTAGATAGCTATGTGTAAATTCTTGCAACTTTGCAAGAACCAGTGCCATCTGTGTGGTGCTCTCGGGGCTTTGCTTCACTGTCACTAACGTATTTGCTTATCTGTGATGCAATTGTTCATGATCTGTGGCTGTTCAATTTATATGATCGATGGTTAGTACTAGGCTTGGCTCTAGTATGTAATTTTCATGCTCTGTCAAGCCACGATGATCAGCCGATCATCGGATGCTTGATGTTCGGACTACTTGTTCCTACCCCACTAGGGCTTTTCCTGGTGGTCTGTGTGACCCTACTTGGCTTGTCGCTGGTGTATGGTGTTGCTTGCTCAAGCATAATCGATGCTTGCGGTGATCCTGCTGGATCATATGCAAAGCTACGGTGTGTTGATTACTTGTATATTCATTTATACGTGTTATTTGGCTTGGCTAAATGAATAATTGTGGTGGACTGCTGAGCGGTAATGATCATATAGATTTAATTTGTTTGGGCTAGAGGGATGCCAACCTTTGTTGGGAACCCTAGTCCATTCCGAACCCTTACGGGTGATGATGTGTTGGTTGGAAGTGTTGGTTGTGGTTGAGGTGGCCTTGACGGCCACTTGGTCTTCGTCGGGGGTAGCTCCCACTATCTCTGTGGCTAACTGTGGTGGATTATGGCTTACTGGCCTGACCATCTTTGGTTGCCAGCTTCTCTTGGTGTTGACAAATCTAGATAGACACATGATAGTCTATCATGTCTGATGGCTTAGCTAGCTATGGGTTGTCAAGTGAGCTTGGTAGCTAGCCAGGCTTTGAATCCATGTTGGATTTCTCTGGTTATGTCCCAGTGTGGACATAACCGGTGTTCCCTGGATGATTTCTACTTGGCTGTTTTCTCTGTTTGCTTCAACCAAATGAGTTGGATAGCCAAATGATGATACAATCTGGGTTTCCTACCCTTCACGTGCTCCTGTGATGCATAGCATGCTTATATATGAGCAAAACTTGGTTTTGCTCGGAGTTGATTTGGTTTATACCTCACTCCAGGCTCCTAGAATGAGTTGTTGGTGTAGAGGATTGCTTCGGTGGTTTTGGTTTGCCTGCCCTTCTCCTCCTTGCAAGCTTGTGAATCTTGGTTTGGTTCGGTGGTGATCTTAGACGGGTTGAACGGCTACGGCTGTTCTTCCTGTTCTTGGTGTTCTTACTCTTTGGAGATGCTGCCGATGGAATGGCTAGGGTTCACTTGTTGAAGAGGTTTAAATATGGCTGGCCTCTTCTCCCCACGGTCGACGGCTTGGTCCGGTTCGGCTTGTGACTCACTTGCTTGGTGTGTGTTTGTCTTGTGATGCATGCACACCCCATGCCTTGGTGTTGAGCATGCACACATGTGCTCGTGAGCTGCTCGTGTGTGTGTGTAGCCTGGTGTGGTGTACCAGGGCTTGGAGATGGATCAGCTCGGCAGATCCATGTGCATATCCTCTCCAATTCAATTTCTTTACGAATCTGCCAAGTGGCTATGCCACTTGGCATAACACTTGATTTTCTTTCTTTGTGTTTGTGTGCAGATTTCAAGATGATGATCAAATGGATATGAAGGTCACCAAGTTAAAGATCACATTTTAGTTTAGGATATATTTCATTTACTTGTAATTTTCCTTTTCATCTGTTATCAAAGTAATTCTTGTAATGTGTTGTATTATTATTTATTCTTAATTATGAATATTGTAAAGACAATGTAAATTGTGTGATGATCAATAAAGCTCAAGGTTTTCTCTAATGAGCTTTATTTATTAAGTGCATTATTTAGTATTTTGTATTTGAATTATTTACTTAGTGAATTTCCTTTCAATTAAATAATGAGATATTTGTTTTATATTTGTATTTGAAATTCAAATTCAACTTTGAGTTGAATTCAATCATGCAAACTCTCCCCTCTCTTCTCAAAACCCTAAACTAGTGAAGTGAGATACAAGTTTGTCGCACTCTCGAAACCCTAACCCTGTAAGGTGTCGAGAGAGAAACTTGTCCCCCTTCGATGCAGTTTTTGTTAAAAAGCGCGAAATTTCCCCAGAATTTACTATGCAGTGCACATCCCTTTCTCAAATCTACCCCTCGATCGTCTCTAAACCTGGGACATTACAGCCTTTCCCCCTTAAAGAAAACTTCGTCCCGAAGTTGTGGTTGTAATACCGAACGAGTTCGGGGTATGTTTTCCTCGGGTCTTCTTCCTTTTCCCGGGTGGCTTCCCTCTCGGGGTGATGCTTCCATTGTATCTTGCAATACTTGATCGCCTTATTTACGAGTTGTTTCCAGCTCTCCTCAAGAATCTTGGCTGGCTTCTCGATATATGTTAAGTCCGGTTGTAATTCGAGCTCATCATGTGATATTGGTTCATCCGGGGTCTTCAAACACTTTACGAGTTGCGACACATGGAATACATTGTGAACTTGTGCTAACCTTCCCGGTAGATCCGAGTTCAAAGGCTAAACCTCGATTCCGACTCGGTATCTTGAAGGGTCCTATGTATCTAGGGCTCAACTTTCCTTTTACTCCGAATCTTTGAAGTCCTTTCATCGGGCTTACCTTAAGATATACCATGTCTCCAACTTGTGGCTCCCAAGTTCTCCTCTTTTGATCGGCATAACTCTTTTGCCGACTTTGGGCTATCTTGAGCCTGTCTCTGATAATGTCAATGATTTGTTGTTTTTCCTTGACATAATCAGGATTGAACTCTTTGCTTGCTCCAGCTTCATACCAACATATCGGTGATCTGCACTTTCTTCCATAGAGAGCTTCAAAGGGTGCCATCTTGATGCTGCTTTGATAACTATTATTGTATGAAAACTCTGCTAGTGGTAAGTGCTCCTCCCATGATCCTCCGAAGTCTAGGGCACAAGCCCTAAGCATATCCTCTAAGATCTGGTTGGTTCTCTCGGTTTGTCCACCTGTCTGTGGATGATAGGCGGTACTATAGTCTAACTTGGATCCTAAAGCTTCGTGAAGTTGCTTCCAGAATGCTGATGTGAACACGGATCCTCGATCCGATACTATCTTCTTAGGTACTCCATGCTTACTCACGATCTCCTTGATGTAAAGATCAATGAGTTTCTCTCCTTTGTCCTGCTGATTTACCGCTAAGAAGTGGGCGCTCTTCGTCAACCGGTCCACGATTACCCATATCATGTCCTTCTTTTTATTAGTCATGGGTAGTCCGGTGATGAAATCCATCCCTATTTCTTCCCATTTCCACTCTGGAATAGGTAAAGGTTGTAGCTTCCCTGCCGGACTCTGGTGTTCCGCCTTCACTCTCTGGCAGGTATGGCATTCTGCCACATATTGTGCTATCTCCCTCTTCATGTTATTCCACCAGAATAGTTCTTTTAGGTCCATGTACATCTTTGTACTTCCCGGATGTATGGAATATGGGGTTTGATGAGCTTCTCGGAGTATTACTTCCTTAATTTCAGCAATATTCGGAACGCAAATTCTTTTCTGGAACCATAATGATCCAGATTCTCCACGATGAAATTCTGATGGTCTTCCCTCATCTATTCTTCTCATCTCCTCCACTATGAATGGATCGTCCAGTTGACCCATCATTATCTCATTCTTCAGGTTGACATTCAACTCATCGGCTACTTGCAACACCGATAATCCTTCATGGGCTTCCTTCTCCCAAAGTTGTATTTGGGCTTGACTTATTTCCTTCCTCAACTCCGGTGATATTTCTTGTTCCACTCCTCCGGTACTCTTTCTACTCGGGCGTACTGCTACAACATTAGCCTTCCCTGGTGTGTAATTGATTGTCGGATCATAATCCTTAATCAATTCTAGCCATCTTTTACTCGTCTCATGTTGAGTTCCTTCGAGTGAAGAAATATTTGAGGCTTTTATGATCTGTATAGAGCTCACACTTAGCTCCATAGAGAAAATGTCTCCAGGTTTTGAGTGCAAATACGATTGCTGCTAATTCCAAGTCATGTGTTGGATAGTTTACTTCATGAGGTCTGAGTTGCCTTGATCCATAGGATATCACTTTCCGATCTTGCATGAGCACACAACCCAATCCGTGCTTGGATGCGTCACAGTACACGGTGTAATCCTTGCCAACTTCCGGAACTGCTAACACCGGTGCTGTGGTGAGTTTCTCTTTTAGAGTTTGAAAACTCTTCTCACACTCCTCTGACCACACAAATGGTGTGTTCTTTCTTAACAGCTTTGTCATTGGTCCTGCTATCTTGGAGAATCCTTCAATGAATCTCCGATAATATCCTGCCATTCCGAGGAATCCTCGGATTTCCTTGACAGTCTTTGGTGCTTCCCATTCTAGAACTGCTGCTACCTTACTCGGGTTAACAGCTATTCCATCTTTACTAATGACGTGACCAAGAAATTCCACTTGATCTAGCCAAAATTCACACTTACTAAGTTTGGCATAGAGTTGATGTTCCCTTAGTGTTTGCAACACTAACCTCAAATGTTCGGCATGTTCTGCCTTGTTTTTGGAATATATCAGGATATCATCGATGAATACGATGACAAACTTGTCTAGATATGGCATGAACAGGGGCGAATCTAGCGTGTAAGCATTGGGTTCAACTGAATCCAATGAATTTGGACTAATCTAGTGCTAAATGACTACTTAGCACCATCACTATTTAGCTTGACCCAATAGTTGATATGCATGAACCCATTGCCAACATTTTCTAGATTCGCCCCTGGGCATGAAGATCTTATTCATGAGATTCATGAATATTGCTGGGGCATTGGTTAATCCAAAAGGTACTACAAGGTATTCATGATGTCCATACCTTGAGACAAAGGCAGTTTTCGGAACGTCCTCCTTCTTGATCTTAATCTGGTGATAACCGGATCTTAGATCAATCTTGGAAAAGACTCCCGCGCCTCTAACTTGATCAAATAGATCTTGTATTCTTGGAAGTGGATACTTGTTCTTGATTGTGACGTTGTTGAGATTCCTGTAGTCTCCGCACATCCTTCTTCCTCCATCTCTTTTATCCACGAAGATCACAGGTGATCCCCATGGTGAAACACTCTCTTGAATGAATCCCTTTTGTTCCAAGTCATCCAATTGCTCCTTAAGCTCTTTCAATTCCTTAGGCCCCATCTTATATGGTGCTTTGGCAATCGGTGTTGTTCCTGGAATTAGGTCGATAGTGAATTCTATCTCCCTATCTGGTGGCATACCAGGTAATTCTGCAGGAAACACATCCTGGAATTCATTTACTACAGGTATATCCTCTAACTTCACCTCCTTCATGCTATTCAGTTGTAGCTCAACTTCAATCTGTGTATGTTTGTCGCCTTGGTAGATCATTCTACTTCCATCGGGACTTTTCAACGATACTGTCTTGCTTACACAGTCGATCAATGCTCCATTAGCTTCCAACCAGTTCATACCAAGAATGACATCAATGTCCTTCATCGGTAAAATGAACAGGTCCGCGTCAAACGCGCACTTATTGATCATAATGACTTGTTTTTGTTTGGCATGGGTTACTACTATCGTTCCCCCCGCGAAAGTATGGTTATGGGTGTATCTAACTTAGTGCAACTAATCCCATGTTTGATGATGAATTGTTGAGAAATGAATGATGTAGTTGCACCAGTATCAAAAAGTACTTTGCCGGGATGAGTGAGGATACTGGAGCGTACCTATCACCGCCTCGGTCGAGTTGACCACCTCCTCCAGGCTGGTACAATTCAGCTTGCCGAAGGGCTTCTTATTCTTCCGGCTCCCTCCGGTGTTTCCTCGACTTCCTCCTCCTCCAGATTGACCTCCTCCCGTGTTTCTCTTGGGGCAGTCCTTCAGCATGTGCCCCTCCTGGCGACAACCAAAGCATATTATCTTTGGCTTCTTACAATCTTTCGAGGTATGACCTCGGAATCCACAAATGCGACAGACAATCTGGTTTGCCGTCTGAAACGCTTGGTTCCTCCTACTACCGTAGTAGTTGCTGTTGTTGTTGCTGTTGTTGTTGTTGTATCTTGGCTTGAAACTCAAGCTGGTGTTAGGCTTGTTACTAACAAACCTCTTCGGCTCATACTTGGCCTTCTTCCTCTTCTCCTCTTGTAACTGCTTGAAATCATCTTCTAGAGTGATGGCTGCATCCACCAACCCTTGAAACTCCGTTGCTCTCATCATCCGCAGCTGAACCTTAAACTGGGGACTTAACCCCCTCAGAAACCTCTTTTTCTTCTTGTCCTCGGTATTGACTTCCTCAACCGCGTATCGGGACAGCTTTGAAAACTCCCTGACATAGGTCAGGATTGCCTTGTCCTTCTGCTCGAGACTCTCGAACTCTCGACGCTTCAGTTCCACAATACTTTCAGGGACATTGGACTCCCTGAACTTCCTTGCGAACTCCTCCCAGGTAAATACCTTTCCTGCCGGATACACGGCTACAATGTTGTCCCACCATGATGCGGCGGGTCCACATAACGGATGGGTAGCATATCTAACCTTCTCTTGGTCATTGCATCCAACGGTGTTGAGCTTGCGCTCGGTATCCATCAGCCAATCTTCCGCGTCCATAGGCTCGCGGCGCGTATGCGAAAGATATCGGCTTGGTGTTTTGGAAGTCCGCTAATGTGACTCCCTGGTTCTCGGGTCTCTCCACCCTATTCTGCTGCATCAGATCCTGAAGGAATTTGTTCTGCAGCTCCAGTGTTACACGCTGCCTCTCTTCCGCCAGTTGCATGTACTGGATAAAGTTCTGCTGAGTCATGGGTGGTGGTGGTGGTGGAAACTGATCTCTAGCTGCACCCTCAGCCTCTTCCTTTTCTTTTGCTTCGCGCTCCATGCGCTGTGCTTCAGTCTCGTTTCCTAACGTTCCCGACATAATCCCCCTAGTTCTGCAACACAAGATGATACTCATAATTACTCCATGCGCAAGTTTTCTGAGCTCAACATTGTGCATAGAACTAGTCACGCAATGGAAATCAAGAAGCATATCCAAATCATACAAAACATATACCATATATTTACATACATAAGTGGTCTTATTACATAACTCAAGTCGATGTGAGTATGCAAACTCACTTATTAAAGTATATGTACAAATTTATACAAATATTACAAACTATAATACACGTGGTACTTGTGTATTATAGCCACGCCTCCCTTGGTGGTCTTCTAATCGGTCTTCACTCCCGGTACATTCCAGGCTTCCATCCAGTCGAACGTGTCGTCCTCCTGATAGACCCTGGAACATAAGGTCTCCCCGTTGGCTTGTAATCCGAGTCGGATGATGATCCTAAGGAGAAATCAGTGTTCATAAACTGATCGTTGAGTGCATCATAATCCACCCATCGGGTGTACTCTCCTGTAGCCCCACCATAAGGGTTACCAAAACCCATACCCGACTCTACCTGTGTCGGATATCCTCCATCCACTCCTTCATTACTAGGATAACTCTGGTTCTGGGTTGTTGCGTCATCATTCATCTCTCCATCATAATACTCAGTAGTACTATGGGTTCCCGTATCATCTCCCCAACGCCAACCCCTGGAATTCTCGATTGGAGTCTCGGAACGCTGATTGTTTCCGGATTCCTCGCCGCCTTCGTATCCCCCATAGGAACTACCCGGATAGTTCCCGGGTGTAACAGTGTAGGTTCACGTGCAAGTGGATCAAAACTGATGTAGTCACCAGCTGAATAAAGCTGGTGTGTGTACCACATTCTCCATAGGTTCTTTGCCCCTACTCTCCTCCTTGGGTTCGGTGAACTCCTCAAGCATCGTATCAATAGCTCCTATCGGATGATGATTCAAGCGAAAGAGTAATGATATGAAGTTACGGCTGTTATCCATGTATTTGGCTGCTTCGGCTGGTTTACTTTTGGCATATTTGAAATGGTTCAGCATGGGATCATTATCTTCCTCCATATGAGGAATGTGGGTGAATTCGGAACCCATAAGCGCTTTCGTCTTATGCTCCCGAATGTCGGTTATGGCTCTCATAACAGCTATATGGTAGGCTGTATTGGTTGTCCTTGCTTCCCCAGCTGGCATGACTACGCTCATTCCCAAAGATTCGGGAAGTCGCAGTCCTACTCTGCACTTGGCCAACACCGGACCATCATAAAACATGTACTTCTTTACTGGGAATCCGGGGATCGCACCCAAATTCTAGTAACATGGCTCGTAGGATATCCGCCGGTCCTCCTTGGTACTCGTTCGGTGTGGAATCCATAACTTTCACGTTTCTTCTCGGTCGTGAACTTGCCATGTTGGCTCGTAGAAATAGAAAGATTATGAGATTAGTAATAATGCATCATAATAGAGATAATAAAGAATTATCGCACTAAAAGATATGGTTGTTGTATTCCCAATTGAATATACACCATATTTTTAGAGAACTCTTTACTAATCCTATTTGACTCCTAACGTTTTAGTCCCATTTACTAGGTTCCAACCTAAGGTCAAAGCTTTTGCTCTGATACCAACTGTGGTGACCCTGCATACCACTTGCATGTTGTAGTATGCCGATCGTTGATATAACATTCGCGAAGTACCATTCCGCAAATATTACATCCCTCGAGTAGTACAACGAGAACATAGCGGGGTCCATAACTCATTCACATATTATTACAACTAACATACACAAGTCGTCTCGGAGCTCCTCTTGGGTCCTGAGAGGATAACTCCTGGGTTCGAGGCGAACCCAACTTAGCTTACAATACCATAGTCTCATTAAACTAAACATTTATTTAATCGAGCAGCTACATGGTAAGAGTTTGTGCTTCTCGGCTACTACTACTCCTCAGATATCTCTAGGCTTGTTCTCCTCCGGAAGCCTCCCCGGATCCGTAGACGATGATGTAGTCTACGCCTTCAACACCTCCTGAGAGGTCTGGTTCTTCGTAGCCGATGATCTCGGCTCCATCATTGTTGTCGTAGTCCTCCTCCAGATGATTCAGACAATCTAAGCATGGGATTTAAGAGTGGTATGAGTACGAGCGTACTCAACAAGTTCATTATAGATAAGAGGTGTTTAATGCACTAGCTACGATATTAGACCAGAAATTCTAATACCAATGCAAGTTTTGATAAACATTTCTTCAAGAGATTGCTTTTATTTCAAAGAGCTATGTCCGTCAGCCTTCACCGGTTTACTAGAACTTCATGGAGCTCCTTTCCGGCCGCGTTCGCGAGTTCCTCAATCCCGGAACGAGGGAGTGACTGGTCACGATTCTTTACACTCTGCGGAGGTGTGTTGCTTTACCCATAAGAGATCTTAACCTTGGTGCCAACCGGGCAGCTTTCCCGTCCACACTTCCTTCGGTGTGAGGCCCGGTATAAGGTCTAGCCAATCATGTTCCTCCGCTACCTCGAACACCCACCCTTTGTTGCATACCCCGACCCTGGGTCCTCGTCGGTCCCATTATTCCCGTAATTTCAGGGTGGACCCCGACCACGACAACAGTTTGGGACTCGTTAACCAAACTCCTTCACCGGTAGCTGCAACCCTTCATAGACCACATTACCGTGGGGAATTAGAAGGGGATCCCCACCCTCAAGTTGTTCCGCAAGCAGTAACCGCTACGGTAAGCAACAGCTATACCGTGGGGAATTAGAAGGGGCTCCCCACCCTCAAGTTACTCCGCAAGACACAACTGCTACGGTAAGCGCATCCGTTGATGAACGAGAGGTGGAAACACTTTTGACTACTCCGTCCCACTCCGGATCTTATGGTTAACACGGTATTACGGCACAAGAATCACTGGCGACATTTGTTGTTTAATCCTAGATGGATATTAATCCTTGCAATGGAACCTCCACCATATCAACACAATCCATGGTTCCATTGCCCACCACATAGTCATATTCATAGTTATGAAAGTAGTGGTTTTGGTTTTTATGCAGTCGTGATAACCATAGTACTTTGCAAGTAATTTGATAAAAATACACAAATGACATGAGCAAGTGATGAACTTGCCTGAACACTGCAAAGTTTTGCAGTTGGATGGTGTGGACTGACCCTTGTCCTCTGGTTCTGAAAAATAGCATCATTGTCCGATAAGGGCAATGGTTAAAGAAGCAATAATGCATGATTCCAGTTTTAGGGTTGTTTTCCCCCTCTCCCGGTGTTTATTATTTTATGTAGAAGGTTAATACTAAGAACAATTTTAGGGATACTCTGTTTAGGGTAAAATACAATCTTGAAATGTTGTCAAGGTGTTTTTATAGTCCAAAGGTATTAATGGACTTATTTTTATTATTAAAAATATTATGTGTGATTTAAATGATTATTTAAATCAAATTAAGACTTATTCTTAATTGTTTTCAAAAATTCCCTTTGATATTTTATTCAGGTAGGGAATTTTATGCTGATCTATTTTAATATTTTTAATTATTTTTTTAGAGCTATAATTAATTTTCTATGAATTTTTGAAGTTTCGAGTATTTTTGTTTAATTGTGAAAATACACAATTGCCCCTGGGCGCACCTGTCGGTGCAACCCAGTGGGTTTGGTCGAACCGACCGGCCTGGTCCGGCTCGACCAGCCTCACTTCTCCCTCTCCTCTCACGCGCGACCAAACCCTAACCCTCTCGCATCTCTCTGGCGATCCCGCGTCGCCGCCCCCTTCGCCGGATTTTCCCGGCCAACTCCGGCCATACCCGGCGATGAGATGCGGTGGATCTGGTCCGCCACACGACGGCGCACCAGATCCTCCGGCTCGATCTACTCTTCGCCACCATCTCCGTCCGCCCCCGGCGCGTTTACCCGCACGGTGATGCGCTGCTCACCGGCGCATCAGGTGCCGTGACGCCGCCGTGGTGTTGTCGCGGCGGTCTCGCCACCGCCGATGTTCATGGCGCTGCGGTGCGGCTGTGTGCCACGCCGAGGTTGCTGGTAGCTGCGGCGCTGCTGTGGCTTGGCTTGGCCTGGCGCTGCCGTGCCCCCGGCGTGTGCCGCCGTGGCCGCCATGGCCGCGCCCTTCATCACGCACCACCAGTGGGTACTCCTTCGCCTCCTTCTCTCCCTCTCTGCGCTACTCTCTTCTCTCCTACGTCTGGCTCGGCCACTGGCCTCATCCTCCATGTGGAGATGCTTGCCGTGCCGATGCGCTGCTGCTGCGGCTTGCTAGCTTGTGCTCATGCTGCTGTGCTGTGTGGCTGTGCTATTGCGCTGCTACTGCTATGCATTTCTTACTTGAATCTCTCCCTGTGCTTCTGTTCTTGTTACTACTCTTGTTAGGCTCTCAAGTGTATTCAATTATCTTGTCCAGGCTAGATAGCTATGTGTAAATTCTTGCAACTTTGCAAGAACCAGTGCCATCCGTGTGGTGCTCTCGGGGCTTTGCTTCATCGTCACTAACGTATTTGCTTATCTGTGATGCAATTGTTCATGATCTGTGGCTGTTCAATTTATATGATCGATGGTTAGTACTAGGCTTGGCTCTAGTATGTAATTTTCATGCTCTGTCAAGCCCTGATGATCAACTGATCATCAGATGCTTGATGCTGGACTACTGTTCCTACCCCACTAGGGCTTTTCCTGGTGGCTGTGTGACCTACTGGCTTGTGCTGGTGTATGGTGTTGCTTGCTCAAGCATAATCTGATGCTTGCAGTGATCCTCTGGATCATATGCAAAGCTCTGGTGTGTTGATTACTTGTATATTCATTTATCTGTGTTATTTGGCTTGGCTAAATGAATAATTGTGGTGAACTGCTGAGCAGTAATGATCATATAGATTTAATTTGTTTGGGCTAGAGGAATGCCAACCTTTGTTGGGAACCCTAGCCCATTCTGAACCCTTCTGGGTGATGATGTGTTGGCTGGAAGTGTTGGCTGTGGTTGAGGTGGCCTTGACAGCCACTTGGTGCTGTCAGGGTAGCTCCCACTATCTCTGTGGCTAACTGTGGTGGATTATGGCTTATTGGCCTGACCATCTTTGGTTGCCAGCTTCTCTTGGTGTTGACAAATCTAGATAGACACATGATAGTCTATCATGTCTGATGGCTTAGCTAGCTATGGGTTGTCAAGTGAGCTTGGTAGCTAGCCGGGCTTTGAATCCATGTTGGATTTCTCTCGGTTATGTCCCGGTGTGGACATAACCGGTGTTCCCTGGATGATTTCTACCTGGCTGTTTTCTCTGTTTGCTTCAACCAAATGATCTGGATAGCCAAATGATGATACAATCCGGGTTTCCTACCCTTCGTGCTCTCGTGATGCATAGCATGCTTATATATGAGCAAAACTTGGTTTTGCTCAGGTTGATTTGGTTTATACCTCACTCCAGCTCCTAGAATGAGTTGTTGGTGTAGAGGATTGCTTCTGGTGGTTTTGGTTTGCCTGCCCTTCTCCTCCTTGCAAGCTTGTGAATCTTGGTTTGGTTCAGTGGTGATCTTAGACAGGTTGAACAGCTCTGGCTGTTCTTCCTGTTCTTGGTGTTCTTACTCTTTGGAGATGCTGCCGATGGAATGGCTAGGGTTCACTGTTGAAGAGGTTTAAATATGGCTGGCCTCTTCTCCCCCTGGTCGACAGCTTGGTCTGGTTCAGCTTGTGACTCACTGCTGGTGTGTGTTTGTGCTTGTGATGCATGCACACCCCATGCCTTGGTGTTGAGCATGCACACATGTACTGTGAGCTGCCTGTGTGTGTGTGTAGCCTGGTGTGGTGTACCAGGGCTTGGAGATGGATCAGCTCGGCAGATCCATGTGCATATCCTCTCCAATTCAATTTCTTTACGAATCTGCCAAGTGGCTATGCCACTTGGCATAACACTTGATTTTCTTTCTTTGTGTTTGTGTGCAGATTTCAAGATGATGATCAAATGGATATGAAGGTCACCAAGTTAAAGATCACATTTTAGTTTAGGATATATTTCATTTACTTGTAATTTTCCTTTTCATCTGTTATCAAAGTAATTCTTGTAATGTGTTGTATTATTATTTATTCTTAATTATGAATATTGTAAAGACAATGTAAATTGTGTGATGATCAATAAAGCTCAAGGTTTTCTCTAATGAGCTTTATTTATTAAGTGCATTATTTAGTATTTTGTATTTGAATTATTTACTTAGTGAATTTCCTTTCAATTAAATAATGAGATATTTGTTTTATATTTGTATTTGAAATTCAAATTCAACTTTGGGTTGAATTCAATCATGCAAACTCTCCCCTCTCTTCTCAAAACCCTAAACTAGTGAAGTGAGATACAAGTTTGTCGCACTCTCGAAACCCTAACCCTGTAAGGTGTCGAGAGAGAAACTTGTCCCCCTTCGATGCAGTTTTTGTTAAAAAGCGCGAAATTTCCCCAGAATTTACTATGCAGTGCACATCCCTTTCTCAAATCTACCCCTCGATCGTCTCTAAACCTGGGACATTACACTAGCCTGGGCCCGCGCCGGCCTATGGTGGGGAGCCCCCAGGTGCCCCCCTGCGCCGCCTCTTCGCCTATAAAATCCCTTTCGACCTAAAAACACCGTACCACTTGACGAAACTCCAGAAAGACTCCAGGGGCACCGCCACCATCGCGAAACTCCAATTCGGGGACGAAGTCTCGTCCCGGCACCCTGCCGGGACGGGGAAGTGCCCCCGGAAGCCATCTCCATCAACGCCACCGCCTCCATCATGCTCCATGAGTAGTTCCTCCATGGACTACGGGTTCTAGCTGTAGCTAGTTGGTATCATCTCTCCCATGTACTTCAATACAATGATCTCATGAGCTGCCTTACATGATTGAGATTCATCTGATGTAATTGGTGTTGTGTTTGTCGGGATCCGATGGATTGTTACATTATGATTGTCTATCTACAAAGTTTATGAAGTTATTGTTGCTGCAATCTTGTTGTGTTTAATGCTTGTCACTAGGGCCCGAGTGGCATGATCTTAGATTTAAGCTCTATACTTATTGCTTAGATTGTATCTACAAGTTGTATGCACATGTCACTGTCCGGAACCAAAGGCCCCGAAGTGACAGAAATCGGGACAACCGAAGGGGATGGCGGTGATGTGAGGATCACATGTTTTCATGGAGTGTTAATGCTTTGCTCCGGTGCTCTATTAAAAGGAGTACCTTAATATCCAGTAGATTCCCTTGAGGCCCGGCTGCCACCGGCTGGTAGGATAGATGTTGTGCAAGTTTCTCATTGCGAGTACGTACGACCATAATTGGAAAACATGCCTACATGATTAATGATCTTGATATTCTGTCTTAATGCTATTTCAATCCTATCAATTGCCCGACTGTAATTTGTTCACCCAACACTTGTTATTGGAGAGTTACCACTAGTGTAGATAGTTGGGAACCCCGGTCCATCTTTCATCATCATATACTTGTTCTACATGTCATTGGAAGTAGTATCAACTATCTTCTGGTGTCATTGCTCTCGTGTTACTATTACCGTTGTTCGTGTTACTCTGTTATTCTTGCTCTCATATCACTGCTACTTTCACATCACCCCTGTTGCTAGTGCTTTTCCAGGTGCAGCTGAATTGACAACTCAGTTGTTAAGGCTTATAAGTATTCTTTACCTCCCCTTGTGTCGAATCAATAAATTTGGGTTTTACTTCCCTCGAAGACTGTTGCGATCCCCTATACTTGTGGGTCATCAAGACTATTTTCACGCGCTGTTGCCGGGGAGGCATAGCTCTACTCATAAGTTCACCTGGGGAGTACACTCTACCTTTCTCTCTGTTTTTATTTTATTTTGTTTTGTTTTGCTTAGTTTACTTTTGTCTAGTTTATTTGTGCTTAGTTTATTTCTGTCTAGTATTATTTTGCTTAGTTTACTTTTGCCTAGTTACTTTTTGTCTTGTTTTATTTGTCTCATATACCCAAAAATCCATAAAAATTTGAAAAACCAAAAAATTAAAAACTGCTGTTATGGGAGAACCAACAACCTACTTGGAGCTTATAGAATGTTATAATAATTATAGAGAATCAAGAATTGGTAAAATAATGAGTGCTATGATAGAAAAATTGAATACAATTGCTAAAATCTTGCTTAAACGCCATGATATAAATTGTTGCTCTCAACAGGATACTAAAAATTTTAAATTTCAATGTGGCTTTAGTGAGGAATTTTTAATTAATAACTATAATCGGAATTGCTATATTCATTATGGGTTCGAAGAGGTAGAACAATTTGTCTTATTTATGGGAGCCTCCGAGATAGAATCCTTCATGGTTGAGAATTATGAAACTTGTGCTATTTGTAAGGACCTTAAAGATTATGTCTATACTATCCTTAATTCTTGCATAGAATGCTACAGTAGGAATCCTTATATCCTTGATTATAAAGAGAGACACATTAATGCACAAGAATGCACTCACAATTTGCGAGGAACCGGTGGAAGAAGAAATTGATGAACTCGAAAGCGCATTGGATGAAAAAGAGGAGGAAATTGATGAACTTGAAAGCTCATTGGATGAAAAAGAAGAGGAGAGCGACGAACAAAAGGAGGAAGAATGGATTAGCTACCCATGCCAACCTTCTAATGAGAGTAACTCTTTATCTCTTACATTATTTGATTGTCCTCCATGCTTACCGGAAGAGGTTGAATGTTATGTTCCTGTGGATTCTCTTGAAATAGTACCTATGAGTAATACTTGTGAGAATGATTATGCTACTGTTATCTATGATAATCCATGCTACTTTGATAAATCTTATGATAATGCTTTGTTTGTGCGATGTCGAAATGCATGGTACTAAAGAATTTTGCTTAGCAAATGTTTATGATAAAGCTCTAGATGATGGTCCTATGTTACTTGATAATATTAATTGTACTACTAATGAAAATGGGATTGGAGAGTTCTTGACTTATTCTATGAGTCCCATATCTCTTGAGATTGATCAACTACCTTGTTATATTATTAATAAAAGTAAGTTTGAAAGTTTTAATTCCACTATTCTTGAATTTGATAAAAATTATGTGTTTGGAAATCATGAAAAGTATGCTGCATGTGATAGTTATATTGTTGAGTTTGTTCATGAAGCTACTGAAAATTATTATGAGAGAGGAAAATATGGTGGTAGAAATTTTCATGGTACTAATACACCTCTCTATATGCTGAAATTGCTGAAGTTACACATGTTCTATCTTCTTATGCTTGTCACTTTGTTCTTCATGAATTTATTTTTGTACAAGATTCCTTTCCATAGGAAGAATGTTAGGCTTAAATATGTTTTGGATTTGCCTCTTGATGCTCTCTTTTGCTTCGAATACTATTTCTTGCGAGTGCATCATTAAAACTGCTGAGCCCATCTTAATGGCTGTAAAGAAAGAACTTCTTGGGAGATAACCCATGTGTTATTTTGCTACAGTACTTTGTTTTATATTTGTGTCTTGGAAGTTGTTTACTACTGTAGCAACCTCTCCTTATCTTAGTTTTGTGTTTTGTTGTGCCAAGTGAAGCCTCTAATCGAAGGTTGATACTAGATTTGGATTTCTGCGCAGAAACAGATTTCTATCTGTCACGAATCTGGGATGTTTTCTCTGTAGTTAACTCAGAAAAATATGCCAATTTACGTGCGTGTTCCTCAGATATGTACGCAACTTTCATTAGTTTTGAGTTTTCTGATTTGAGCAACGGAAGTATTTATTTAAAATTCGTCTTTACTTTTACTGTTCTGTTTTGGCAGATTCTGTCTCTGTTTTTTGCATTGTCTCTTGTGGACTTTAAGCGAGGTTTTCTAGACGTAGAGGGCTGTAGCTAATGTTTTATTGAGTTCTTGCAATGTGCCACTACAGGACCAAGGTGGATTCAAATTTTTTTTTAGTACTAACCCCTCTAATGAAGTTTATGAGAAGTTTGGTGTGAAGGAAGTTTTCAAGGGTCAAGAGAGGAGGATGATATATGATCAAGAAGAGTGAAAAGTCTAAGCTTGGGGATGCCCCCGTGGTTCATCCCTGCATATTTCAAGAAGACTCAAGCGTCTAAGCTTGGGGATGCCCAAGGCATCCCCTTCTTCATCAACTTATCAGGTTTCTTCTATTGAAACTATATTTTTATTCGGTCACATCTTATGTTCTTCGCTTGGAGCGTCTGTGTGCTTTTATTTTTGTTTTTGTTTGGATAAGATCGGATCCTAGCAATCCTTGTTTGGGAGAGATACACGCTCCGCTTTTTCATATGAACACTTGTTCTTCGTTTTACTTTTAATGTTCAATGATAAAAGTTGGAAGCTATTGCACTTATTTATATTTGGTTGGAAAAGGAAAATGCCTCATATGTCTTGAATAATTGGACACTTGGCAATTGTTTTGAGCTCTCATGTAGATCATGATTAAGTTTTTTCATGTAGTTTAAACCTATTAGTGGAGAACTACTGTAGAGATTGTTAAAATTGGTTTGCATAATTGATCTCTCTTAAGGTCTAGATATTTTCTGGTAAAAGTGTTTGAGCAACAAGGAAGACAGTGTAGAGTATTATAATGCTTGCAATATGTTCTTATGTAAGTTTTGCTGTACCGGTTCATACTTGTGTTTGCTACAAATAACCTTGCTAGCCCAAAGCCTTGTACTGAGAGGGAATGCTTCTCGTGCATCCAAAACCTTGAGCCAACCACTATGCCATTTGTGTCCACCATACCTACCTACTATGTGGTATTTCCTGCCATTCCAAAGTAAATTGCTTGAGTGCTACCTTTAAACAATTCAAAATGCTTCTCAATTTGTGTCAATGTTTTATAGCTCATGAGGAAGTATGTGGTGTTTATCTTTCAATCTTGTTGGGCAACTTTCACCAATGGACTAGTGGCTTCATCCGCTTATCCAATAATTTTGCAAAAAGACCTGGCAATGGGATTCTCAGTCCCGAATTAATTAACTTAAATAGACACTCCTCCATGGTATGTGATTGTTGGACGGCACCCGAGGATTCGGTTAGCCATGGCTTGTGTAAGCAAAGGATGGGAGGAGTGTCATCATAATGAAACTAAAATAAAAAGGCACTCCTTCATGGTATGAGATTGTTGGCAGGCACCCGAGGATTCGGTTAGCCATGGTTTGTGAAAGAAAGGTTGGAAGGAGTGCCACCCAAAAATAAAAATAATTCATGGGAGCCGCTCTTTGAAGGTTTGTCCGGCAAGGGGGTTAGAGTGCCCACTACCATTCGTTGACAACAACAAACACCTCTCAAAACTTTACTTTTATGCTCTCTTTATGTTTTCAAAACCAAAGCTCTAGCACAAATATAGCAATCGATGCTTTCCTCTTTGAAGGGCCATTCTTTTACTTTATGTTGAGTCATTTTACCTACTTCCTTCCATCTTAGAAGCAAATACTTGTGTCAACTGTGCATTGATTCTTACATACTTGCTTATTCGCATTCATTATATTACTTTGTGTTGACCATTATCCATGAGATATGTATGTTGAAAGTTGAAAGCAATCGCTGAAACTTATATCTTCCTTTGTGTTGCTTCGATACCTTTACTTTGAATCTATTGCTTTATGAGTTAACTCTTATGCAAGACTTATTGATACTTGTCTTGAAAGTACTATTCATGAAAAGTTTTGCTATATGTTATCTACTTGTTAGCAACTATAGATTATTGCCTTGAGTCACTTCATTCATTTCATATGCTTTGTAATAGTATGATCAAGGTTATGTAAGTAGCATGTCACTACAGAAATTATTCTTTTTATCGTTTACCTGCTCGGGACGAGCAGAACTAAGCTTGGGGATGCTGATACGTCCCCGACGTATCCATAATTTCGTCGTTCCATGCTTGTTTTATGACAATACTTACATGTTTTGCTTGCACTTTATGATGATTTCATGCATTTTCCGGAACTAACCTATTAACAAGATGCCACAGTGCCAGTTCCTGTTTTCTGCCGTTTTTGGTTCCAGAAAGGCTGTTCGGGCAATATTCTCGGAATTCGACGAAACGAAGACCAAACCTCCTATTTTTCCCGGAAGCATCCAGAACACCGAAGAAGAGTCGGAGAGGGGACAGAGGGCCACCACACCATAAGGCGGCGCGGCCTAACCTGGGCCCGCGCCGGCCTATGGTGGGGAGCCCCCAGGTGCCCCCCTGCGCCGCCTCTTCGCCTATAAAATCCTTTTCGACCTAAAAACACTGTACCACTTGACGAAACTCCAGAAAGACTCCAGGGGCGCCGCCACCATCGCGAAACTCCAATTCGGGGGACAGAAGTCTCTGTCCCGGCACCCTGCCGGGACGGGGAAGTGCCCCCGGAAGCCATCTCCATCAACGCCACCGCCTCCATCATGCTCCGTGAGTAGTTCCTCCATGGAATACAGGTTCTAGCTGTAGCTAGTTGGTATCATCTCTCCCATGTACTTCAATACAATGATCTCATGAGCTGCCTTACATGATTGAGATTCATCTGATGTAATTGGTGTTGTGTTTGTCGGGATCCGATGGATTGTTACATTATGATTGTCTATCTACAAAGTTTATGAAGTTATTGTTGCTGCAATCTTGTTGTGTTTAATGCTTGTCACTAGGGCCCGAGTGGCATGATCTTAGATTTAAGCTCTATACTTATTGCTTAGATTGTA
Source organism: Lolium rigidum (assembly GCF_022539505.1). Classification (NCBI taxonomy): domain Eukaryota; kingdom Viridiplantae; phylum Streptophyta; class Magnoliopsida; order Poales; family Poaceae; genus Lolium; species Lolium rigidum. The sequence goes on from NC_061514.1 coordinate 173,177,525, forward strand.
TCTACAAGTTGTATGCACATGTCACTGTCCGGAACCAAAGGCCCCAAAGTGACAGAAATCGGGACAACCGGAGGGGATGGCGGTGATGTGAGGATCACATGTTTTCACGGAGTGTTAATGCTTTGCTCCGGTGCTCTATTAAAAGGAGTACCTTAATATCCGAGTAGATTCCCTTGAGGCCCGGCTGCCACCGGCTGGTAGGACAAAAGATGTTGTGCAAGTTTCTCATTGCGAGCACGTACGACTATAATTGGAAAACATGCCTACATGATTAATGATCTTGATATTCTGTCTTAATGCTATTTCAATCCTATCAATTGCCCGATCGTAATTTGTTCACCCAACACTTGTTATTGGAGAGTTACCACTAGTGTAGATAGCTGGGAACCCCGGTCCATCTTTCATCATCATATACTTGTTCTACATGTCATTGGAAGTAGTATCAACTATCTTCCGGTGCCATTGCTCCTGTGTTACTATTACTGCTGCTCGTGTTACTCGTTATTACTGCTCTCATATCATCTGCTACTTTCACATCACCCCTGTTGCTAGTGCTTTTCCAGGTGCAGCTGAATTGACAACTCAGTTGTTAAGGCTTATAAGTATTCTTTACCTCCCCTTGTGTCGAATCAATAAATTTGGGTTTTACTTCCCTCGAAGACTGTTGTGATCCCCTATACTTGTGGGTCATCACGCGTCGCAGTGAGTCTACTGGTAGCAGCGCCGCCCCTTAACGGTCGTCGGAGCTTGTCCGACGGCAAGGTACCGCGGCGACGGGGACAGGCTCACGGTGCGGTGTTGCTACGATGCGTTATTGCGCTCGGAGAGCACGCTATGCGGTAGAGGGGCTTACCCCCAGCTCGACGGACTTGTCGGCGTGGCCTAAGGTGGTCGGCATCACCGGGATTGCTCGCTCCCGGCGTCGGGGAAGACGAGTTCGTCGGAGACGATTCCGAGTGCGGCGGCTCGATTCCTCTTGCAGGAAGAACAAGTCGAGGCCGGCGATTCCGATGGTGGTCATTACAAGGCTCGGGGTGGTCTCTGTCGACGGCGACGGCCGGAGTCCGCGGGGCTAGGTTTTCGACATGGAGAGAAATTGAGCAGAGAGGGGAGGAACTCGGTTCAGTGTTCGTCGCTGGGCTTTATACGGCGTTGGAGAGCGCCTTGTCACGCCTTCGGACGAGGAGGGCTTGATGGCGTGTAACTCACACGTTCGTTGGGAACCCCAAGAGGAAGGTATGATGCGCACAGCAGCAAGTTTTCCCTCAGAAAGAAACCAAGGTTTATCGAACCAGGAGGAGCCAAGAAGCACGTTGAAGGTTGATGGCGGCGGGATGTAGTGCGGCGCAACACCGGGGATTCCGGCACCAACGTGGAACCTGCACAACACAACCAAAGTACTTTGCCCCAACGAAACGAGTGAGGTTGTCAATCTCACCGGCTTGCTGTAACAAAGGATTAACCGTATTGTGTGGAAGATGATTGTTTGCAAGAAAACGAGTAAAACAAGTATTGCAGCAGATTTGTATTTCGAGTATAAAAGAATGGACCGGGGTCCACAGTTCACTAGAGGTGTCTCTCCCATAAGATGAAAGCATGTTGGGTGAACAAATTACGATCGGGCAATTGACAAATAGAGAGGGCATAACAATGCACATACATGACATGATGAATATTGTGAGATTTAATTGGGCATTACGACAAAGTACATAGACCGCTATCCGAGCATGCATCTATGCCTAAAAAGTCCACCTTCGAGGTTATCATCCGAACCCCTTCCGATATTAAGTTGCAAAACAACAGACAATTGCATTAAGTATGGTGCGTAATGTAATCAACAACTACATCCTCGGACATAGCGCCAATGTTTTATCCCTAGTGGCAACGAGCACAACACAACCTTAGAACTTTTCGTCATCTGTCCCGTGTGTCAATGCGGGCATGAACCCACTATCGAGCATAAATACTCCCTCTTGGAGTTAAGAGCAAAAACTTGGCCGAGCCTCTACTAATAACGGAGAGCATGCAAGATCATAAACAACACATATGTAATAACTTGATAATTAACATAACATGGTATTCTCTATCCATCGGATCCCGACAAACACAACATAGAGTATTACAAATAGATGATCTTGATCATGTTAGGCAGCTCACAAGATCCAACAATGAAGCACAATGAGGAGAAGACAACCATCTAGCTACTGCTATGGACCCATAGTCCAGGGGTGAACTACTCACTCATCACTCCGGGAGGCGACCATGGCGGTGTAGAGTCCTCCGGGAGATGAATCCCCTCTCCGGCAGGTGCCGGAGGAGATCTCCGAATCCCCCGAGATGGGATTGGCGGCGGCGGCGTCTCCGGAAGGTTTTCCGTATCGTGGTTTTTCGCCTCGGGGGTTTCGCGACGGAGGCTTTAAGTAGGCGGAAGGGCGAGTCGGAGGGCCGACGAGGGGCCCACACCATAGGGTGGCGCGGGCCCCCTCCGGCCGCGCGGCCCTATGGTGGCGGCGCCTCGTCGCCCCACTTCGTATCCCTTTCGGTCTTCCGGAAGGTTCGTGGCAAAATAGGACCCCGGGTCTTGATTTCGTCCAATTCCGAGAATATTTCGTTACTAGGATTTCTGAAACCAAAAACAGCAGAAAACGACAGAATCGGCACTTCGGCATCTTGTTAATAGGTTAGTTCCGGAAAATGCACGAATATGACATAAAGTGTGCATAAAACATGTAGGTATCATCAATAATATGGCATGGAACATAAGAAATTATCGATACGTCGGAGACGTATCAGCATCCCCAAGCTTAGTTCTGCTCGTCCCGAGCGAGGTAAAACGATAACAAAGATAATTTCTGAAGTGACATGCCATCATAACCTTGATCATACTATTTGTAAACATATGTAATGAATGCAGCGATCATAACAATGGTAATGACATGAGTAAACAAGTGAATCATAAAGCAAAGACTTTTCATGAATAGTACTTCAAGACAAGCATCAATAAGTCTTGCATAAGAGTTAACTCATAAAGCAATAAATCAAAGTAAAGGTATTGAAACAACACAAAGGAAGATTAAGTTTCAGCGGTTGCTTTCAACTTGTAACATGTATATCTCATGGATAATTGTCAACATAGAGTAATATAACAAGTACAATATGCAAGTATGTAGGAATCAATGCACAGTTCACACAAGTGTTTGCTTCTTGAGGTGGAGAGAGATAGGTGAACTGACTCAACATAAAAGTAAAAAGAATGGTCCTTCAAAGAGGAAAGCATCGATTGCTATATTTGTGCTAGAGCTTTTATTTTGAAAACATGAAACAATTTTGTCAACGGTAGTAATAAAGCATATGAGTTATGAAAGTTATATCTTACAAGTTCCAAGCCTCATGCATAGTATACTAATAGTGCCCGCACCTTGTCCTAATTAGCTTGGACTACCGGATCTTTGCAATACACATGTTTTAACCAAGTGTCACAATGGGGTACCTCCATGTCGCTCGTACAAAGGTCTAAGGAGAAAGCTCGCATTTTGGATTTCTCGCTTTTGATTATTCTCAACTTAGACATCCATACCGGGACAACATGGACAACGAGATAATGGACTCCTCTTTAATGCATAAGCATGTGGCAACAATTATTATTCTCATATGAGATTGAGGATATATGTCCAAAACTGAAACTTCCACCATGAATCATGGCTTTAGTTAGCGGCCCAATGTTCTTCTCTAACAATATGCATGCTCCAACCATTAAGGTGGTAGATCTCTCTTACTTCAGACAAGACGGACATGCATAGCAACTCACATGATATTCAACAAAGAGTAGTTGATGGCGTCCCCAGAAGCATGGTTATCGCACAACAAGCAACTTAATAAGAGATAAAGTGCATAAGTACATATTCAATACCACAATAGTTTTTAAGCTATTTGTCCCATGAGCTATATATTGCAAAGGTGAATGATGGAATTTTAAAGGTAGCACTCAAGCAATTTACTTTGGAATGGCGGATAAATACCATGTAGTAGGTAGGTATGGTGGACACAAATGGCATAGTGGTTGGCTCAAGGATTTTGGATGCATGAGAAGTATTCCCTATCGATACAAGGTTTAGGCTAGCAAGGTTATTTGAAACAAACACAAGGATGAACGGTGCAGCAAAACTCACATAAAAGACATATTGTAAACATTATAAGACTCTACACCGTCTTCCTTGTTGTTCAAAACTCAATACTAGATATTATCTAGACTCTAGAGAAACCAAATATGCAAACCAAATTAGCAAGCTCTAAGTGTTTCTTCATTAATGGGTGCAAAGTATATGATGCAAGAGCTTAAACATGAGCACAACAATTGCCAAGTATCAAATTATCCAAGACATTTTAGAGTTACTACATGTAGTATTTTCCAATTCCAACCATATAACAATTTAACGAAGAAGAAACTTCGCCATGAATACTATGAGTAGAGCCTAAGGACATACTTGTCCATATGCTACAGCGGAGCGTGTCTCTCTCCCACAAAGTGAATGCTAGGATCCATTTTATTCAAACAAAACAAAAAACAAAAACAAACCGACGCTCCAAGCAAAGTGCATAAGATGTGACGGAATAAAAATATAGTTTCTGGGGAGGAACCTGATAATGTTGTCGATGAAGAAGGGGATGCCTTGGGCATCCCCAAGCTTAGACGCTTGAGTCTTCTTAGAATATGCAGGGGTGAACCACCGGGGCATCCCCAAGCTTAGAGCTTTCACTCTCCTTGATCATATTGCATCATACTCCTCTCTTGATCCTTGAAAACTTCCTCCACACCAAACTCGAAACAACTCATTAGAGGGTTAGTGTACAATAAAAATTAACATGTTCAGAGGTGACACAATCATTCTTAACACTTCTGGACATTGCATAAAGCTACTGGACATTAATGGATCAAAGAAATTCATCCAACATAGCAAAAGAGGCAATGCGAAATAAAAGGCAGAATCTGTCAAAACAGAACAGTCCGTAAAGATGGATTTTATTAGGCCACCAGACTTGCTCAAATGAAAATGGCCATATTGAATGAAAGTTGCGTCCATATCTGAGGATCACTCACGTAAATTGGCTTAATTTTCTGAGCTACCTACAGGGAGGCAGGTCGAAATTCGTGACAGCAAAGAAATCTGGAACTGCGCAGTAATCCAAATCTAGTACTTACTTTACTATCAAAGACTTTACTTGGCACAACAAAAACTCAAAACTAAGATAAGGAGAGGTTGCTACAGTAGTAAACAACTTCCAAGACTCAAATATAAAACAAAAATATTGTAGTAAAAACATGGGTTGTCTCCCATAAGCGCTTTTCTTTAACGCCTTTCAGCTAGGCGCAGAAAGTGTAACTCAAGTGTTATTAAAGGGTGGTGCACCTACAGCGGGGTTTGTAGTTTTCTCAACCATGCATAGTATATTGGATACATAAGTTTCAGCGTCTCCCTTTTCATTAGTCTTGGGCTTGCTACTCTCATCGAACAAATTTTCAGGAACAAGCCAAGCATAGTTATTTTCTAGTGCATCATTCATAGCTAGGAGTTTACATGGTATTGGTGCTTTGATCTCCCCACCATCATTAGCATTATTAGTGTACCTTATCCTATCCATGTCCATTTTTTCAAGGAGACTAACAAAATTAGTATGAGAACCAAGCATATTAAATTTAGCGAAGACCTTTCTAGCCTCTCTTGCTAGACCACCAAATTCTCTAAGAAGGGTTTCTAAAACAAAATCTTTCTTTTCCCCCTCTTCCAAATCACCAAGTGTAAGAAACATGTGTTGGATTATAGGATTGAGATTAACAAATTTAGTTTCCAACATGCGAACTAAAGCGACAGCAGCAATTTCATAAGTAGGAGCAAGTTCTACCAAGTGTCTATCTTCAAAATCTTCAACGGTACTAACATGACTGAAGAATTCTTCTATATTGTTTCTCCCAATGATAGACCCGCGTCCTACCGGTATATTTTTTGTGGTAAAATTAAAAGGAAACATGATGAAGCAAGTAAAGTAAATGCAAGTAACTAATTTTTTTGTGTTTTCGATATAGCAAACAAGATAGTAAATAAAGTAAAACTAGCAACTAATTTTTTGTGTTTTGATATAAGTGTAGTAAACAAAGTAGTAAATAAAATAAAGCAAGACAAAAACAAAGTAAAGAGATTGAGAAGTGGAGACTCCCCTTGCAGCGTGTCTTGATCTCCCCGGCAACGGCGCCAGAAAAAGAGCTTGATGGCGTGTAACTCACACGTTCGTTGGGAACCCCAAGAGGAAGGTATGATGCGCACAGCAGCAAGTTTTCCCTCGGAAAGAAACCAAGGTTTATCGAACCGAGGAGGAGCCAAGAAGCACGTTGAAGGTTGATGGCGGCGGGATGTAGTGCGGCGCATCACCGGGGATTCCGGCGCCAACGTGGAACCTGCACAACACAACCAAAGTACTTTGCCCCAACGAAACAGTGAGGTTGTCAATCTCACCGGCTTGCTGTAACAAAGGATTAACCGTATTGTGTGGAAGATGATTGTTTGCAGAGAAAACAGTAAAAACAAGTACTGCAACAGATTTGTATTTCAGTATAAAAGAATGGACTGGGGTCCATAGTTCACTAGAGGTGTCTCTCCCATAAGATAAAAGCATGTTGGGTGAACAAATTACAGTCGGGCAATTGACAAATAGAGAGAGCATAACAATGCACATACATGTCATGATAAGTATAGTGAGATTTAATTGGGCATTATGACAAAGTACATAGACCGCCATCCAAGCTGCATCTATGCCTAAAAAGTCCACCTTCGGGTTATCGTCCGAACCCCTTCCGGTATTAAGTTGCAAAGCAACGAGACAATTGCATTAAGTATGGTGCGTAATGTAATCAACAACTACATCCTCGGACATAGCGCCAATGTTTTATCCCTAGTGGCAACAGCACAACACAACCTTAGAACTTTCCGTCACTCGTCCCGGTGTCAATGCGAGCATGAACCCACTATCGAGCATAAATACTCCCTCTTGGAGTTAAGAGCAAAAACTTGGCCAGAGCCTCTACTAATAACGGAGAGCATGCAAGATCATAAACAACACATATGTAATAACTTGATAATTAACATAACATGGTATTCTCTATCCATCGGATCCCGACAAACACAACATAGAGTATTACAAATAGATGATCTTGATCATGTTAGGCAGCTCACAAGATCCAACAATGAAGCACAATGAGGAGAAGACAACCATCTAGCTACTGCTATGGACCCATAGTCCAGGGGTGAACTACTCACTCATCACTCCGGAGGCGACCATGGCGGTGTAGAGTCCTCCGGGAGATGAATCCCCTCTCCGGCGAGGTGCCGGAGGAGATCTCCGAGAATCCCCCGAGATGGGATTGGCGGCGGCGGCGTCTCTGGAAGGTTTTCCGTATCGTGGTTTTTCGCCTCAGGGGTTTCGCGACGGAGGCTTTAAGTAGGCGGAAGGGCAGAGTCGGAGGGCTGACGAGGGGCCCACACCATAGGGCGGCGCGGGCCCCCTGCGGCCGCGCGGCCCTATGGTGGCGGCGCCTCGTCGCCCCACTTCGTATCCCTTTCGGTCTTCTGGAAGGTTCGTGGCAAAATAGGACCCTGGGTCTTGATTTCGTCCAATTACGAGAATATTTCGTTACTTGGATTTCTGAAACCAAAAACAGCAGAAAACGACAGCGGCACTTCGGCATCTTGTTAATAGGTTAGTTCCGGAAAATGCACGAATATGACATAAAGTGTGCATAAAACATGTAGGTATCATCAATAATATGGCATGGAACATAAGAAATTATCGATACGTCGGAGACGTATCAGGGCTCGACAGCGACGATGGGAAGTCGAGCACGCCGTCGTGCTGTCCTCCTCGTGCACCGAAGAGGATGAGGACGACCCCCTCCAGGATATTTAGAACGAAAGGGTATTTTGGGCCAAGCTGGGCTGTGCTGGGTTAGTACTCGTTGGGCTGCTGGTGGGCTGTGATGCTGGGCTGCTCAGCCAGGTAAGTCAGGTGAGTCCTTGTTCTCCTTTTCCTTTTTCTGTTTTTATTTTCTGTTTTCAAATTCTCTTTGTTGAATTCAAATTTGAACTCAATTCTGTCTTGCAGATATTTGCAAATACTTTTAACTTGGCAATCACCTCTTAAGTAATAATTCTACTTGAGACTTACTATTTTGATTGTTAATAATTTGATAGTTTCAACATACATAATATTTTAATTATGTATGTTAAAAAATACAAATTCTCTTTTCTTTTTATTGGAATTCCAAGTATTTATAATACTTGTAATAATTTTTATAGCAGGGTATATGTTGCTTTGTTTTATCTAGCAAGAATTGATTAATGTATTGTGATTTTAATTGCTTAATTTCCTATTTTGAAATAGGATTACAAGGGTGTTATCTTATGTGTCCTAAGGAGTTGATCTAATGGCATGATTTCATGTACCTGAATACTTATATAGGCTTGATTGCTTATTTGATAATTTGATTGCTTGTCTAACATTTTATGTGAGCATATATTTATTAAGGTCTTGTAAGTATTATTATAATCCTATTTCAAGGGTAGCACTAGTATTATATTTTATTAACACCTGAAATAGATTCTGCTCTCACCATGGTTTGGTCTTAATTATAAGAATAAGTGGTTGATCACCACGTGTGGGTTTTAACCATAGGACTTAGCATTAGATGTCTCTTATGTTCAATAATTAAGCATGAGAGTGCAATGCTAGGGTTCTAATTTATTTTCACCTAATGGTACTTGGTTCAAATCCCATTTATGGTCTAGTTTTATAATTGTAATCACCCAAGTATTTCACAGCTAGATTTGAGATATAATTTCTGGTTTGTAGAATTTGAGATGACACCATATTGTATTTGCTAGGGTTTAGTCTCCCCTAACCAAGATAAGATGGTTACTTACTTAATATTTCATGTGCTTCTCTAATTACTAAGGATTTGAGAATTGGTTTTAGCTTCTACCAATTAACTTCTATTATTATCCTCAATTAATCATTAAAGTAACTACAGTGGTTATATTTCTTTTTATAGTTAACTTTGGTCATATGGATGGATGGTTTCTCACCATATAAAGTGTAGAGTTTTACTCTAAAGGTTTTCTTGTGGTTCTGAAGTGAAAGATAAGTGGAATGTAGATGTGGTAGAATTGTACTTATGATCACCAAGTGATTCACAAGTTAAAGGTAGGATATAAGCCTAGGGTTGCTTACTATTGATCTCCCTATAAATTTTCATGTGGTGAATGATATCTACTTATCCTATTAGGGTTTAACTTATCCTCACATACCTCAAGAGCATGATCATGGATTAGGCATAATCAACTTGTTCTTAATATCTCTACTTCAAGTTCTTAGGGTTTATGTTCATCACTCAATTTATAATGATCAAGGTTGGGCTTCCTAAGGTATCTCTCATTAAATAGGTTTCTCACTTCCATGATCAAGCATTGTCTTGATCTACTAGGGTATAGTACTTCTAATTTATATTCTTGAATGGGACTACTATGGTTGCCACTAAACTTTATATCCCAGGAGAATGCCTGAGATATTACTTAGGGTTCTTTCCAGGGAATGATGATATAATCATCTGGGTATATGGATAGTTCTCTCCCTTAAATTTAAGTGTTGCCTCAACTATCTTGAGTATAACACTATAGCTTGAGCTCTCTCATATATGAATGGTTTATTCTAGGGTTTATGGTGTACTCACAAGATTTCCTTAGGTATCTAAGCTAAGATTCCATTTGTCTAATTTAGTTGGATTAGTCCAACCCTTATTTCACTAATTCATGGATATAGTCCTATTCCACTTGGTATTTGGTTATCTCATCACTCCAAGATGAAATGGTTTACAACCCAATACTTTAGTTCAATGGTGTCCTTGATTCTTAAGTAGGTAAAGCTAGGGTTAGTATGAATGGTCTCTCTCATTTGGGAAGGAATTCAATGATAACCTAAGGTTAGGCTCCCTAGAGGTTGATGTGATCATCAATATCTAGGTTTAATAATTAGGTTCTCTCTCTAGGAATTGTCTTGAAAAATATCCTGATGTTCCTATGTTATGGCAATGATTACCATATTATGATCTGTTATGAGATCAAGCAGTTGATCATTGATTAAAGTGTTGTTGTGTTGATTATTAGTTCCATTTGATCTAACCCCTTAGGTCAAATCATCTCTACCCAAAATAAGGTTTACCAAAGTCACATTGAGGTTTATAGCGCTTGACTTGATGAGCTAGTTCAATTCCACCAAGGTCAAGTGAAACTTCGATTCATCGTGACTGTTTTACTTTAAAGCGCGAAAATTCCCCAGATTTTCTATGCATGAATGCAATGCACACATCTGTTTCCTCTATTTTTTTAACCCCATTACCTGGGATATTACAAGCATCAAGAGTTTTACTAGCATAATGAATAACATTCAACTTTTTATCTACTCGCTGTCCAAGAACAGCACCTACAGCAAAATTACTAGCATCACACATAATTTCAAAAGGTAAATTCCAATCAGGAGGTTCAACTACAGGAGCAGTTGTTAAGGCTTTCTTTAGAGTTTCAAAAGCTTCCTTACAATCATCATCAAAAACAAAAGGTACGTCTTTTTGAAGAAGATTAGTAAGAGGCTTTGAAATCTTAGAGAAATCTTTAATAAATCTCATATAAAAACCAGCATGACCAAGAATACTACGAATACCTTTAACATACCTAGGATAGGGCATCTTCTCAATTGCTTCAACTTTAGCTCTATCAACTTCAATACCTCTCTCAGAAATTTTATGTCCCAATACAATTCCTTCATTAACCATAAAGTGGCATTTCTCCCAATTAAGAACAAGGTTAGTTTCTTCACATCTCTCGCAAAACTTTATCAAGGTTTCGCAAACAATTATCAAAATAATTCCCATAGACAGAAAAATCATCCATGAATACCTCAACAATCTTTTCACAAAAGCCATGAAAAATAGCAGACATGCATCTTTGAAAAGTAGCAGGAGCATTACATAAACCAAAAGGCATACGCCTATAAGCATAAGTTCCATAGGGACAAGTGAAAGTGGTTTTCTCTTGATCTTTAGCTCTAACAGCAATTTGTGAAAACCCATAATAACCATCAAGAAAGCATAAATGAGTATTTTTAGATAACCTTTCTAGCATTTGATCAATAAACGGTAAAGGGTAATGATCCTTCTTAGTAACTTTATTAACCTTTCGAAAATCAATGCACATTCTATACCCTACAACTACTCTTTGAGGGATGAGCGCATCATTATCATTAGGTACAACAGTTATTCCTCCTTTCTTAGGAACACAATGCACAGGACTAACCCATCTACTATCAGCAATAGGATATATAATACCAGCTTCAAGAAGTTTTAATACCACATTCCTTACCACATCCTTCATCTTAGGAATTAGACGACGCCGATGTTCAACAACAGGCTTTGCATCATCTTCCATGTTGATGGCATGTTGGCAAATAGAGGGAGAAATCCCCTTCAAGTCATCAAGAGTGTAGCCAATAGCTCCTCGGTGTTTCTTCAATATTTCCAATAATCTTTCTTCCTCAAAATCTGAAATCTTAGCACTAATAATAATAGGATATGTTTTCTTATCATCAATATAAGCATACTTAAGATTATCAGGTAACGGTTTCAAATCAAAAACAGGATCTTCCTTTGGTGGTGGTGTTGTACCTAGATCTTCAACCGGTAAGTCATGTTTAAGAATGGGTTGACGAAGGAAAATTTCATCAAGCTCATTCCTTTCTTCCCTAAAGACTTCACTCTCATGATCCTCCAAATGTTGCTGCAAAGGATTATTAGGAGCAAGAGCAATAGATGCAAGCTGTTCAACTCTAAAATCATCATTAGGCAATTCAGCTTCATAAGGGACTTTGGCAAATTTAGAGAAATTAAACTCATAAGATTCACCAACAAATTTAGTCACAATTTTCTCTTTCTTGCAATCTATAATAGCTCCACAAGTATTTAGAAAAGGTCTACCAAAAATGATAGGACAAGTCTTACTAGCAGCGGAACCAAGTACCAAAAAGTCAGCAGGATATTTAATCTTACCACATAGAACTTCCACATCTCGAACAATACCAATAGGAGAGATAGTTTCTCTATTAGCTAGCCGAATAACCACATCAATATCTTCAAGTTCACAAGAACCAATTTCATGCATGATTTCCCTGTAAAGCTCATAAGGAATGGCACTAGTACTTGCACCAATATCGCATAAACCATAATAACAATGATCACCAATTCTAACAGAGAGCATAGGAACACTGGCTTTCCTAGACTTACTAGGATGTGAAACAATATTTGAAGCATCTTCACAGAAAATGATGTGACCATCTTCTACATTTTCAGTCACAAGGTCTTTAACTATTGCAACAGCAGGTTCAACATTTATTTGCTCCTCGGGTTCTATAGGTTTCTTTGCACTTTTCTTAACCAAACTAGTTATAACAGAATACTCCTTCATTTTAGCAGGAAAAGGAATTTTTTCAATATAAGCTTCAGGAAGAATGTGATCAACAGTTTTCACTTCAATACATTTACCTATAGGTGAATCATTTTTATCTTTGTAGGGTTCATGATACTTATTAAAACTCTTCCTAGGCAATTCAAAATGAGAGGCAAGACCATAAGTAGCACTCATATTTCGAAATTTATCAGTATCCATAAAAGTTTCAATGCATTCATAATCATAATTTATACCTGACTCTCTACCTTTGTCGTTCTCCCATCCTTCAGTATTCTCTTGAATCCGATCAAGAAGGTCCCATTTATACTCTTCTTTGTTGCGCCTGAATGATCCAGAACAAGTAGTATCCAGCAAGGTTTTATCTTGAAAAGAAAGTCTTGCATATAAATTATCAATGATGATATTACCAGGAAGCTCATGAATGGGGCATTTGAGCATTAAAGACTTCAATCTCCCCCATGCTTGGGCAATACTCTCTCCATCATGAGGCCAGAAATTATATATGCGGTTTCGGTCTTTGTGAATTTCACTTGGAGGATAGAATTTAGAATAAAATAGAGGCACAATATCCTTCCAATCAAGAGAATTCCCATTCTTCAGCAGTTTATACCAATGCGCCGCTTTACCAGACAGCGACATAGAGAATAGTTTCTTCCTAACTCCATCCATAAAAATACCTGCACACTTGAAAAACCCGCATAATTCATGTAAAAACAGTAAATGATCACTGTAAACATGTAAAAACAGCGACATAAGAGTGTCGAACCCAACGAGGAGCAGAAGGTGTTGACAAGCAGTTTCGATGAAGGATTCACTGTAAATGCTCACAGAGAAGTTTTCAGGAGGTTTTGATATAGCAGATAAGTAAAATACAAGTAAGTAAAATGCGAGAATAATAATTGCAGCAAGTGGCCCAATCCTTTTTAGCACAAAGTACAAGCCGGTTTGTTTACTTATGATGACCAAACGTTCTTGAGGACACACGGGAATTTAGTCTAGTGCTTTCGCTTCATATAGTTGATTAATCTTCATTGTTTTGATAAGTGTTGTGTGGGTGAACCTATGCTAATGCCCCGCCCTTCCTAGGACTAATACATACTTGTGATTAAACCCCTTGCAAGCATCCGCAAATACAAGAAAGTAATTGAGATAAATCTAACCACAGCCTTAAACTCTGAGATCCTGCTATCCCTCATGCATCGATATACCAACGGGGGTTTAGATTGCTGTCACTCCGGCAACCCCAAAATTAGCAAACGAATACAAGATGCATTCCCCTAGGCCCATAAAGGTGAAGTATCATGTAGTCGACGTTCACATGACACCACTAGAAGAATAACACCACAACTTAAATATCAAACCATTAAATATTACTCAACATAGTTCACTACTAACATTTAGACTTCACCCATGTCCTCAAGAACTAAACGAACTACTCACAAGACATCATATGGAACATGATCAGAGGTGATATGATGATGGATAACAATCTGAACATAAACATTGATTCAACGGTTTCACTCAATAGCATCAATAACAAGGAGTAATCAACACCGGGAGAGTTTCCCCTATGAAATACTCAAGATTCAACCCTAGATGTTACAGCGGAGACGAGGTGCAGCGGTGGAGATGACGGTGTCGGTGGTGGAGATGATGATGATGATGATCCCAATGAAGTCCAGCTCGATGACGGTGACGATGGCGACGATTTCCCCCCTCCGAGAGGGAATTTCCCCGGTAGATTTCTGCCTGCCGGAGAGCTCTTTTCTCTCTGGTGTTTTCCGCCTCGAGGAGGCGGCTATGACTATCCTTGATTTTTCTCCACACCTTAGGGTTTATGGGAGATGAAGTACGCGAAAGGGCGATGGCTGAGGGGGTCGTGGGCCCCCTCCCCACGTGGCGGCGCGCCGGCCCTGGTGGCCGCGCCGGCCCATGGGGAGGGCCCATGGCGGCCCTCCTCGGCCTCCCCTTTTGGCTGGCTCCGTCATATGGAAAAATAGGAGCTTCAGTATATTTTCTGTCAATTGTTGATCTTCAGAAATATTGTATCCCGACGGCGCTTTTCGAGCAGAATTCTGACTCCGGTGAGTAATTCTCCAATAATCATGAAACATGCAAAATAGGTGAAATAACATAAGTATCATCTCTAAATATGAAATATATCAATGAATAACAGTAAATAATGATATAAAATAGTGATTCAAAATGGACGTATCAAGAAGTCCCTTCATGAAGATCATATCAACGACTTGTATACTACAACATGCAGTGGTATGCTATAATATCCCAGGTTTAGAGACGATCGAGGGGTAGAATTTAGAAAGGGATGTGCATTGCATCGTAAAATCTGGGGAAATTTCACGCTTTTAAAGAAAAACTGCATCGAAGGGGGTACAAGTTTCTCTCTCGACACCATATAGGGTTAGGGTTTCGAGAGTGCGATAAACTTGGACTTCAATTAACTCAATTAGGATTTTCGAGAAGAGAGGGGAACAAATTAAATCTCAACTTAAGTTGTATGATTGAATTGTAACATGTTGTGTTTGAATTTCAAAATTCAAACATCATTTATGAATATTACAATCCAATTATGGATAATTAAATAAATAATTAAGTAAATGAGAAATTGAAACAATAGAAATGATAAGAAAAGCACATTGGAGAAAACATTGAGCTTTATTGATTATCACACAATATACATTGTCATTTACAATATTCCAATTGGATTACGAATATTACAATACATTACATAAATTGAATAAATGGAAAATAGAAAATGAAAATTACAAAGATATGCAATTGGCTAAACTACTAGCTAAAGTCTTTAAGAACTTCTTGATCACCACTTGAATGATCATCACTTGATCATCTCATCAATCCCTGTAAATCAAAACAACAAAGATGAACAAGAATTAGGGCAAGTGGCAAAGCCACTTGGTAGGTTAGTGTAGAAATGAGAAAATAGAGAGGATAATCTCAACTCTGCCGAGCTGAGCATGCCAAAGCTCAAGTTCCAAGCCCCCCACACACACACAGGCAACTCACAAGGCTGTGTGCATGCACACCAGCACACACAGCCAGAGGAGTCACCAAAATGGTGCCAGGCACTGTTGTCGACCAAGAGAGCAAGGAGAGGGCCATATATAACCTTTTTCAAGCCAAACCCTAGCAGCTCATCGACAGAGTCACAAAGGGTAAGAACAACAAGAACGGCAAGAACAGGAAGAACAACCAGAGCTGTTCAACCTCTCCCAAAACCAACAGAAATCAATCAGGCCAAGCCAGCAGGAGGAGCAGGGCAGGCCTTGATCAATTTCCTAAAGCAAAACCTCTACACCAACAATATTTTCTAGGAGATGGAGTGAGGTATACCATAATCATGAACAAACCAGATGGTTTTGTTCACCATATGCACAACCATGTATTCACAGATACACAAAAGGGTAGAATAATCCAGTATTGATCATCACTTGGTCATAGACCAAGATCGAGTAACCTGATGGAAATGGCAAAGATCAGGGATTAATCCAAGCCTATGACCATGGTTATGCCAACCAGACAAGTGGTAGCATGTTTCCAAATGGAAATAGGAAGAAAACCATCCCAGACATTTACCTAGATACACCCAGACTACTCTAACCCATTTAAAACCATTAGATATGTTCTGCAAGTATTTTCAACATCAAGCATTCACCAAGTCACAGCAAGCCACAGAGGGGGGAGCTACCCTAGAACAGCAAGTAATTACTGCTAGGGCCACCTCAACCACAAAACCATCCAGCCATATAGCATATCATTACCCAGAAGGGTTCAAAGGTGAGCTAGGGTCCCCAACAAATGGTTGGCATCCCTCTAGCACATTACATCAATCCATATGATCATCACTGCTAAGCAGTTCACATCATTTATCCATTTAATAAATCAGGACTACACAGATAAATGAACAGTTAAGTAAACCATGGACCAAGCCTTGCATATGATCCAATGGATCATTGTAAGCAATAGCAAAGGCTTGGGCAAGCACAAGCATGCACCAGCACAAGCCTGAGCATCACATAAATTTTAGAAGAGCAACAGTAAGGGATCCAGAAGCAATAGCAACCACCAGTACTTGGTGGAGAGCTAGATCCACAAGCAATAGCATCATATGAATTGAAACCATGCATACACATAAGCCACTAGGAATCCCTGATGATCACATGATCATTCAAATCCACAGATAACCAACCAATCTATCACAGATAATCAAATTAATACATGATAATTGTATGCAGAAGCACATTAACAGAATACAGAGCAGTATAGCTAGCAACCATGCTTCAGAGAGCATCACCATGAAACAAATCTCAATAAGCATCACATAGAGGCACTAGCACTTGCATAATTGCAAGGATTCTTCACAGAAATCAAGCCAGGGGCAAGTACATGATTACACATGAAAGGCACAACACCAGTAGCAAGCTTAAGAACAATCTAGCATGGCAGGAGCATCACAGAATGCTGATGAGCAAGTGCTCATGAGTCACAACAGCACAGAGGGCAAGCACACATGCATAATCCAGAGGGAGGAGAACAACAGCATGGCATAGGATAGGATCAGTAAGACAATAGCAGCAGCTAGCTCGCAACAGCAGCACACACACAGCCAGTAGCATGCACACAACCCTAGCAAGCACGGTAGCAGCAGCCAGTCAAGCAGTAGCTGCAGCACGGCAAGGCATCTCCATGAGGATAAGCAGCCACAACTCAAGCTAGGAGAAGGAGGAGAAGAACTGAGAGAGAAAGGGGAGGCGATGGAGCACTTACAGGTTAAGCGGGCTGACGAACGTGGCCATGGCGGCCATGGCGGCACACGCCGGGGGCACGACAGCGCCAGGCCAGGCCACGGCAACGCTGCAGCGCCTAGCACCACCACGACAGCATCAGGAGCACCGGCGAGCGGCGCATCGCCGCAGATCCTTGCAGCTGTGTCGCAGATGAGTTGGGGGCGAACGGTGGCGACGGCGAAGCCCAGATCGACGCGGACCGATAGGTGCGCCATCGAGCGGCTGTTCATTTGCGACCAATCTCGTCGACAGGGATGGCCGGAGACGGCCGGAGTAATTCGGCAACGGCGGCAGCGACCGCAGATCGCCAGAGCGTGCGGGAGAGCTAGGGTTAGGAGAGGAGAAGGGCGACGCGCGCGACTGGGTCGGTTGGACCGAGCCCAGTGGGCTGGTCCAACCTAACCAGCTCGGCGGCCTGACAGGTGAGCCCGAGGGGCATTTTGGACATTTCAAAAATACCAATTTAAGTGAATCTTTCCAGAATTTCTAGAAAATAAATATAGCTCTAAAAAAATAAATAAAAATATGTAAACCACTCAGCATAAAATTCCCTATCATAATAAAATATGAAATGGAATTTTTGAGACAAATGAAATTAAGTCACAATTTAATGAATATTATAATCATTAAAAATCACATCTCATATTTTCAATAATGAAAATAAGTCCATAAATGCATTTGGACTTTAAAAACACCTTGGCAACATTCCAAGGTAGTATTTTACCTTAAACAGAGTATCCCTAAATCATTCTTAGTAAACACCTCTTACATGAAATAATAAAGCATTGGGAAGGGGGAACAAACCCTAAAAGTTGAATCATGCATAATTGCTTCTTTAACCATTGCCCTTATCGGACAATGATGCTATCTTTCAGCAATAGAGGACAAGGGTCAGTCCACACCATCGAACTGCAACACTTTGCAGTCTTCAGGCAAGTTCATCGCTTGCTCATGTCATTTGAGTATTTTTATCAAATTACTTGCAAAGTACTATGGTTACCACTCTTGCATGAAAAGGAAAATTACTATTTTCATAACTATGAATATGACTATGTGGTTGGCAATGGAACCATGGAATGTGTTGACATGGTGGAGGTTCCATTGCAATGGGTTTATATCCATATAGGATTAAACAACAAATGTCGTCCAGTGATTCTTGTGCCGTAAAACTCGTGTTAACCATAAGATCTGGAGTGGGACGGAGTAGTCAATTGTATTTCCACCTCTCGTACATCAACGGGTGCGCTTACCGTAGACACTTGATCTCGAGGGACAAGCGGTGGGGTGGGGATCCCATTCTAATTCCCCACGGTAATGCGGTCTATGATGGGTTTCATTGGCCGACGAAGGACCACGGTTGCGACCTGGTAGTTGTCGAGGCCGGAAGATATCCAAGTGATATAGCCCGGCGAGGACCCAAGGTCGGATTTGCAACAAAGGGTGGGTGTGCGAGGTAGCGGAGGAATATGATTGGCTAAGACCTTATACCGGGCCTCACACCAAAGGAAGTGTGGACGGGAAAGCTGCCCGGTTGGCACCATGGTTAAGATCTCTTATGGGTAAAGCAACACACCTTTGCAGAGTGTAATGAATCGTGACCTGTCACTCCCTGTTCTGGGTTTTGGAACTGCGAACGTTGCCGGAAAGGAACTCCATGAAGTTCTAGTAAACCGGTGAAGACTGACGGACATAGTTCTTCTTAATAAAAGCAACCTTTTGAAGAAATGGTTATTAAAGCATGCATTGGTATTAGACTTTCTGGTCTAGTATCGTAGCTAGTGCATTAAACACCTCTTTCCTAATATGAACTTGTTGAGTACGCTTGTACTCATACCACTCTTAAATCCCCTGCTTAGATTGCCTGAATCGTCTTGAGGAGGACATCGACAACCAAGAAGGAGCAGAAGAAATCTGCTATGAAGAGCGAGACCTCTCCGGAGGTGTAGAAGGTGTAGACTATTTTATAGTCTACGGAGCCGGGAAAGGTTCCGAAGGAGAACAAGCCTAGGATCGTGGAGTAGTAGTAGTAACCGAGCAGTGTGAACACTTAGTACTTAGCTGCTCGAGGAGAATAAATGCATAACCTTCTAAGACTTCTAAATTGTAAGCTAAGCTGGGTTCATCTCGAACCCAGGAGTATTCCTCTATGGACCCAGGAGGAACTCCGTGATGATATGTACATATGGTTTGTAATAATAAATGAATGAGTTATGGACCAGCTATGTTCTATTGTACTACTCTGAGGGATGTAATATTTGCGGATTGGTACTTCGTAAATGTTATATCAACGACTGGCATACTACAACATGCTGTGGTATGCAAGGTCACCACATATGCTGGGTCACCGCACCTTGCTCAAGGGAACAAGAAGAACAACAAGAGGAAGTTTGAGGGCCAAAAACCCAAAAACTCCAAATGTGTCTTGAGAGGGACCAAATCCCTAGGTGGAGATCTTCCAATGTGCCCGATCTATGGTGGGGTGAAGTTTGAGAGGGTTCTAGTGGTGGGAAAGCCCTAGGGAGTGGTGGAGAGGAAGGGGCGGCGCCAATGGAGTCTATGGTGGAGGGGGGAAGTGAGGAAGAAGAGCCCCAAGGGGTAACTTCCATCCCCACTTAACCAGTTGCGTGACCGGTGCACCACCCGGCTGACCGGGTTGGCGACCGGGTGGGTCGGCGCAAGGGCCGATCCAACCGGACCAGGGACCGGGCAGCACCGTTTTGCCCCTATTCTTTGTGCAATTGTGTGTGTATGCTCAGAAGATGACATGTACATATAGATAGATAGATAGATGTATGATGAGAAGAGCATAGACATGGGGTAGGAAACACAAGGTTTTCTAGGCATACCCATTGGAGTGAAATCCAAACAAGATGTAAATAGCAACAATGGGCATGATTCGAAATATATCAAGAATCATAAATCATTTTATAATTATTTTTGCAATAAGACCATTTAGCCTCAAGGAGTGAAGACATTTTGCAAGTGAGGCTAATGAAGGGCGGAGGATTACTCCCCCTATGTTAAAGCACAAATGTAATGAGACCTCGAAGAGACATGCTTGGGTCCATAAAATGATATTGGGTCTATTTATGTTGCACACATATGTATGCATCATACCAAGACATGGTAAAATGACTATCCCCATATGTGATGCTCCTCTAAGCTAGATAGCAAGATAAATGCAAGAATATAGTGCAAGAAGTTGTTCAATCTAAGTTGTTAGGATCAAGAATACCAAGTTCTCCTCTCAAGTTTACAAACCGGGCTTCATCCAAAGGCTTAGTGAAAATATCCGCCAATTGATACGCTATTCCCACATGAGTGGGATCAATGTCCCCATTGGCAACATGGTCACGTAGGAAGTGATGGCGAATGTCAATGTATTTGGTGCGACAGTGTTGAACCGGGTTATTGGCGATCTTTATTGCACTTTCGTTGTCACATAGAAGAGGCACCGTACCAAGAGACACACCATAGTCTTTCAAGGTTTGCTTCATCCATAACAACTGAGTGCAACAAGATGCCGCAGATATGTATTCGGATTCAGCGGTGGATAAGGCAGTGGAGTTTTGTTTCTTGGATGACCAACTCACCAATGACCGGCCAATAAATTGGCAAGCCCCGGAGGTAGACTTCCGGTCAACCTTATCACCGGCCCAATCGGAATCCGAATAGCCAATGAGTTCAAAGGTTGACCCCTTTGGATACCACAGCCCGAGAGTAGGAGTAAGAACAAGGTATCTTAGAATCCGTTTGACCGCCATCAAATGGCTCTCCTTAGGAGCAGATTGAAAACAAGCACACATCCCTACACTTAACATGATATCCGGCCTAGAAGCGCAAAGGTAGAACAAGGATCCTATCATGGAACAGTATACCTTTATATCCACATCTTTCTCACCATCACATGAACCAAGCTGCCCCTTTATGGGCATAGGTGTCTTCATTGGGCTTGCATTGGTCATGTTAAACTTCTTGAGCATGTCCTTCACATACTTTTCTTGAGAGATGAAGGTGCCTTTTGCAAGTTGCCTCACTTGGAAGCCTAGGAAGAACTTCAACTCTCTCATCATGGACATCTCAAATTTCCTAGTCATCAATAGCTCAAAAGCTTTGTTATGATTGGGGTTAGTTCCACCAAAGCTAATATCATCAACATATATTTGACATATAAATAAGCCACCCCCTTTAACCCGCTTGGTGAAAAGGGTGGAATCAACCGTACCCATGCAAAACCCATCATGTAGTAAGAAATCCCTAAGGAACTCGTACCAAGCACGTGGAGCTTGCTTCAGACCGTAGAGTGCCCTATGGAGTAAATACACATGGTTGGGTCGGCGTGGGTCTTCGAAACCATGGGGTTGAGCTACATATGCAGTTTCTTTTAGGGGACCATTCAAAAATGCACTTTTCACATCCATTTGATATAGCTTGAAATAGTGAAAAGATGCAAATGCGAGCAAAAGACGAATAGCTTCAAGGCGGGCTACCGGCGCAAAGGTATCCTCAAAATCCATACCTTATATTTGGGCAAACCCTTGCGCCACTAACCTTGCTTTGTTTCTTATGACAATACCGTTCTCATCCTGCTTGTTCTTGAATACCCATTTGGTCCCAATGACATTGATGCGATGATCCTTGGGTCTCTCAACTAGAGACCATACTTCATTGCGGGTGAAACACTCTAATTCTTCTTGCATGGCAATTACCCAATCCGGATCAACCAAGGCTTCATGTACCTTCAGTGGCTCAAAACTAGACACAAAAGCATGATGTTGACAATAGGTAATAAGTAATGCATGGTGTCTATGAGTTACCACTCCCCTTGAGATGCTACCAAGGACTTGATCTACTTTCAAGTCACTTGCCCTTGAAGCATCCTTGATCTTCCGAATGGTTCCTTCATGATCAATAAATTCATCTCTTGCTAGTACTCGATCATGAGGGACAACTTGAGCTTGATCATGAGTTGAGGATGTTTCTTGATCAGCATCATGGTCTTGCTCAGTGGGTTGAGGGATTTCTTCTTGTTCTTCGGAATGTGACTCATCTTGAGTAGAGGATAAGTTTTGAGCTGCACTTGATGGTTCGGCTTGAGTTGGGCTAGGCTCCACTAGGGCTGAGCTTGATACTTCTATTCCATCACTTTGATCATCAGTATGAACTTCTGTAGGCCGGATGTGTCCAATGCCCATAAGCTTGATGGCAGTAGAAGGATCATCATCACCTGCAGCACATGGAACAACTTGCTCCACTTGGGATCCATTATCCTCCAAGAACACCACATCACAAGATACTTCAATAGCCCCACTGGACTTGTTGTAGTATCTATAGGCGTGGGAGCTCTCCGCATATCCAACAAATGTGCCCTCTATAGTTCTAGTTTCAAATTTACCGAGCTTCCCTTTGTTGTTCTTAACAAGACATTTGCATCCAAAGACACGAATGTACATGACATTAGGCTTGTTACCTGTGAGAAGCTCGTATGGAGTTTTATTATGTAGGGGGCGGAGAAAGAGCCGGTTGGAGTAGTGAACAACTATAGAGATGGCTTCTACCCAAAAGTTATGGGGTGAATTGAATTCACTCAACATAGTTCTTGCCATCTCAATAATAGTCCGATTCTTCCTTTCAACAACACCATTTTGTTGAGGGGTGTATGGAGCTGAAAACTCATGCTTGATGCCCTCATCATCAACAAACTCTTGCATAGTGTAGTTCTTGAACTCGGTGCCATTGTCGGTCCTTATCGCCTTGATCTCAGATTCATACATATGTTGAGCCTTCTTGGCGAAGATGATGAACTCTCTATAGGTCTCGTCCTTAGACTTAAGGGAAAAGACCCAAGAGTACCTTGAGTAATCATCAACAATGACTAGTCCGTACTTGCTCCCACCAATAGTATCATAATGTGATGGCCCAAAGAGATCCAAGTGAAGGAGCTCCAAAGGCCTAGAAGAGGTGACTATACTCTTGATAGGATGTCTCTTCTTGAATTGTTTTCCAGCTACACATGCACTGCAAACACGATCTTTCTCAAACGAAATGCTGGTTAGTCCAACAATGTGCTCACCCTTTAGGAGTTGTTTAAGATTTCTCATATTGACATGACCAAGGCGGCGATGCCACAACCAACCTTCGTCATGTTTGGCCGCCATTAGACATGTGGAGAGAGAGGGGCTCTCTTTCTAGAGGTCAACCACGTAAAGGTTGTTCTCCACATATCCAACAAGGACCAATTTGAGGTTATCACTCCTAAGGACTTTCACACAATAATTAGTAAAATATGAATTATAGTCGACATCTGCAAGATGATATATAGAAAGCAAATTATAGCCAAGGGATTCAACAAGCATGACTGTCTCAAGGCACAAGTCCTTAGAGATTGCCACCTTGCCATACCTAAGTACCTTTCCCTTTGAATTATCACCAAAGGTGATGCTTGACTTTTTATTAACATCTTCTATGAATTGGTAAAGCACACCTCTTCCTCCCGTCATATGATTGGTGCATCCACTATCAAACACACATTTTGGACCACCGGAGGAGTACCCCTACAAAATCAAGTAGATGTTTTAGGAACCCATCGATTAATGGGTTCCTTAGTCATGGCAACAAGATCTTTTGGTACCCAAATTGAGTACCCTCTATAAGCATAGCCATTACAAGGTCCAATATATTTAGCATAAACATCATCACAATAATCAATAGATAAAGCATAGTGATTGTTTGGTCCCGTGCGGTCACCACTAGTGGTTTTGCCCTTTGAGGCTTTGCCAACATTAGTGAACTTCTTGTTCTTCTCTTGAGCGGGTTTCTCCTTATTGTAGTTGTTCTTTTTGTAGGGCTTAGGAGCATACCCAAGTCCATACTTATTATTGTTTGACCTTTGCTTACTCAAAAGGTCATCCAATCCCATCTTGTTCTTGGTGGTGGTGAACTTGGCTAGTTCTTTTGTCAACCTAGCATTTTCCTCAAGAATAGTTGCTTGCTCACAAGCTGATTCATTAGGATGATAGTTGAGACCATATTTGGTCACCAAAGGTTCAAGATATGTATTGGTCTCAACATGCAAAGATAGTTCCTATTGTAAACGAACATGTTCCTCAACAAGTTTGGCATGTTCGCAAGTAAATGAGGTGGAGGAACAATCAATATTTTCAGCAATAATGGGATCATTCATTGATCCAAGAGCCTTCTTGTAGGTTTCTTGAAGTAGGTCATGGTTCTTTCCAAATTTCTTGAGCTCATCCTTTACAAGCTTGTTAGCCTTTTTTGAAGCATGAGCAGCTTCAAGTTCCTTCTTTGAAGCATCTAGCTCTTGGGCCAATAATTGAGCCCTCTCAATTGTTTCTAGGTCCTTAACTTTATCTAGCTCAAATGTTTCAACTAGTTGCTTAAGACCTTGTGATATGCACCTTTCGTTTTTCAACTCTTGTCTTAGGAGATTGAATATCCGTCTTTCATCATTCATATGATATTCCATTTCCTCAAAGGACTCATTTCTTTCTTTGAGTGTGTCCATCAAGTAATCGAATTTGACAAGAGCATCACCACGAAGAGTGCATCTCACAAGGAATAGTTCTTTAAGAGCAGTAGTTTCTTGACTATCATTTTCTTCAAGAATGCTAGATAAAGAAGGTGGGGATTCTATTACCTTTGCCTCTCTTGCCATAAGACAAGATCCGACGGTCGTAGAAGAGAGAGAATCATCGGAGTCACCATCATGAGTTGTTCTTGCCATGAAGGAAGAACCAATATCATTTAGAGTTGAGGACTCCGTGGAATAATCCTTGGAGTAATCATATGTGAAGAGTGACCCAGGTTTGGAGAAAGCCAAACCAGGCACCCCAGCCTCCTTCTCCTCAACTTCTTCCTCTTCATGGGAAATGTACTCAGCCCCAACAAAGGCTCTTCCCTTGTTCTTCTTGTATCATTCATTGATTGGGTTTGGCTTCAATCTTAGCTTGACCCCTTTGATAAATCTTGGCTTGTCTACCCTTTTCTCATAAGGGCACTCATTTGCAAAGTGACTATCTTCATCACAGTTGTAGCATGTTCTCTTCTTTTCTTTGGAGGGGGCATTGTACTTGTTTGTGTACTTCTTGGCAAGAAAAGCAACATCTGTCATAATGTCACTAGTTGAGGTCATCTCATCCTCTTCGATCTCATAGGCTTCTTCCCTTTCTTGGTCAGCTCTAGCCTTCAAGGCAAGGTTGTGTGAGGATCCATCGACACGATTCATTGCCATGAGCCTTTCTCCTATCTTGGCCATGTTCTCATTGGCTGCCATGTAGGAGACTAGATCATCTGCGTTCAGATCAGCTTGCTTGGTAAGGATTTGCAAGTTGAGTGCAAGGTTGGTGTCCCTTTGTTTGACGGCAATCATGGCAATGACCTTGGACTTTATGAATTCTTCATTCATTTCAAAACCATCATTGTATTTATCAATATCCAAGGCCCTTGACTTTTACTCTAAGAGCATCAAGCCTTCCATAGGCATCAGCTAAGGATTCTCCTTCTCTAATCATGAACATAGTTGCCTCTGTCTTTGTTGACTCATAGAGAGCTGCTTGGATCAGATTGGTTCCCTCTTGGAGTACTACAATCCGATCCCAAAGCTCTTTAGCAGAGTCAATGTTGTTGACTTGATCAAGGAGCTTACGGTTGATGCCACTTCTAATCTTGTCTCGTGTAGAGGCATTGAGTTGGCGGTTGTAGAACTCAGTGGAGGTTAGCCTAATGGGATCTTGTGGCTTCCGGTAACCATTCACAATGATCTCCCACATCTCCACACTGCAGCTGCAAATATGAGACTCCATAGAGGATTTCCAAAAAGAAAAGTGAGTTCCATCAAAATGGGGAACATTCCCACTATGGTTTATATGAGGCATGGGTGAAGTGTTTTTGGGATAGTCATGGTTGACTTCATGGAAACCTTCCGGAGGGACCGAAGCCCCACTAGAGGTCCCACTCGAGAGGTTCTTAAGCATGGCACTCATTTGTGCCATTTGGCTTTGGACTTCATCCTCCTTCTTCTTTTTCTCAGCCTCATATGCTAAGAATCTGGATTTCATCTCCTTAACCGAAAGGTTAGAATCTTCATCCAGACTGTCGAATAGTTTATCCATCTCACTCTTAAAGCTATAAGGCCCATAGAAAGAGTCCAGGCCCTGATACCAATTGAAAGTTCAGAGATGGTAAACCTAGAGGGGGGTGAATAGGTTTCTACAAATTTTAATTCTTTCTTTGCAATATTAGGCTTTACGGAATATAAAGGCGAGCCTAATGCAAACTAGGTGATGCAACCTATATGATGATACAAGTAACTCAAGCACGAAGGCTCTCACAGGCAATTATATCACAAGTAAGGAGTTCGGTTAGAGATAACCGATAGCACGCGGAGACGAGGGTTTATTTCTGTGTTCCCTTCCTTTGCAAGAAGGTACGTCACGTTTGGAGGGGTGGAGGTCCCACGAAGGATTTCCCAACGCCATGAAGGCTCACCCTATTCTCCGGAGCCTATCCCACGAAGGAATACTCACTTGTGGTAGACTTTGAGGTAGCCTCCAAAGCTTCACAATCTTGTCAGGAGCAAATCCACAGCCCGGATGCTTCCGGATCTCTTTTGCCCACCTAGGGTTTCCAAGGAACCCTAGAGAGCAAGTATCTTGATGAATACAGGGGGGAACAAGATTTGTCTTGGTAGAACGATAGATCAGGCCCTCCTCTATCTTTTCCCCGGAGGGATTTGAGTTTGGGTGGAGGAGGAGGGAGATCTGAGGCTTTTGGTGTTTCTATCAATGAAGTATGAGAGAGAGAGAGAGAGAGAGAGAGAGAGCTCAAGAACATCTTGTAGTGTAGTGCCTTACTGTTCAGAGGTAGGGGAAAGGGTATTTATAGTGTCACTTGAAATCTGGCCGTTGCGACTTGTCCACCTCAGCATTTCTTTGAGCAACCCGGTCAACCGGGCCTGGGACCGGGCCATCAGGCGCAGGGGCCGGGCCGTCCGGTCCAAACCGGAGCTGGGACCGAGCCTTGACTGGAGAAGGTCTTGTCGCGTAGTACATGGCCTCCGGATACCATCAGAGCAGGAGCCGGTTGGCGCCGGGGTGTCCGGTCCACAGCCCGGTCCAACCGGCGGGAGACCGGACCAGGCCGGTCCAGACCGGACCTCGGGCCGGGCCAGCACCGGGTGAAGGGAAAAGCTTACTGGAATGTGCCCGGTGTGCACCGATCCTGGGGCCGGTCGGCGCCGGGCCGCCCGGTGCCACGGCCGGTCTGACCGGGCATGTTACCGTCCAGGTGGTGAGGAGTCCTTCTTTATTTTTGTCGAAGTGGGGGGGTCTCCCTTTACCTTCTTGTTCCATTGATACACCATTATACCTATTTGGCTAATACATGAGAATAATCTGATAGACATGTATTAGACCAAATACTCTAGCAACGGTGTCATTGTTACCAAAATAATGGATAAGGGTAAAATACCCTTACACTTCTCCCTTACTTTTCTTTGTTCTTTGGCTAGAAGCGGCCATGTGGTTTCTGCTTTGTCACCCTCTCACGACACGTGGGGCCCATCTATTGGGTTGTTGCCTCTAGAGTGAGAGGAAAATTGTTCACCTGCCATACATTTTTAAGTGCGCCTTTTAAACTAGGGAGACTGTAAAAGTTGTTTGAGAGAATAAAGCTTTGAGGAACAAATTTTGACAAAAAGTACCAATGAAGTGATCTATGTGAAGAAACGACGGAAGATAATTGATACCTCTCCGCCAAACTTGATACTAACAAAGAGAATGTCAATTAACAAAAATATATTAAAAGACAAAAAAGTAAGGCCAACCATTATGCTTGGAAATGGTATAGACCAACACCAAAGTATCTGCTATATATGGATTTTGGATGCATCCGTCTAGAGACGGTTGCACGAGATACCTATAATTAGGTGGTTGGCTGAACAAAATAGAGCAAAATGTGGGGGATTTGGGAAAAACATGTGTATTTCATAATTGGGTTCACTATTGGGATTTGTGCGTTCACCGGTTTGGTTTGGGGGCTATGTGAGTGGCGTGGTTGGCTTGAGGAGTTGGCTGAGTGATGTACCGTATGTGTGTAGGGAAATAGAAGTTTGGTGGTACGAATTGGCAAACTGCTAGGTTCTTTAGGCGGTAGGGGCTGTGAGATGTAGCTCGTGTATGGTAGTGGTGTTTGATTAGGGTGGCTCTAGTATTATGGTTGGCTAGTAGGCTTGGTATGTTGGAAAAGTTGGATGATTTCACCGGAGTTTGACGGAATGATGAAGTAATGAGGTCAAACTTGTTGTGAAATGGATGGGGAGTTTATGGGGAAGGTGGGATGGGGGTACTTTTCGTGCGGATGTTGGCCAAAGTGGAGGAGCGTGCCGTATTGTGGTACGCATTGAGGATTGGTATGTGTGGCTGCTAGAGTGGAGATTTCGAAGATGTGGGAGAGGGTAGTAGTGGGTAATGGAGGCGATGTAGGACGCGACCTTCAGAGGTGGGTTTGGTTCGATTACCTTGCGCCAGAGCGAGTGCAGTGGATCTAGAAGGTGTGACGGCCATGTTTTCCATCGATCGTCTCCGTCAATTTGGCGATCTCTCCATGGAAGCTGTCCAATACGGCCTGCGAGTCCTCGCGTTGGGTGTAGAGGCGACGACTGGTGTTGAGCACCTCATGGGGAAGTGATACGTCTCCGACGTATCGATAATTTCTTATGTTCCATGCCACATTATTGATGATATCTACATGTTTTATGCATACTTTATGTCATATTTATGCGTTTTCCGGAACTAACCTATTGACGAGATGCCGAAGGGCCGATTCTTGTTTTCTGCTGTTTTTGGTTTCGAAATCCTAGTAAGGAAATATTCTCGGAATCGGACGAAATCAACGCCCGGCATCCTATTTTTCCACGAAGCTTCCGAACACCCGAGAGCCGCCGGAGAGGGGCCACGGGGCCACCGGATGACACCCGGCGCGGCCGGAGGGGGCCGCGCCCCTGTTGTGTCGTCGCCTCGTCGGCCCTCCGACTCCGCCTCTTCGCCTATATAAAGGTCCACGACCTAAAACATCGAGACGGAAAAGCCACGGTACGAGAAACCTTCCGGAGCCGCCGCCATCGCGAAGCCAAGATCCGGGGACAGGATTCTCTGTTCCGGCACGCCGCCGGGACGGGAAGTGCCCCGGAAGGCTCCTCCATCGACACCACTGCCATCTTCATCAACGCTGCTTGTCTCCCATGAGGAGGGAGTAGTTCTCCATCGAGGCTCGGGGCCGTACCGGTAGCTATGTGGTTAATCTCTCTCCTATGTACTTCAATACAATAATCTCATGAGTTGCCTTACATGATTGAGATTCATATGATGATGCTTGTAATCTAGATGTCATTATGCTAGTCAAGTGGGTTTTACTTATGTGATCTCCGGAGACTCCTTGTCCCACGTGTGTAAAGGTGACGAGTGTGTGCACCGTGTGGGTCTCTTAGGCTATATTTCACGAGAATACTTATTCACCGTTATGAATGGCATAGTGAAGTGCTTATTTATATCCCTTTATGATTGCAATGTGTTTTGTATCACAATTTATCTGTGTGCTACTCTAGTGATGTTATTAAAGTAGTTTATTCCTCCCGCACGGTGTAATGGTGACAGTGTGTGCATCGTGTAGTACTTGGCGTAGGCTATGATTGTGATCTCTTGTAGATTATGAAGTTAACTATTGCTATGATGGTATTGATGTGATCTATGCCTCCTTTCGTAGCGTGAAGGTGACGAGTGTGCATGCTATGTTAGTACTTGGTTTGGTTATGTTGATCTGTCATGCACTCTAAGGTTATTTAAATATGAACATCGAATATTGTGGAGCTTGTTAACTCCGGCATTGAGGGTTCATGTAATCCTACACAGTTAGTGGTGTTCATCATCCAACAAAAGAGTGTAGAGTCTAGCATCTATTTATTTATTCTGTTATGTGATCAAAGTTGAGAGTGTCCACTAGTGAAAGTATGATCCCTAGGCCTTGTTCCTAAATATCGCTACCGCTTGCTTGTTTACTTGTTTTCTTGCATTTTTACTTCCTGCAATATTACCACATCAACCACACGCCGACAAGCACTTTTACGGCGCCGTTACTCTTGCTCATATTTATTCATACCACCTGTATTTCACTATCTCTTCGCCGAACTAGTGCACCTATTAGGTGTGTTGGGGACACAAGAGACTTCTTGCTTTGTGGTTGCGGGGTTGCATGAGAGGGATATCTTTGACCTCTTCCTCCCTGAGTTCGATAAATCTTGGGTGATCCGCTTAAGGGAAACTTGCTGCTGTTCTACAAACCTCTGCTCTTGGAGGCCCAACAATGTCTACAAGAATAGAAGCACCCGTAGACATCGGGAAGCCGATCTCGGATAGTGCGGATGATTGACGTTGGCATCTGTCTGATGGAGGTTGAGAAGAGTAGGGATTTTATCACCGTGTGCTACGTGTGACGGGAACTTGTGGGGGAATGGAAGGTGGTGCAACATAGAAGAAGGAGGGCAATAGTGGGGTAGCCGTGCCGTGTCAGGATTCGAGAGTCCTTGACATTCGAATCGACAAGAGGAGGGAGGAAGGAGAGCACCAATTGGCTTAGACCTATATATATGAACTTGGAATTAGAAAGGAAAGGTGATGAACAAAATTTAGGGTTTTTCATAGCTTGTGTCCCATTCACCCACACACCTTCTTTTATAGTAGTAACGAAAGACTCGCAAGGATATTATTTTGGTCATTTAAGTGTGATTACATACAACAAATGAAGATTAAAATTGACTAGTGCTTCAGTCCTATATGTTGAATCTTGTTGATAAAGGGCCGTGTAGCATTTTATGATGAACTGGCAAATTGTTCTTGATCGATAGTTGTGAGGCACATCGTTAGGCTCCTCACAAAAAAAAAACATATAATCATGTCCACGACACATTCTTATTCGTATTTTAGAAGAATCATTATCCTAAACTAAAATATTATAAGAATACAAACATTGTTTGAATTTGTGTTGATGGAGATTTGAACCTAACATTGGGTTCTGAATTCTGATGGATTGCTTTAGGATCTGACCGACCCTGAAGGCATGAAACACCGAGACTCTGGCAACCGGGACCACATAGCAGGGAGACGCAGCGGCACTCCCTCGACCTCGACTCCGATACCACAACTTGCTTCTTCTCCAAGTACAACTCCTCTCCCTCCCCCTCCCCTTGGCCGGCCGCCACCGCCGCAGAGGTTGCTTCCTCCGCTCCGCCCCGTCTCCGCCGGAATCCGCCATTGTTTGCACGGTACCACGATCCCCTCCCCGTCCCATCTTCCCCCTCTCCGCCATCTCCTAGATCCCGCCATGACAATTAGGGTTCATTACTTCAGTAGTTTGGATTAGAGCCGGATAGTCCCTCCATGACGAGCTCGCATCTTAATTTTGTAAGCGCAGTAGGCTCCGATTAGTTCGACTGTAGTCGTGGTCCGGTGGTTCTGTTATCGCGCACTGCTTGATTTTGTTCCGAGGATGAGATCTGGCCTCTTGCGAACTCAAAAGGGGCAATCCGTGAGGCTGTTCAGATTTATCAGTTCTAGGTTTTTCCTTCTTCATCTGGATTCGTTCTGTAGAGTAGAGTATTACTTTCTTTCCATGTCTTGACTTTAGGCCTCTCAGTAAATAAGAAGGTGCTGCAACTAGTTAGTACTTATTAACTTGAACAACTAAACTTTTTATTTGGTTTTGATGGCTGAGCTTCTCTTCATGATTATGCCTTCTAGATGCTCGAGTACTCTCTGTTGTTCATCCTGTTGGTTATCTGTTTACCTTGCCTTCCGAGCTTACCCTGATTTATTTTTGATGATCCATATTCGTTTGCGACAGGGCGTGTCGACCATGTCTGCGATGCAATCATCGTATCTTCCCGCTACCACCGAGTCGATTGCGTTGGCTCAGGAGGCTAAGGATGCCTCAGAGTCCATTTCAATCCTCTACCGTGTGCTCGAAGACTCGTCTTCTTCGTCAGATGCAGTGAGGGTGAAAGAAGTTGCCATTACGAATCTGACAAGCTATCTCACCAAAGAGAACAGAGCTGAGGATCTCCGGAATCTGTTGACCCAGCTCCGGCCATTCTTCGCGCTGATTCCCAAGGCAAAGACGGCAAAGATTGTACGGGGTATCATCGACGCTGTTTCCAAGATACCTGGAACATCTGAGCTTCAGATCTCGCTCTGCAAGGAGATGGTGGAATGGACGCGTGCAGAGAAGCGTACCTTCCTCAGGCAGCGCGTGGAGGCAAGGCTGGCGTCCCTTCTGTTGGAAAGTCAGGAGTACACTGAAGCGCTCACCCTTCTTTCTAGTCTTATCAAGGAAGTGAGGAGGCTGGATGACAAGTTGCTTCTTGTGGACATTGACCTTCTGGAGAGCAAGCTCCATTTCTCTCTGAGGAACCTGCCAAAGGCCAAAGCTTCTCTGACTGCCGCAAGAACCGCGGCGAATGCCATTTATGTTCCGCCTGCGCAGCAGGGCACCATTGATCTGCAGAGCGGAATCCTTCATGCCGAGGAGAAGGATTACAAGACTGCCTACAGCTACTTCTTTGAAGCATTTGAAGGATTCAACGCACTGGAGGATCCAAAGGCCATCTTCTGCTTGAAGTACATGCTTCTGTGCAAGATAATGGTTAACCATGCTGATGATGTTGCTGGAATTATCTCGTCCAAGGCAGGCCTGAAGTATGTTGGTCCTGATGTGGATGCTATGAAAGCTGTGGCTGATGCCTACTCAAAGAGATCTCTCAAGTACTTTGAAACCGCTCTTCGCGACTACAAGGCCCAGCTGGAGGAGGACCCAATTGTCCACAGGCACCTCTCATCTCTGTATGATACCCTCCTGGAGCAGAACCTCTGCAGGCTGATTGAGCCGTACTCAAGGGTGGAGATCGTGCACGTAGCGGAGATGATTGAGTTGCCCATTGACCATGTCGAGAAGAAGCTGTCACAGATGATCCTCGACAAGAAATTCTCAGGGACCCTGGATCAGGGTGCTGGTTGCCTCATCATCTTTGAGGACTCCAAGACGGAGGCCATCTTCCCTGCTACGCTCGAAACGATTTCAAATGTGGGGAAGGTTGTGGAGAGCCTTTACATGAGGTCGGCCAAGATCATGGCTTGAGGAGATCTTTTATTCTTTACTTGTTGTCTCTTGTTAAAACCTTACTTGAGATCTGTTAAAGAGTCCTAAGGACATGATATCATGCGTAGCGCCATTTCATCCTTGCAAATTGTTTTCTTTAAGCTAAATGTCTCGTTCATGGACAAGAAGGCACTGTTGCTTCTGCTTGATGGAAATACTGTTAACACTTGCCGATATAAACCCATTTTCATTTTTGTGAAATATGCAATGTTATGAATTAGCAACCCTTGTGAGTTTTTGTGTGCTTGTCCTACAGTGCAGATTCAAGTAAGTACATGCTTCGTACCTGTACTGAATACTGATAATGTGAGATTAGCTTGGCTCCTCATGATGCTGCAGATTTTAGTGGAGGCGTAGGTGGGCCCTAGATGTAAGCAGAATCCCTCATTGGGGTCAACGGTCAAAGGGAGGACAGACGAGACATGCGGGTGTGCAGTGCATGCGTATGCGCGGGAGAAGCGGCCATGAAACCCGCAGACCAACCATTCTTCCTTCCCCACCAGCCTTTATATAGCACCGCCGGTCACGATCCATCCATTCCCTTGGTCACCACCAGCCAGCCAGCCATGGCCGCGCAGGAGGGCAGCGACGGCGACGCCACCGCGGTGCCACCCACGCCCATGTCGGCTCCGGCGTCGTTCAAGTTCAACGTGCACGCGCCGGAGTTTGTGCCCATGTCGCCCACCGCCGCTGCCACCACCCCAATGTCCGCGCCGGCGGGGGGATACTACTCGCCGTTCCTGCAGATGCAGGCGGCGCCCGACTGGAGCTTCCTCCACGACCACGAGCCCGTCTTCTTCATGCCCGACTTCGCGCACGCCAAGTTCGCCGCTGCCGCAGCCGCCAGCAACAGCGCCGGGGCCAAGGGCGGCGCAGGTGGCGGCACCACCGATGTGGCGCAGAAGATCGTCAAGCAGGTTGAGTACCAGTTCAGCGACATTAACCTGGTTGCCAACGAGTTTTTGCTCAAGATCATGAACAAAGACTCTGAAGGTTATGGTAAGTCGCATGCCAGCACAAACGAAAAGGTTAACATTTCATTTCTTTCGCTAGCGAAACATTCAGACTAGCTAGTTATGCCCCTTTACAGTTCCCTTGTCGGTCATTTCATCCTGGAAGAAGATCAAGTCTCTCGGAGCAACCAACCAGATGCTCGTTAAGGCTCTTCGCACCTCCACGAAGCTTGTAATCAAGCTCCTTCAGAATTATACCATTGCTTGTTGCAGCTAGCAGGTTGATCGTCCTTCTCATAGGATAACTGAATTCTGGCTGCAGATTGTCAGTGACGACGGGAAGAAAGTCCGGCGCAGGCAGCCCTTCACCGAGAAGCACAAAGAAGAACTTCAGGTCTTTACAGAGAGTCCATATATATTTGGTCCAGGAATCATATGTTGTGCTGTGCCATCCCCAGAACTCTGAACCTTTACTTGTCTGCAGTCTCGGATGATCATAGCAGAGAATTTGCCAGAGGACTCATCAAGAAACAGCCTCGAGAAGGTCTTCAGTGTTGTCGGAAGGTCAGACAAGGCAATTCTCCACAGTTTGCAAATTGCGACCCATAACGTATGTACGATCTGATGCATAATCGTCCATTAACGATGTTATTGTACATACCCATATGTCAATCAGTGTGAAGAACATCAAGATATGTCACCCTCAAGAGCCTAGCTCAGCGAGGGCTTCCAAGTCGGACACACTAGTGAGTAACAAGGTATTTCACTTGCTCAACTCAAATCTTCAGCGCAACACCATATGATATACGTTTCAGAATCACAGCATCAGATGCTGACTGCAGAAATTGAGAAGTTCAGTGTTTGCTTACATCAGACTCAGAACAGTAAACAATTCTGTCCCAGCAAAATTACATTTTAACTTTTTTTTACCTCGTGATGTTGTCAAAGATGCATGCTCTTGTGGAATATGAGACCTCACAGCAAGCTGAGAAAGCAGTGAGTATTAACTGGCCCCCGTACTGCACATTTTTCTAAGAATTCAGATATCATGGGCTCTTCCGTGAAGTTAAAAAGACTAATGGGTGTGGCAATTCAGGTTGAGAAGCTAAACGATGAACGGAACTGGAGGAAAGGCCTGCGTGTGCGCACAGTGCTCAGGCGCTCCGTAAGAACCCTCTTCTTACAAACCAGTATTGATCTGCAGGCAAATGCAGCATAAGCTAGCCACCTGTGTTTTACCGCAACTTCACATGATCTTGTCACAGCCCAAGTCAGTGATGAGGCTTAAACGGCCTGATTTCGACCACTTTGCTGGCTCCGACGACGAATCGCCACACTCACAGATGTCCGACTCCCCGACTTCAGAAGCCGT
This sequence comes from Lolium rigidum, assembly GCF_022539505.1. Lineage (NCBI taxonomy): Eukaryota > Viridiplantae > Streptophyta > Magnoliopsida > Poales > Poaceae > Lolium > Lolium rigidum. The sequence goes on from NC_061514.1 coordinate 173,213,460, forward strand.
CCACTCGCCTGAAGCTCATGTAAGCTAAAGTTCCAATGCCAATTTCCTTTCAGTTGTCGCTCAGGGTTTCTTATCTCATGAAAACTTCCAATTCCACAGCCAGAGGATCACCAGGGCGGAGGCAAGAAAGGGTGGGCAAGAGGGCGAGGGAAGCTGCATGTCGTGGCGCCGCACAGCCCACAGTCTGCTCCTGCCGGCGTGGTTGGCCACTTTGACCCATCAAGCCCTCGTCAGGCATCCCAGAAGTGCCCATTGAGCCCTAGGCAGGCTTCTCAGAAGTGTCCATTCAGCCCCAGGCAGCCTCCCCAGGGCCCCAGGATGCCCGATGGGACTCGTGGGTTCACCATGGGCAGGGGGAAGCCGGCTGCGTCATCCGTCGCAGCCCGGGCCGTTACTGCTCCTCCTCCAGCTCCTGTTCTCGTCTAGTTCAGTTCCGGCAGGTTAACGCTACATATAGTGTATTTCTGAGCGATGAACTCGGTATCTCTACGGATACAAGTGGTTGACGAGCTTTTTTTTTTGTTACTTTCCTTTTTTTAAGACCCTAAATAAACTGGCTGTTGCCGTATTCAAATGCAAGGTTGTAATGTTTTTTTCTTTTCTCCCCAGAAAGTATAAGAATTATTAAAGTAACAGCTGAAAGAATGCTTAGCGATGGGAAATGGCCTCCGCTTTCATTGTTACATGCTAGAACCGAGCAAGAAGTACTCGTAGTAATTCATATATCGTAGCCTTTTACGTGATCAAGCATTCATAATTTATTATGAGAAACTGACTTTTGACCAAAAAATTACCAACCAACTCGTGCTTTACACTGATGCAGGCAGATTAAAATTCACTCACGAAACATGTGAATTCCAGATGCCAATTTTGTTTGGCGACTCTCTCTATCACTACCTAGTGTGCAAGCAATTTAAATAAAATTTAGCCAAGAGAAAAGGTGCACACCGACCTTCATGAGAGTCAACCCTCAACGTGAAGAAACTAGCATGCATTGGAGTTTGATCTCACAAAGAAAGCTGTACAGTTCTACATGAAAATTTTATGCCAATCTATCATTTCGCATGTAGACAATGGTAAGTTCAATGCCTTTTTGATCTGGAAATAACCTCACTAGCATGATCCATGTTCATCACTTGTTTCTGCATGCTAACAATTTGTGCCTTCAGAATTCTGATCTCCATCTCCATCTTAGTTTTCGAAGCAACGCGAGCATTTTGCACATCTTCTAGTATATTAAGTGCATACTGCTCTTGTCTCCATCGAGGTATCTCTTCTGGTGGACCTGTCACCAGCTCCAGTGCACGATCTCTTTCACAAACACTCACAGTATCATGCAATGGAACTTTGATATCCTTGCTGACTGTAACTGGTTCCTGAACTCCATGTCGAGAATAATGCCCAGGATTGTTTGTATGTGTTCTGTTTGATGGTTCAGAATAAATTCTTCCCTGAGATTCCTTTATGTCTTTGAGACAGATAGACCTGCCACTATGTATTCGCCTAACATCTTCAATACTTGGTCTGCCAACTTTACTAGTCTGGCAAGGATCAGAAGCATATTCGCCATAGCTTTTTATCGGTTCTTCATCCGATTCGTTGTTATTCTCAACACCTGAAGGAGCAATTGTAGCATTCTCTATGGTGGTCTGCTCTTGTTCAGACGCTTCATCATTCTTTCTACCACCGGAGATTTCTGCTTTATTCTCTACATTTTCTTGTTGCACTTGTACCTCCCTTCCAAAGTCTAGTTGAAGATCCCCCTTGAACTCCTTTCTTGCAGTTTGATTTGATCCAGAGCCTTCAGCATCTGGTTTACCGTGGTCTCCCTGCTTGTTCCTGAATGAAATTTTATTCTCTGCCATATTAACAGCTTGTACTATAGAATCAGTCTCATGAATCATTTTCATGGTCCCATCATGGTTCACTTCACCACATTCAGGTGCATCTGTGTCAACAAATGTTCTCTCCGTGTTCTCATCTATCGTTCCCACGTCTTGCTTCTCCAGCACTGCCAGGTTCTGCTTGTTCTTGAATAAAATTTTATCCTCTGCAATTTTAGCAGCTTGTACCGCAGAATCAGACTCATGATTCATTTTCATGGTCCCATTGTAATTCGCCTCACCACATTCAGGTGCAACTGTGTCGACCAATGTTCTCTCTGTGTTCTCATTTGTCCTTGACTCGTCATGCTTCTCCAGCACTGCAGGGTTCCGCTTGTTCTTGGATGAAATTTTATCCTCTGCCATATTAACATCTTTTACTGTAGAATCAGTCTCACAAATCATTTTTATGGTCCCATCATGTTCCACTTCATCACATTCAGGTGTATCTGTGTTGACCAATGTTCTTACTGTGTTCTCATCTGTCGTTCCATTGTCCTGCTTCTCCAGCACTGCAGGGTTCTGCTTGTTCTTGGATGAAATTATATCCTCTGCCATATTAACAGCTTGTAGTGTAGAATCAGTCTCATGAATCATTTTCATGGTCCCATCATGTTCCGCTTCAGGTGCATCTGTGTCGACCAATGTTCTCACTGTGTTCTCATCTGTCGTTCCCTTGTCCTGCTTCTCCGGCACTGCAGGGTCCTGCTTGTTCTTGGATGAAATTATATCCTCTGCCATATTAACAGCTTGTACTGTAGAATCAGTCTCATGAATCATTTTCATGGTCCCATCATGTTCCGCTTCAGGTGCATCTGTGTCGACCAATGTTCTCACTGTGTTCTCATCTGTCGTTTCCTTGTCCTGCTTCTCCAGCACTGTAGGGTTATGCTTGTTCTTGGATGAAATTTTACGAACAGCTTGTACTGTAGAATCAGTCTCATGAATCATTTTCATGGTCCCACCATGTTCCGCTTCACCGCATTCAGATGCATCTGTGTCGACGAATGTTCTCTCTGTGTTCTCATATATCGTTCCCTTGTCCTGCTTCTCCAGCACTGCTGGGCCCTGTGGACAAGATTCATCAGACCCCCACTAGTAGAGAGAGAGAGGCTCGCGGTGAGAGAGGGTTTCACAAGCTGCATTACCTTCTCCATGCATAAATCCTTCGCTGTTCCCACATCACCACTGTAATTGGTGCTTGTGTCTTGCAAAATCCGCACATCTCCAACTGCTGTGTGCTGCTTGTCCTGTCTTGCCTGCATCTGCAAAACAGCCTTATTAGATTGAATCATAGTTAACGTAGACAGCTATTCTAAATGGACTTGCCTCCCCGCTGGTGCAAGCTTCATGATTTTCTGTTCCTTCAACACAAATAGCCTTGTTAACATCCACAGTACCCAGAGTGGTATTCACTCTACCATCACCAAGTACATTGGTCACTAAGGGCCTTGCATTTCCTTCTATAATTTTACACTCCAGTCCTTTTTCCAATATCTGTTCCTGTAAAAGAGCATGACCAGATTCCACCTATCAAAGAGGTAAATAAATTCCACCAATCAAAGAAAAGTTAGTATTGTCGGTACACTCACTTCCTTAATGAACAAATGTTCTTGGTTCTGTAATCCTTTGGTAGACACAACCTCATAAATCCTTGTCTCCAGTGAATTAATTTGAAACTCACTGCAACTAGGCAAAATGGCATCTCCTACCATTGTCATTTTATTGTCCTTGGTTGTAGGTCCTAAATCTTGTCTTTCCTCCCTTGTTTGTTGCTACAAAAGACCGATTATCAGGACTCAGAAACGGTATTCCAGGTGGAGATTCTGCAAGTGCACTCACCTTGTCCAAGTCCAAAGCTTCCTGGTTGTGAGTTCCGACTGTAGACCAAGCTCCATCAACCTCCATAATAACCAAATCATCCAATCCACTGTCTACTATATGTCTGTCTTCCAATATATGTGTCTCCTTGTTCTCACATATTATTCCACAGTCATGTATTTGTTTAATACACACTTCCTGCAAAAGAGAACTGTCACATTAGCTACCCGACCAGTTAATACAGAAACAGATTTACAAGCATACTCACATCATGTATGTCCAAAGTTTTGTGGTTGTCAGCATCTGATTTCCCCATAGCAGCTCCATCTGACAATGATTCCCTCTCATTTATCTTCTCTAGCACGTCTTCAACAACCACTTGCTTATGCTCTTCTTTTGACTCTATGCTAGCTGAGCTAAATAGCATCTCACTATCAACTGCATTCTTCAAAGGGTGCATTATATCATCGTCAAATTGTTTTCCCTGTGCTCGAGTTATTTCTTCAGGATTTCCCTCAGCATCTATCTTCGGGAGCGTCTCTCTTTGTCCATCCAGCTGCTCCGCTACAATAATTTCCTCAATATAGCCATGCATATATTCTGATGTCAGTGTTTCACCTTGATGTTCTTCTGCCCGTTCAACCCCAAGAGCATCCTTCGTATTCTCCTCGGTGTCTTTCTCTCTTAACACCTTGTGTTCCTCCCCTTCTGTTTGCTTCGCTTGGTAAACCTCTTTGGACTCGCCTACTTCTTTCTCTGGCAAATCCTTGCCATCTGCATTGGGATTTTCCTTTGAATCTTTCTCAACTGGTGCCTCGTCTTGTAGGTTTGCATGCTTTACTTGTGGAACTTTTTCATTATCTTCTTCGATATCTTCCTCGACCAAGCACCTGGCTTCACCCCTTGATGGCAGATCTACTTGAAGGATGCTGTCGAGTCTATCGTTGTCCCTCTCAGTCCCATTGGCGTGTTCGACTTCCACATTCACTTTGGGAACTTCCATGAGCTTACCATCAGTATCTTCCTCCATTGGCCCATGAGTTCCATCCATTCCTACACTTTCCAATTCAGAAATTTCTTGAACCTTACTGTCTGCATCTTCCTTAATAAAATCCTTTGTATCTTTGGTTTCTGCATGCACTACATCAGAAACTTCATTGAGCTTGCCATCAGTATATTCCTCCATTGGCTCATGAGTTCCATCCATTTCTATACTTTCCAATTCACAAAATTCTTGGAACTTGTTGTCTGCATCGCCCTTAAAAAAATCCTTCTTATCTTTGGTTTCTGCATGCACTACATCAGAAACTTCATTGAGCTTAACACCAGTACCTTCCTCCATTGGCCCATGAGCTCCATCCATTCTTGTATTTTCTAAATCAAAAACTACCTCAAACTTATCATCTGCATCTTCCTTCACCGAATTCTCCACCTCTTCCATTTCTGCATGCGCTATATCAGGAAACTCTGTCACCTTACTGTCATTGTTATTCTCTATCCACTTCCTAGCCGTTTCTACTTCTGTGTGGACATCTTCAGGAACTTCTCCAGGATCCCCATGAGTACCTCTCCCAGCTGATCTCTTACATTCATCCATATCTGCATGCTCTACCTCTGCAGCTTCCTCAGGTTTCTCGGTATCAAACTGTGCATGCATCTTTGCCTCTGTCATGTCTATATTCTCTACTTCAGCAACTTTGTGGTGCCCCTCATTTGCACCTCCATTTTCCAAAGTATCAATATGCACCTGTTTTGCATCTTCTACTTGTACAACTTCCTTATGCATATCTTCAGTGTCTTTCTTTGCTAGATTCAGAGGTTTATCCGCGTTTGTTCTCTTTTCAGGAAAACCCAACAGAACTGCAGCCATATTATTGTTGGTAACCACTTTCTCCACTGTTTGAGTAACATTTTGGTTCTCACCCATGTTGTCTTTTACCACGAGAGCAATGTATTCTCCACATTCTACAATATCAACTTGAGGAGCTTCTGCAGGCTCCCGCTGGATATCTTTCTCAGACATCTGATTGCTTTCCCCTCGTCCAATCTCTTCTACACAAGAAATCTCCCTCTTCTCCTCGTTGACAAGATCGAAACTGGTTTCTCCATCATTTATTCCCTGAACTCCAGCAGCGACACTGGCAACCTCCATTACGCATGACATTGCAACACATTCACCAACAACATTTGCCTGCTGAACTGGAAGTATTTCCTCAGCTAAAGCCACAGTCTCCTGAGGAATGTCCATAATACCTGCATAGACTCCTTGTTCACTCTCTGGCAAGACTTCAATAGAATGACTTGTTCCCTCCGCAGCCCTTCCAACTCCTTCTGAAACTACGCTACCTTTATTATCTGCTGCTACATTACCCTTTTCTTCTCTCTCTTCCATGACTAGAGCAGTAACTTCTTCAGGTCTATTTGAAATCCCACAAGACTCATCAAGTGCAAGCATAACTTTCATCTCCAACTCCTGAGTATCAATAGTGCCTTCTGCTGCTGTATCTGTAGCATCAAGACACTTGTCTTCTGGAAGATTGACCATTTTTTCCTCTGGCGTCACAGCATTACCTCCTTCAGGTGCACTGGAGAAAATTGTGGGCTTATCAACTATGACAGCTTCCTCTCTATCATCCTCACTGCAATCAACATCAGACAAATAATCACTGCACTCTTCATTCTCCATACATAGTGGAGGTTTGAATTCTTCAGGCCTATTAGGAACATCAGGAGTTTCCCCTCTAACCAGCTCATTGGTATTTTTCAAAATCTCATTTCTCCATTCACCCTTGGCATCTTCATTAAATGTAGAGATTTCAGTTGACACCATTGGCGCCTCTTTAAAATATGGTTCATTCACCGGAGGATGTACATCACCTTCCATATAGCCCATCAAATTCACACCTTCGTACTTCGACCCAGTCAGCAACTTACCCCCTCTATCCTGATTCATGTCCCTGTCCTTCTTCAGATTTACGGCCGAAGTTGACAACAGCTTCCTTGGCACAAGAGGTGCAATATCATCCTTGCCAGTTCTAACACTAGCCAGCATGCGCTTGTCTGATGCATCATCATATTTTGGCGAGGATCCTCGTTTGCGGCTGCCACCAGACCCACCACCAGTCCCACTGCTCCCGTCCCTTGCGGTTGCAAGCCAATCCGACAGCTTTGCATCATACAACTCTTCAAGTTTACGCTTTTTATCATTATTAAGGGAAACTCGAGCCTTCTTCATCTTCCGCTCTTTCTCTTCCTCAGCTTCCAGGGCTGCCAATGTCTTCTTCACCTTCCGCTTGGAAACCTTACCTTCCACAGAAATGTTTCCTGCCCCAACAGTAAGATCAGAAGATGGCAGTGGCTGCCTCCACCACTGTGCGTACCGAGCCGTGACTCCTGGTTCAGTACGAGGGATGAAGATAGCTACATTCTTCCCGTCCAAATCATATGTCTCCCATGCAACCTCCGAGTCCTCATTGGCTCGGTGAACATCTCCGGGCACATCTTGGTCAAGTCCGAACTGCATTGCGACACGGTGCGGAAGGTATTGTTCAATGCAATCCATCCCCACGAGCTCACAAGCACGCAAGCAATGTGCTAGCGATATCAATTCGCCGTTCAGAGTAATATTAGTGCCACGAACCCACCCAGTGTGATGCTTACATGCTTGCTGACGGCTGGTATAGGGCTTCCACACAAAGTTCTTCTCTGAAGTGAGGACCTCGCGGACCACTGTGGGGTTTATCTTGTTGCTCACATCATGCCAGCGAGCGGCTCTCGGCTCGCCATCCTTGATGGGGTTGGCCTTTCCATCACAGAGTACAGGGAACCGCTCCCACATCCATAACTGAAGGATGTAGAGGGGCGCATGAACTGACAGGGGAGGCAGCAACTCCCCATTGCCGCCGAATGCAGCAGCAGCCACCAAGTAAGTCTTGATCTCACGCAGGTCCTGGTACAGCGACGCGAGCACGGCTGGCCCAAGCGCGACGCGGTCACCGCGCGCCATGCGGACAGCAAGCGGGAAGAGGGACTGGCGCATGGTGGACTCCGGGTGGCCCGGGAGCACGAAGCGGTTGAGCCAGAGCGCGAGGAAGGCGGCGTGCTCTATGCCGGTTTCCATGTCCGTGCCCGTGAGGAAGTGCTTCAGCCAGGCGGCGTGGTGCGCCTTCTTGCAGGCGCTCCGGTTGAGGTCGAGACGCACCCCGTTGAGCGCCTCCTCGTCGGAGCCCCACTGGCGCGGCAGCGGCGCGGGCACGGGGGAGCCGTCGGCGGGGAAGCCCCCGAGCACGGCGGCGTCCTCGAGCGTGACGGTGGCCTCGCCCCACGGGAAGGCGAAGGTGTTGGTGGCCGGGGACCAGAAGGAGGCGAGGTGGAGGACGGCGGAGGCGTCCCGCTTGAACCTGTATGTGGAGGCGAGGACGGCGTCGAGGATCCCGAGTTCCCGCCAGAGGCGCCCGTGGATCGGGCGCAGCTTGGCGACCCAGAGCTCCCAGTGACGCGGGGCGCCTTGCCAGCCCCTGAAGGCGACGCGGAACTCGGCGGCGGCGACGGCGGACGGAGGGGGAGGCGGCCGGAACGGGGGCGGGCCAGGAGCGCGGGCGAGAGGGGGGAGAACGTGGGCCAGGCGGCGCTTTCCGACGCCGCCGTCCGACTGCATGTCCATAGGGAGCTCCTGGACGAGAAGGAGCTCGTCGGAGGAGGACATGGCGGCGGCGACGGTGACGCCCCTTAGAAGATTCGTGGGTTTAGTGTGGGGGATTAGATCAGTGGATAGATCAGAGGATGTGCCATCTGTTCTTCGTCGTCGTCGCCATCGCCGTCGCCGTCGTCAATGACTGAATTCCTCTCTCCTCACAGACTCACGGCGGACGGCACCAGTCTTCTTCCTCCTCCTCCTGGGTAATGGTGCCATTGGGGCGCGCTTTCAATTTCCTCTTTAATCTGTCAGAAAAGGAATCTTTTTACATGAAAGATGATATTCCTATTTATCATTTCCTTATTTTCGTTCTGGAATGCTAATGCGTGGTGATTTGGATAATCTTTCTCATTTGTGGGAGCAACATAAAACGAATGAAACTATCCCTACACAAATGTTTTTTCATGTTCTTTTTCTTGAGATCGTTTTTTCATGTTCTTATCCACCATGGGGTGCTTGTTTGGCAATTAAAGCGAAAGGCAATGGGAGTTAACGTGAATTCCCAATCCCCGTCTCAATTACCTACCCTTCTCCAGGTAAGAGTTTTGTGGGAGTTTACCACGTGAATTTCCTCTCCAATTCCCTAGCTAAGTCTCATTCCATCCAAACAATCGGTGGATTAAAACTCCATATCTATCTATCTATACCTAATAATAAAGGAGAATGCAGGTTTCTGCCAAAATTTTCGTCCAACATTTTTTAGGACGATTTTGCCCTCCCACCAAAATACATAATACTGCAATTGCCACAGCCTGTACCGGTTCGCTTATTCTCTTTCTTCCCACAGGACCGAATTTCTCCTCCACCCGAAATTGGAGTCGTTCTTCCCCAACCGGCCGCCAGCACGCGATCTCCGGCGAGCCGCGCCACCAGCCTCCTCCTGCGGAAAGAACGGAACCACCCGTGGCCGATCTACCTTCTCCAAGTGCAGGTTCGTTCGGGTGGTCGAGATCCCGTCTCGTGTCTCTCTCGATTTGGTCGCCGCCACCCCTGGATTTGCCGCCGTCGATCTGCTTCCATGCGTAGGGCGCCAAACTTCAAGCAAGGCAGCGCTCATAGACGCACGATATGGTATTACTGAAAAATGGAGCTGAGTGGCCGTGAGCCAACCAAAGATCTGTCCCTGCTACCTCACGACCGCTGTTGATTTTTTTCACCGGCACAAACAGCAAGAGCTGCAAAACGCGGGGTTCGTGTCGCATGGATGTGTAGTTACTTGCGGTTGATGCCTGATGATAAGGCGCTGGGCTGGCGTCGCCCGTTCTGGCGGCCCAAGCAGCCTGCTCCATCAAATATCGGATAGCTGCAAACAGTCCCATAAAATTATAGTCCCACCTCGCTATCTTATTCAGACATCAAGCTGTTTATATACGTTCATAAATTGCAATTTGCCAGGAAGTCAACGAGTCTTCTCCAAAATAAGGAGCTGCCTGATGGAGTCTCTGCATGAGCTAATTGGAGAATTAAACGGACGAGACTGAACGGAAGGGGGATTGCGTGGGGGCTGCCCACGAATTTGCGGAAAGAGGAAGAATGAATCTCACGGACTGAGAGAATTCCACGCTGAGGAAAGAGGAAAAAGGAGACATGCCGCCGCCGGGGATGAGGACGGCATGGAATAGGAGCTCGAAGGGGGTCTTCAACCTGTTAGGGCTTGGTCTGAGGTGGCACAGGTGAGCAACGAGGGATGTACGATTTCCAGAATCAGCAAACCGCCTAAGAATCGTGAGAGGAATAGGGATCCGAGCTCTCCCAATGGGAATAGGCTGCGCCGAGAGGAAAATCCCGTCGCGTGCCGTGTTCCCTTGCGCTTGCGCTAGGGCAGAGGGGCTTGGGCACTTGGAGTTGGGAGGCCCGACTGCGGGAGGTGGGTTTTTCTTACCTTACCTTTTTTTTCCACTGTACTGTATCACTACATCTGCACGACCAGCAGTCCTCCTGCGAACGGCTAAGGGCCACGGCTAGATATGAGTTTAATTCTCCAGCCTAGGACTATTCCTGTACAAGAGCTGGAGAGTCACCAACTGCCATTCACCGATCATCTTGCGGCCAAGAGAAGAAGACAACAGTACACCCACGGTGGTTTCAAACATGATATTAGCACAACTATAATGTACTTCTCTCAGTTCACATGTGTCATCATAAATTTTGTCGACCACTTCTCTCGTGATCGTGTCAAATATCAATAGCAATGTAATTGGCAGTTAAAAGACATATGAGTCAAATAACAAATATCACAAAGACACATATTTATCAATAATTTAGACTAAGATCCATAAATTATAGCTTATGCATAGCATGTTAGAAAACACTTTAAATATTTCTTGGTAAATTTTATTTATGCTAAAAATATTAATAATCATTTTAATAACTACATTTGGGGCCTTCATTTTAATTTTGCCTTGGCTCCCCGAAATTTCATGACCAGCCCTAGGAGGATACGAGTGGAGAGGAGGAGCGGCGAGCCGATAGAGGGAGAGAGAGCATCCTGGCGCCGCATGTCAGGTTAAGAGGTGGACGTTGTTGATGGCGTGGGGATCTTGTGTGGGTGTTGAGTAATTTGCAACATGCTATTTGGATTATACAATACATGGTATAATAAATGGCTACATGCTATTTGCGCGCCGAGCACGCTACTAAAATGTTTGAAATGATTTTCACTAATAACATGATATAATAGACATATTAATTAAATGCTCCATTTTGTTTTGAATTTGATCACCATACATTTATAACATATGAAAGAGTAGCAAATTAAATCGGTGTGACACCGTAGCAACGCACGGGTTTTGTCCTAGTACCTAATAATAAAAGCAAAAGCGTTTCCGTGGTTTGGTCCGTTCGGTCCGTTCGCTTCCGTTTCGTCCGTTCGTTTCGCCTGACCGATGGCTTCGTATCGTAGTCGTAGTATGTCTTGGTTGGTTCGTTTTGTTCACGTACGCATTTTGGGCCTCCAGCTGTTGGGCCTGCTCCGCCAGCACAAATCATCGGCGACGCAGCATGATTTGGAGTTCCTTCATACGTCGCCCGTCGCCTTTCGTCGAAGCAAATAACTCAAGGTGGTGTGGTGACCAGGTCGATCCGGTTTACTAGGCTGTGTGGTGGACTCGTTTCCTAGCTCCTATCCAATGGTTCCCAATATATACACGTAGATCACGAGAACGATGAGACGAGATCCATGCATGAGGCGAGATCGACGAGATGGAATCCATGATACGAGATCCATGAGACAAGATCGACCAGAAACTATACGTGCCCTTCTCCCCGCCGCACCGCGCGCCTCCCCTGGTCTCCAGCTACGGAGGTAGGAGACGCTGGCCACGATGCCCTAATCCTGCCCAGCTCCAGCCATGAGTCTCACGGAGGAGGACATGTTGGTCACGTTCATGAAATTAAAAGCAGATGGACGACGAGGTGCTCCTCATCACCATCGAGTTTTGCCGGCCGGGACGACTACCTGCTCAAGTACCGGTACTCTGGAGTCGCTGGCTTGGCCTCCAGCCGAGAAAGATCTTGTTCGATCGGTGCAGGTATACGCGCGAGCTGCTCGCTATTTGCCTTTGCTCGGCTAGCTTCGTGCTCAATACAATCGTTTTCGTTTGTATATTAAGAGCAACGACAATGTTGCGTTCAACTCCCTTACAGAGATGGAAATATGGGATCGATCAGTATGGCTTTGCCTATAATATGAGCTTGCCCACTTCATTTTACTGGACAGAGGGATCTTCCTATTTCGATTTGTTGAATTGATTGGATGCGTCATCCGTGGAGATGGCGCTTGGACATCAATTTCTATGTACAACTGGTCTGATTTAATTAGGCAACCAAATTTGATTCTTGTCCATATCGTGAAGCAAGCGACACATACATGCATATGGTTTAATCTTGAGACCTGCAAGACAGCCCAAACAGGCCACGACTGCATGCATAACAAAGCAAACATGCACCGAGGTCTTGGCAAACCGGGCCACCGACCGAGTATCTTACTGGTTTATATTACTGCCTTTGTCACATAGAATATGTCTGAGATTTATCAAAATTTAGATGTATCTAGCTACTATTAAGTGTCTAGAAACATCTAAATTTAGACAGATCTCCAACATGTTTCGTGGGACGGAGGGAGTACAACGCTTTTGAATAATCCACGTATCATGATTCATTGATTTCAAATTTGCTTTATCATTTGCTCAGAATTTGATAACGCAAGATTACAAGTTGATGATCTACTACATACAAGAAAATGTTAATGTTATAATCTAGAAAAATGTCTTTGTACTTACAGGCATGTGTTTCAATCAAAGTGTGATTTGCAGTGAACTTCAAGAACAATTATACCTTATATTTTTCGATGTTTCATTAGTTGGCTACATAGGAATCAGTAGGAAAGATATTGATAAAGTCATACAAAAGATCGCCTACATCGTTTGTTTATCTCGTCGACAAATTTTTCATGGTTAGAAAGTTATTTTATAAAATTTAAACCATAGCAACGCACGGGTGACATATAAGAGAAGTGTCAACGCGGATGTTTTTCTTCAATATTTAAGTATTTATTTCTCCCGATGCAACGCACGGGTACTTCTGCTAGTACCTAATAATAAAGGAGCTAAGGTTTCTGCCAAAATTTTCGTCCAACAATTATTTTGACCGTTTTATCCTCCCACCAAACCACATATAACGTACAATGCCACCGCGTGTACCGGTTCGTTCTTATTTTTTTCCTCACATCGGTCCTCCTCAGCAAATTCGCACTCCCGATCCAATCCGGCGTGTTTTTCTCCGTTTGTTTCCTCATCCACCGGATCTGACCGAAAATTTAGCGAGTCCCGACCAGGCACGGCTCCTCTTATTTACTTCTAGGAGCCTTTATATATGGAGCGATCCCTGCATCAGATCGACCGCAATCCAGATCCAAATCGACGAGATACTCCATCAATCAGCCTGATCTGGTCGGAATCAAAAAAGGGGATTGCTAGCGTTTGTCCCCTGCTGATTACGGCTTGCCTGCCTCGCTCAGGGATCGAGCTGTTGTCGGCCGCGGAGAAGGCGTCGGCGTCTGGATCGAGCTCTCGCCTGGCGGCGGCGGGTATTGATCAATTGATTCGGCTCAACGCCGAAGCCACTACCGGCGTGAGACTCATGCAACGGCGGAGTTTACCAGGAGAAGCAGAGATTACGCTTCCGCTGCTATCACGCCGCGATGCGCGAAACCGCCGCGGAGGCTAGGTAAGTGAATCGATTGCCTCGCCGGGCGGCGGCAACACGAATCGAGAAAGACTGCCTGGCAGCAGAAATTGAGGACTCGGCCAGCACCGCCGCCGATGCATCACGGGATACCGGTTCAGTTTATATCGTTCCGGCGCGTGGCCCGCGAGCAGCTCGGGAATGCAGTGAGAAGGCGCTATTGGGGAAGGGCGCGGCAAGAAATCAGGTGCGGCGTCGTCCGCGAACTGCTCGGAAGGTGCGGGGAAGGCGCGACAGGGATCAGAGCGGCGTCTGCTCGGGGAAGGTGGTCCCGTCGCTCATCACGCTCGAGCTGGGGAAGCTCGGTCTCCAAGTGCGGGCCAGACCTCCATGGCGAGGACGCCGGCGCAACTCGATTGATGGCAGCGGGGAACGCAGGGGTTCCTGTTCGCCGGGGAGAGCGGGGCATGCACGGGAGTTCCCCCGCCGATGGTCGCTGCCTGTGTCTTTCCCCCTCGCCTCGCCAGGAGCAAGCGGCAGAAGCGGCCCGTCGGGCGCCGTTCGGGTGGCGCTTCCGCGACACCGAGATCACCAACCCGCTGCTGGGCATGGAAGGGCAGCGGTGGCCCCTGTTTTGGTGCCAATCGCAGCAATTTTTGCTCATTCAGCCGCGCCTGAACTTTCGAGCAGCTTCAGCAAGTCCGTCCATGGCCTGATTCGGCTTCCGCAAGGTCACCATGCCCCTAGAGCTGAGAGATTTGAGAGAGGAGTTAATCTGAGGGGTTTCGGTTGTTGCCGCTGCTCTGTTTTCAGTGTTAGAACTAGGGATTCTAGAGATTTGATAGGATTGAGAGAGATGGTGCGGTAGGGGATCGAGAAAAGCTTGGACCAGCTAGAGAAAATATTGTTTGTACACCGAGCTCTGCCTAATCGTAAGAATTTCTTGGATGGATGAAGATAAAGAGAAACAAAACTGCGTATGTTGTTATGTAGTGTGTAGTGTCATGACTGATCTGAGCTAATTTCAGCGGCTTCTGGATACGATGGATGTATTTATGTTCTACCTGTCTGTTTGTAGTTTCTGAATTAATAATATGCTAGGAAATACACATATATAATTTGGGGGAGTACATATGTTAGGATGAATGTGCACATGTTCATAAGGAAATACATGGGCTTCTCCCCAGCGGCGGGGGTGGGGCACGCAGGGGATCTGGTTCGGGTTGGGGCGGGCCTTTCCTCGGCGGCGACGGGAACACATGTGTTGGTCCACTTCGGAGGGCGGGGCGCGCACGAGAGGCTGGCGGGGATGTGCAAGGAAAAATTTCAGAAGCGAGTGTGCGTATGTACAAGAATTTGATTAGTTCTTTTCTTAATACGTATCATCAACTGGGTATGAGCTCCTTCACGTCGGTTGAATAGTCCCACCTAGCCCCGTTGCACACAAAACTGGAGGCAGAGAGAGCGGGGTGTGCATAGAGGGAAATGGACCTTTGTTATCGGGGGCTAGAATTAGAGGAGCGCACAATTACGATGGGCGGGTGGAATAAGAGGATATAGAGTGCTGGCCGGCGTCAGCGTGGAGTCAGATGATGAGCTCGCTCTGGCCAACTGAAGAGAAGAAATAAGCCAGTCTCTCGCCTTATCATTTGGTCTTATTAAGTGTACTTTTGTTTTGAATTTTTTTCATAAATGTCAGAGATTACACGTAACATTTATCAATCAAGGAATAACATTATTTTGTGAAAGATATCTGAATACTTTGTGGTACATTTAGTCATTAGCAAGCCTAATATGGAAACACATATATCTAAGAAAAATAATATAGTGATGAGAGAGAGTAGAGGGGTACAACCAACATTGAGATAAGTAGGTCTCTCTAAACTTAAATATAGTATATGAGAATGAATTTTTGTACACACATGCATGGGTCTATATGTATTTTGAGCCATCGATTTATTTCTCGGAATGAGATTGGATTTTGCAGACACGAATAGGTGTGGGTGTATTTATACTTAATGTTATTGTTCAGAATAGTTGATTAAAAAACAATATGATAATGAAGTACTGAAGAGTATTTTTGCAAAGAAAAGTATAGGAGAGTATATTGAAAATACTAATACTAAGGCTGGATTATGTGGGTCGATTAATTTTGAGCCAAAATTTAAGTAGTGTCAGTCGCTTTTTCAGGAAACCCAAATTTGTAGTTGCCAATCCATCTTTTATAAATCAACAACATATGTTCCGCGATACTAGGTGTAGATAAGACACGGGGTCGCCCACCGTCATAACAAGTATGCTGAATTACACAGACACCAAGTTTAAACTACATAGAGGTGACGCCCACCATCGTTAAAAGTATGAGATAATACATGTCGATGTGGCGAGGGGCTCGCAAGCTCAACTTCTTATGGCTCATCGTGATCATCATGAATATGAGAAAACTCGACCATCGCCATAGATTATGAGACGGGTTGGAGCGTTGAAGTTTTCTCTTAGCCTGCTGAGTGCCTCTTCCGCGCGTGCGGTTTGGGCCATAGGATCATGACGATGATCTATTTGGAACGTTCATTTTGGTAGATAGAAACGAGTTACTCATACCGCTGTTATATCTCTGGACTCACTGACGTTTTGGCCCCGCTTTATGTTTGAGCTGTGGCATCCCTGGTGGGTAAACATTGCACCCGGTGAAAAAAGCGACGGTGAAACTCAATCGATACCCTGCACCCTCCTCCTCTTCCCAATCCACGCCGCCGTCGATGCCGTAGGGCTGGCTGGCTGGCCAACATCCCACGCGCCCTCCCCCAACTCCCTACGATTTTTTGCACGGGCAATCCCGAGGCCGTCATACGATTCTCGGGCGCGGGCGCGATCCCACCTTGCTGTGGATGCTCGCGAATCTCCTCCGCAGGCCTGGAGGACGTGAGGGCTGCCATACGCCAAGGAGGAATTCTTCAAATTCCAGGTCTGTCCACGAGGTCAACTTTCCTCTGAAAACTCAGTTGATTCGCCCAACACCGTCCGCGCCTTCCCGACCGCAAATCAGCCGTGCCGCCGCGAGCCTCCGTCGACTTGCCTCACCGCCATCTGCGCCCCTGGTCTCCGATGTTGAGTCGCCTGTGCCGCCCTGCACTTCCGTCGCTGGCGGCTACATCATCCGACATCAACGACAAGGCCCTCACGTTCCTCTGCATGCTCCGCGACACTGGATGCACGCACTGGCTGCTAATTACATCCGCCCATTTCAATTGACGATTACAACCTGCTGGTATGTAAGTTTTATTGTCACACGTGCAACAGACGAACATGTATAGTCACTCAGTAATCCATCTTTTTTTCAGAATTCTGCACTGGATATACGGTCCATCAATTCCGGGAATTAATTTGTGATGTGGTCTTTGGTCAGGTCATCCTGCTGTGGTGATGCTCCAAGTGAATTGAGGGGAAAGAGCAGAGGACGGAGCACCGTGAGCAGCAGAAAGGAGAAATGTAGAAAAGAAGAGTACATATTGTCTATTTTGGGCTCCTCATGATGCGGGATGAAGTATCCAATCTAATCAGACCAAATGAGGAAGTTGCAGAGTTCAATATTCAGATTTTGTTAGCTGCTTGCCTGCTTCAAGAAGTAAGTTTCTATCTCTATCTCATAAATTGTATGCATGAAGAAGCTAAATGTTGGATCACTTTCACCATGAGGGCATGAGAATAGTTACAAAATAGTTGATTCCTTCTGCGTATTAAGTTGACTTCCATGATCATGAATGTACTTATTTTTTTTTTAATGTCCTCTATTTTAATTTATTTAGTGAACATACAGTGTGATGTTCCATGAGAAGGAAATGCCACTCGAAAATAATTCAGTATAAGTACTCCTATGATAATTGGATAAGGAAATTCTAAATTTAGTGAAATCTGAATCATTGAGTAGGCAAAAATTTGCTACTCTTTTGAGCACACTTTCTACTTCGATATGACCACTAATTGGTCATGCAGATTGTAGTGGTGTTTGATTTGCAGATACATGAATTTCAATAGGGACATGAGATAATTTATTATCCAGTTGTCATATCAATATCACAAGACTTTTGAATCCTTCCATTTTACTGTCACGGGGCTCCTTTCAATGAGGAGGAAAGTGTCCACTTTTCTTTCATGCCTCATTTAATTGATAAAACCATTGTTTCGTCCAGTCTTGATTGCATTGTACTCTTGCTTGTAGCTATAGTTCTCGACTTGCCCAGGTTTTTAGTCCAAATGCTCTAATACTTATGTATCATGAACATCCTTACCATTGCATGTGTAGATGTTTGGACTTAAAACAACTGAGCTAACTGACTGATGTTTGTTATTAACGGTGTCTATTGTTATTAGAATGAACAATTGTTCATTCTTCGTGTGACCTTTTTCTCCTGAAAGGAAAAAAAGACGGGAGCTTGCTGGGGCGGCACAACAGGTTTCTCGAGCTAGAGAAGGTTGCAGAAGTATTAGATCGGTGATTAACAATAATCATTTCCAGAGTATTCTTAAAATTATTAAATGTTTGTTGAACTACTTTTTAATCGGATATGGTAGTCGACACCTTGAGTGGATGGGAGGGTAGTGAAGCTGAAGACAAAGCCAGATGCAAACTGTTTATCTCACTTGTAGTGTTGTTGGTATAATAAGCGAAAACGTATGTTGTGCATGATCAAGTTGCCAGGGGGAGGGGGACAAGATGGACGCTCTAGAATGTGGTCTTCAAGTCAGAATGTACATATTTTCTATGCTACTCCGGTTGAGTTAAAAATTCCTACATCTCATGTGTTTGTTTAGAAATTGTTATTTCCTCCCATCTTAGGTAACTGCTATGCATTTTTATTTGTTAACAGTGATCTTCATGTTATTTTACTATAATAAAGTGAAGGAAAAAATGTTTGTGACAAAACTCCAACTAAATAACATGCACCTGAGGGCTGGATGGAGAGGATGAGGATGCCGCGAATGCGGGCGAGGACCAAAATTTACGCTGTTGGTGGTGGTAAGAGAGGCGGACTTCCGTGAGAAGCTGAAGGTGATCTCCACCCTGCAACCCCTCTCGCTGCTGTTGTCATCCAGGCAACTTTGTTATTTTTTGATAGGGACTACCACAGTACATGGTGTTAATAAACCTTACTTTGGCATCGCTCATGCTGAAAGTACCTTGGTTATACTGTTGAATGCTTTTGACGTTCTACTATCCTTGCACCTTCTAAATTCTAATTTGGTTGTTTAAAAGTTAGATGGAAGGCAAATTTGAGCGTATAATGTTGTAAATGGCAAGTCTGTCTTGACATGGCTGTATATTGGTATCTGTTTGAGAAAAAACTGCATGAAATTCAAAAAAAATTCCTGTTATTTCTGTGTTTGCGACATGCATATAATTCAAGTTATTTACGTTGCTTCTTATTCTCTGCTTGGCATTGTCCATATATATGCCCGTAGTTCATAACATTCCATAACTGGATTCTACAAACTTTGCAAACTATATCACACAATGTTCAAGTAATGCAGTTTGGAGCTGTTTCGGTGTATGTTCACTTCTAGGTAGATGCATGGAAAAGGATGCCTTAACTTGAAAAATGCTACTCCCTTCCACCCATGTTACTAATATAGATGAATCTAGATGTACCCATAATATGTAGATAAATAATAGGAGGCAAATAATAGGGGTCGGAGATCCGTAGGAAAGTGTTATCTTCGTTGATTAACTAATCACCTGGGGCGATTGAGAAGGCTTGGCTTCTATAGAAGGGATGGAGTGCTACCATAGAAGCTGATACTAAAAACTAGACAGCGCTACATCAAGTTTTGTTATAAATGAAAACACCCTGAAGTGTACGGCTGCCACGCTATGCGGCAATGTTATGCAGGCGGCGAGGCGAAGCTCGCCTGTTCACCTAGTACCTTCAACTCCCATTCCCTAACTCCAACTCCTCCCAACCAAACACGCTTATGCCCATGCGTTAGGGATTAAATCCTGGCCATTTTAGCAAATTTTCAGTAGTTTTTTCTGATCCAACTATTGCAAGTTCAGCGTAAAATACGGGTTACCAGGTTGCCGATCCTTATTGGTTGCACTATAACTTGATTCAATAGACACCTCTGTAAGCGCCACGATTGTGGGTGCTCTATGCGTATTATTGCAGGTCATGTTATACTTAAGGTTAACAATAATATTGGATTTCACTTTATAGTTCATTAGGTGTGAGACAGTGTGTGATTTCATGTGTCCCTTCTTGCTTCAGCCCGGCAGCTAATCCTTTAGTTAGTTTCTATTACATCTGTGCATGGGCAGCCTGGCCCGGACGGCCCGGCCCGAAAATCCCGGGCCGGGCCGGGCTCGGGCCTGAAATCTGAGCCCGAATGTCGGGCTGGCCGGGCTCGGGCCTTCATTTTCGTGCATTTTAGCCTGGTCGGGCCGGGCTTCTCGGGCCGGGCCGGATTTTTTGCTCGTTCGGGCTGGGTTCGGGCTTAAATTACCGGCCCGACGGTCGTGTCGGGCCGGGCTCGGGGCTGACTTTTTACCCGCGGGCTTTTTAAAGCCCGGCCCGAAACCCGACCTGGCCCGAACTTTGCCCAGGTGTAGTTTCTATGAAGAAGACTCCGAAAATAGTTTTGATCAAAGGATTGACTCAACATCTAGTAAATGTAGGTTGTTTCATCTACCAATATGCAGATAACAAAATTTTCCTACGTCATCTTGTTGTGGATAGTGCTAGAAACATAAATTTGTGTTATTGTGTGTGAATAACTTTTAGGTATAGACAATAATTTTTGTACTAAACTAATTTATATTGCTTTGGAGAGGAAAAGATGCTCGAAGAATCCATGAGAAACTTCTGACCGATTTAACCTGAGGAGTTACCTTTTAGATGCTTATGCATTCCTCTTCATGGAAAAAGATTGCTTATCAAAGATTGGAATAAGAGAGCAACAACGTAGTGGAAGCTAGACCATCTTTATGGCAAGACTCCAGCCTCCTTTCAGAGTGCTTGCGCAGGCCGGGGAGTCCAGCCCTCCTAGGCCGGAGACTCTGGGGTTAATTCTCCCCCAATGGTAATATTTTGGACAGATCTATATATACCGCCTTCTTCCTCAAGAGAAGGCTACGGATTCCACTCTCTTTGTTGTTGAGCTCAAAATCACTAGATATCTCTCTCTCTCTCTCTCCATCCACTCAATCTTAATGCCATTTGGGGAATCAAGGGAGGAGCCCTAGATCTACACTTCCACCAAAGACCCATTACATTGAGGAACTTGTTACTCTTGGGTTCTTGGAACCCTAGCTGAAAGAACTCGACCTCAGAGCTTGTGCTTGGTGTTATAAAGCTCAGTGGTCATTTTTGGAGCATCAATTGAGTTGTGCAAATATTCGGTCGTTGCTTGCTTCAAGGCCATCACTTAGTGGAGCGTGAGCTCTCCTTCCTGGCTTGCTCACCGGAGAATAGGGTGAGAACTTTGTGGCATTGGTTGAGCTTGATGGCACCACACCCACCAACATAGACATACTTCCCTTATTAAGGAAGGAACTATGTGAATCTGAAAGAACATCTCTCACAATATGCTAATGTTTGATGAAGTGGTGCAGAGATTATATAGATACATGTATATGAGTGTCTTGTGTGGAAAAACAAGTCAAAAAGAAGCAGAAAAAGTTTCACCAGGCCGGATAATCCCGGCCGGATATTTGCAAAATATCCTGCCCTCCAAATTCGGCTAAGGACTCGAGGCGATGTGGCTCAGTACTCCCCTGGCATGGGGCTGGATTTTTGACCGGACATTTGGCCGGAATTTCCCCAGGGCCGGACTTTTTTGGGGGGCCGGATTATCCGGCACTAACTTAGGCCGGATTATCCGTCCCTCGAAAGTCACCAACGTCTGGATTTTGAGAGGGGGTATTTATACCCCCTTCTTCTTCCTCCCAGCTTGCTCAATCATTGCACAAAATTCTGCCAAGCCTCACCTCCATTAGAGCCACCTCAAGAACACAAGATTTGCAAGATCTCCTCCTCCACCCAACCAAAGCTCTTGATCTTTGGAGATTCGAAGGAGAAGACCCCGATCTACATCCTCACCAAAGCGATTCTCATTTCCCCTCATATGCTTGAGGGCCCTCTTGCTAGTGTTCCTATTTGGAATCTCTAGTTGTTTGTTGTTGATGTATTGTTGTTGATTGTTGTGTTGTTACATATTTAAGAGCCTCCAATTTGGTTGTGGATGTGTGCCCCAAGAACCTTGTAAAGGCCCGGTTTCCGCCTTGAGGAAATTCCTTAGTGGAAGTGGGCTAGGCCTTCGTGGCGTTGCTCACAGGAGATCTGAGTGAAGCCTTCGTGGCTGTTGATTTGGCTTTCGTAGCAACCACATTCCTCCAAACGTAGACGTACCTTCTTGCAAAGGAAGGAAACTACGGGAATCATCTCCGTGTCTCTGCGTGCTCCACTCTCGGTTACCTCTATCCTATTCTATCTCCTATATATTGCGTAGCTATATCCTCCTTAGTTTTTAACCTTGTCATATAGGTAAATTCACATAGTTGCATATCTAGAGAATTTACCTTTGTGTCAAGCCTAATTTGAAAAAGAACTAAAATTTGGTTAGCACCTATTCACCCCCCCCCCTCTAGGTGCGGCATACGATCCTTTCAATTGGTATCAGAGCCTCGGCTCTTATTTCGGGCTTAACCGCCTAAGAGTATACCGGATGACGATCACTCGGAGGGGGCCGCAAAGCCGGTCTCCATGGATGATCTCAAGTCGATGGAAACATCCTAGAGATCCGCCATGGAAACCCGAATGGAAAGCTTGATGAAAATGTTTAACGACCGTTTTCCCGCGGCTCCCCCCGTCATCCCCACCTTAGAGGTAAAGGACAAGGGTGAGTTAGAAGAGGGTGATGCTTCGGCATTACCCTCCTCTACCGCTCCCTTGAATGGTGATAACTTAAACACTATTAAAACCCCCGTTGCTTCTCCTAGGGGAACTAGTGGAGGTGTTTGCTACAATCAAGTGGCTCCGCCTTTCCTCTCTCTCGATATCCCGGTTCCCCATCCTCATATAAACATTCGAGGCGACCCACCTAAGTTTAATGAGAAAGATTTCGATACATGGCAATTTGAGTTTCGCTGTCATGTTCGCAGTGCCTCCAATGAACTTTGGAGAATCATCTTGGAAGGGTTCCAGCCTTACAACCCTGACAAGTTGACTAGAACAGAAGCGGTTGATAATCAACTCTACGACATTGCCTTGCACATGATTCAAACTAGTGTGGGGACAAAGGAATTGTCTCGTGTTCGGAATTTCTCCACCGCCAAGGAAGCTTGGGATGGTTTGGCCGCTAGTTGCATGGGAAGTTAAAGCATGAGAAGGAACAAGTATAACACCCTTCGGAATCAAGCCGAAGGATTCATGAGGCTATCGGATGAAGATCATGAAGTCATGTATAGAAGACTTATCACCGTTGCTGATGCTTTCCGGAATGTGGGTGCCAAACACATTGATGACTCTTGGATCAAAGATAAGTATATTGATTGCATGATGCCGTTTGAGCCCATTGATGTCAAGACTCTTGTTGGGAGAGAATGTTTTTCCTCTCTCACCTCTCAACAAGCGGTGCATGAGTTGCAAGCTCTAAAGGTCCTTGAGCAAAACTCTCATGATTCTCGCAATCGAGCTATTGGGATGTCAAAAGGGACCAACCTTGCCTTGGCGGTCAACTCCGTGGAAGAAGTGAACCCTCAAGAACCATATATGACATCTTGGAGTATGTCTTATTCGGATGATTTGGAATACCACTACAATGACCACATGGCCTAGGTAGGTTGCGAGGGGATTTGAGAGGGGCCGCGGGGTGGACGGTTGCAATAGCAACCAGTCTCCCCCACGTGCCCTCTCTCTCCTTCAAGGCTGCCGGAGCTCCTCCTCCTCGCCGGAGCTGCCCCGTCCGCTCCCTCTCGGAGTTTTTGGGTGGATCGGGTGCCCCTCCTCCCTAGCTCTCATCTCCTCCAAGCAGCTCCTCCAATGGATGAGGGTATGGCTCACAATCCCTAACCCTAGGTGTTGTGATTTATATGTGCTATTTTCTTGGTGGAGATGGTGTCTAGTTGTTCCAAATCATGTGTAGTATACTCCATTTGCATGCTATGAGGCCGATCTGGTTCTAGACAAGTTTTTGCTTGAGATTTCTGCAGATTCGCAGGGCCGGATTTTCCGCCCCCGCGCCAGCCGGATTATCCGGCCCGGCCGGATTATCCGCCCCTCGGGGACCCCGGATTATCCGGCCTGGAGCTATGTTGCTGCTGCAGTTTTGATTCAATCTATCATGTCTAAACTTTTATCGACTCATAGTATGTTTCTAGAGTACATTACTGTATCAATGCATGACTTATGAGCATTATCTTCTCTTTGCTATCCATCTTTGTCTCTCACAGGTGGTTCTCGGAGGCGTGGTAGAGCTTCAAGGTCGAGTGATGAATTTGCACAGTCTGCTCCTCGCAAGTCCGCCACTCTGAGGCGGAAAGGCAAGGCTACTAGGGAGAACTACAAGACCATGGATGGTATCTCTTATGCTGCTATCCGACAGAAGAACTGGTATGAAGACACTGAGAGGGACAATGATATTGAGGACAAGCGCTTTTGGTGCCTGGAACAGGAGTACATCTTCAAGGATATATATGAACCGATGAAGAAAGTGAGACCCATGCAAGCAATTAATGTGGATCTTTTAGCTGTGAACAATCACTTTGAGGATGCTATATGGGTCACTGGAAGGATGGGTTTGCAGGATCTTATGAAGATACAATATGACTACAGTCCAGAATTGATCAAGCAATTCTTTGCTACCCTTGCCTTCAAGAAGGATGCTGAACACACTATGCAGTGGATGACTGGCACCACCCAATGCGAGGCAACCTTGCGCCGGTTTGCTTCGATCCTTGGTGTTTCCGAGGGAGGTAGTCACCGCCTTCATGGCCCCTAGAAGACGGATAAGATGGTGCTATTTGATCTCTATGACTCATCTGGAACTGTTGGTTCTACCAAGGGGCTTCTTCCTATCTATAGTCAGCTGCTCCGCTTCCTTCGAGCCACCATTGCTCCAAGTGGTGGAAACAATGATGCTATCCGTGGAGCTCTTGTGGACCTTATGCATCTCGGCTTTCAGTGTGCTCGTGATGGTGACGAAGAATTGGATTTCACTCTTGATATCATGGACTTCATCTTCAATGAGATTCATGATGCCATGGTCTCCCGGACCACTATGCCCTATGCCCCATATATTCAGCTTCTCATCAACAACACTGTTAATCTTACTGAAGACTTGGGTAGATTCCCTACAGAGAGTCACACTATCAAGAAAGCCTACAAGAAGAAGCTTGTTCCCCGTGCTGCACCTGCTTTTGGTTCCTTTATGGATGATGCCCGCTCTAGTGGCTTTGCACCCGGTCGCCATATGGCTACTCCTGTGATTCAGAAGAATGTGAAGAAGCTTAGTTGGTTTCAGCGCAATGTTCTGTGCATGAACATTGAGATTCACAAGGAAAACTTTGAGGCCAGCCGTCAGCGCTCTGATATTCAGCATACTCAGGTGGTCATTCTTCACAAGCTCAGTGGTGAGCAAGGACCTCCACCTCAGCCTCCAGTTCACCCCGCCTACAGTGGGCGGCACTCTTCCCAGGTTCCATGGGCTGATCTTGAGCAGTGCATTCAGAGGGCCAACATTGCTCGCGACTCCCCTCCTGCTGCCGACAGTGATGAGGAGTATGACTCCAAGGAGGACTCCGAGTGATCTACATGGGGCGCGTAGCATCGCGCTTTCCCCCCTTTTTTGGCGTCTTGATGCCAAAGGGGGAGAAATGTTCTATTAGGTTTCTACGGGATTTGCTAGGGTAGGGCACAAGCACATGCGTTTACCATTCTTTTATAGCTTGTGTCCTCTTTATGTCATTTATTTGAACTATTTGGCTTGGTTTGTTCGTTCAAAACTATGTGTTATGTGTGGATGTGAGACTTTATGTTAAGGTCTTCGGAATTCTATATGTTGAGACCAAGGTTTATAATATGGTGTGGTACTTATATATCCGGTATTATATATCTCCATATGGGTATGATCTCTATCACCTTGTCTCATATATATATATATATATATATATATATATATATATATATATATATAGATGCCTTTGTCTCTTATTTGAGCTTATGTTGGATATCACTTGTGTTGAGGCACCTCGCTCCTATATGTTATGCATTTGTATTCAAATGCAAATTACTTGTATGCACACATGTAGGGGGAGTGCCTCTATGTTTTACAAACATGATTGTTCTCTATAGTGTTTTTCTTGCAAATCCGTATATTGTCATCAAACACCAAAAAGGGGGAGATTGAAAGAACATCTCTCAGAATATGTTTTGTGTGTTTGATGTCAATGTATGTGATACACTAATGTTTGATGAAGTGGTGCAGAGATTATATAGATACATGTATATGAGTGTCTTGTGTGGAAAAACAAGTCAAAAGGAAGCAGAAAAAGTTTCACCAGGCCGGATAATCCAGGCCGGATATTTGCAAAATATCCGGCCCTCCAAAATCGGCTAAGGACTCGAGCTGATGTGGCTCAGTACTCCCCTGGCATGGGGCCGGATTTTTGGCCGGAATTTCCCCAGGGCCGGACTTTTTGGGGGGCCGGATTATCCGGCCCTAACTAAGGCTGGATTATACGGCCCTCGAAAGTCACCAACGGCTAGATTTTGAGAGGGGGTATTTATACCCCCTTCTTCTTCCTCCCAGCTTGCTCAATCATTGCACAAAATTCTGCCAAGCCTCACCTCCATTATAGCCACCTCAAGAACACAAGATTTGCAAGATCTCCTCCTCCACCCAACCAAAGCTCTTGATCTTTGGAGATTCGAAGGAGAAGACCCCGATCTACATCCTCACCGAAGCGATTCTCATTTCCCCCTCATATGCTTGAGGTCCCTCTTGCTAGTGTTCCTATTTGGAATCTCTAGTTGTTTGTTGTTGATGTATTGTTGTTGATTGTTGTGTTGTTACAGATTTGGGAGCCTCCAATTTTGTTGTGGATGTGTGCCCCAAGAACCTTGTAAAGGCCCGGTTTCCGCCTCGAGGAAATCCCTTAGTGGAAGTGGGCTAGGCCTTCGTGGAGTTGCTCACAGGAGATCTGAGTGAAGCCTTCGTGGATGTTGGTTTGGCTTTCGTAGCAACCGCACTCCTTCAAACGTAGACGTACCTTCTTGCAAAGGAAGGGAACTACGGGAATCATCTCCGTGTCTCCGCGTACTCCACTCTCGGTTACCTCTATCCTATTCTATCTCCTATATATTGCGTAGCTATATCTTGCTTAGTTGTTAACCTTGTCATATATGTAAATTCACATAGTTGCATATCTAGAGAATTTACCTTTGTGTCAAGCCTAATTTGAAAAAGAACTAAAAATTGGTTAGCACCTATTCACCCCCCCCCTCTAGGTGCGGCAGTACGATCCTTTCAGAATCATCCTCGTGTCTCCATTACAGTTACTTCTATCCTTTACATGTTGTATGTTTGTTCACTTGTTATCTTTCTTGCTTGTCATATAGGTGAGTTCGCATAGTTGCATATCTAGAGAATTTATCTTTCTGTCAAGCCTAATTTGAAAAGAAATTAAAAATTGTGTAGAGCATATCACTAGTAGGAAAACCCTTATAGGCGATCCTTATTTCTGTGGCGCACCAAAAAAAATACGCCACAGAAATTTGTTTTGTGGCGCACCAGGCACGGTGCGCCACAGAAATAGCTTAATTTTGTGGCGCACCAACAATCCATGCGCCACAGAAATGAGGTGGGGTCAGCCCCAATCATTGGTTTCACTATTTCTGTGGCGCACAGGACCACGTGCGCCACAGAAATAAGACATTCAGTGGCGCAAATTCCTCGTGCGCCACTGAATGAAGACCTTCTGTGGCGCACGAGGATGGTGCGCCACAGAAACTACATTTCTGTGGCGCACATGAGATCCATGCGCCACGAAGTTCTTTTGGCTCCCCACGCACCTCCACCCCCCCCCCCTGGATCGCCTTTTTTACCTCTATAAAAAATAAAAGAAATAGATAGAAATTTCAAAAAATAAAATCCTTCGAGATTCCCATGTATTATGTCATCTAGCACCACTAAAATTTAACAAACATGAATTTTGACTTTTTTTGCAAAATTGCGTGGGAAAATCATCAAACTGGATTTCTGGTTGCATACGAACTCGAAAAAAAACGCATAATATATCAAAATGATCCCACGAAGAATCTCCAAATTCGAAAAGAGTAAAAAGTTACGACCAGTTAAAGTTTTTTTGCTGCAAAATACAAAAAAAAAGAAAAAAAATTCTGTGGCGCACCTAGTGCCCATGCGCCACAGAATTAACGTCCAAAACAATTCTGTGGCGCACCTAGTGCCCATCCTGTCGCCCTCCACCACTTCTCCTCCACTTCTCCTCCACACCTCCTCCACTTCTCCTCACTTCTCATCCACTCCTCCACTCCTCCTCCTCCTCCTCCTCCTCCTCCTCCTCCTCCACCACCACCACCACCACCTCCTCCTCCTCCGGCCGGCCTCCTCCTCCTCCTCCTCCTCCACCACCACCACCACCACCTCCTCCGGGGCCGGCCTCCTACTCCGGCGACCACCTCCTCCGGGGCCGGCCTCCTACTCCGGCGACCACCTCCTCCGGGGCCGGCCTCCTCCTACTCCGGCGACGACGACCTTCTCCTCCTCCTACTACTACTCCGGCGACCTACTCCGGCGGCCACCTCCTCCTCTTCCTCCATCACCTCTTCTTCCTCCACCTCCACCTCCTATTCCTCCACCACCACCTCCACCACCACCTCCATCACCACCACCACCACCACCACCACCACCACCACCACCACCTCCTCCTCCTCCTCCTCCTCCGGCCGTCCTTCTCCTTCACCCACCCACCTCCGGCTACCTTCCAGCGAAATTAAAAAAAAAAATTCGGCGGCCCCAGATCTAGATCTAGATCTAGATCTGGCCGCAATTTTTTTTGAATTTCAAAAAAAAATTATGTGGCGCACCACCGTCGGTGCGCCACAGAAATAAGTTTCTGTGGCGCACCACCGCCGGTGCGCCACAGAAATAAGACTTTCTGTGGCGCATGGGCCGGTGTGCCACAGAAACCTTATTTTTGTGGCGAGAATTCTGTGGCGCACCGCCCATGCGCCACAGAATCGATTTTTGGTGCGCCACTGATGAGCCTTTTCCTACTAGTGTATTCACCTTCCTATAGTCGCTCATATCATTATTTCAACTACTATGTTGAAGACCAGGAGAAAAAACATCAGGTCTTAAAGGTCCATGTGAATGTATTTAGCTTGCTAATAAGATGATAAGAGAATGAAAGTGATAAATTCTTGCGCACCACCAAAAATATTCCTTGCGAAACATTCTCTATGTCCATTTGTGGGTAGAGGAAGAACACCATTTTTGTTCTCTCAAAGAGCAGAGAGATACAAGTGAAGTGCAATGTGAGAGAGAATTGGAGTATTTGATAGAAAAAAGATTATGCATTGTCATGTCTAGTAGCTCCAAGTTGAGATCTTGAAATTGAGAGGCGGTGACAGATAAGGGGGATAATAAAGCAATATTGGACCAAGTTCTTTTGTCTCATGCTAAAATTTCTTTAATTTTTTTTATGGCAACATAAGGTTACTATTACTGTTGTTTAATCCTTCCTTATTGTTGTCGAATATGAGCAGAGGGGCAAGAGGGGGATTGAATAGAGAGAGAGTAAGACAATTATCTTCTTCCCAGAAAAATCATCACAAAAAGAGGAATGTTGTTGTAACTACAAATAATCCAAAACTCTACCAATTTAGATTTGGAAAACACTCATATTCACCCGGACAATCGCGCGATGTGTTCCTCTGCCTCTCGAGCCTGACATGAGTCCCCGTGAGACCCACTTTGGCCTTATCTCTTTTCACCATCTCCCTTTCACGATTGATTTCTTCCTCGTTTCCCCATTGACGTGTCTGCCGAGGAGAGTTGTGCCAACGCCTTCCTAGCCCCATGCCGCTACCTTCCTAGCCTCGCGCCACCCCCTTCCAGCCATGCGCCGACGGGGGGCATGCACCTACTTCCCTTTTCCCCTCCCTTGCTCGCGGATGAAGGAAACCCAAAGAGATTCCCTACCTTGCGCGCAGAGAAGGAGACCACGACTAAGGCTCTCACACATCAGGGGGTGGAGGTTCTACGCCGGAGGTCCGTTGCACGACACGCCTTTGTCGAGGAGGAAGAACTTCGGCTTGGATTTGGGGAAGATTCTGAGGTGGCCTCCTGTCTACCATGTGCAGGTGGTGGTGCTGCCATGGGCTACGGCGGGTGCAAGGTACGGCCAGCAGGCTGCGGAGACAACACTATTTTGCAAGCGCTAGTCCGGTTGTCCGTTGCCATCGAGGATGACACTTACTGCCAACGGCGCAGGGCGCTGCTCCAAGCGATGATACTAGGCTGTACGGTGATGCTGCCGTCGGTGAGTGTCCTAGCTACAATCGGTAGGCGTGGCTGCTACTATTGTCCGGTGCCGCTGCTACTATCTCCCGATGGCACTGTTACTATCGGTCGGCGGGGCTGCTACAATGGCCCGGCGGGGCTGCTACAATGATCTGGCGGGGCTGCTACAGTCGGCCGGGGGGGGGGTGCTACTATCGGCTAGCACCGCTACTAGTTGCTACAAGCAGCGAGGAGACAACAAACGCCGAGTTCCGGTGGTGCCATCGGAAAGCGTCGATGCTGCTCGGATTGACCGACGGTGCTACATGGTCGAGCGGTGTTGCTGCGACCGCCGGCCGCCTGCTGCTGCGAGGTTTGAGTCCGGGTGCTACAAGGGGTGGGGCGGGCGACGCTGTTGTGAATACTACTTGCCGGTGCTACGTGCGATGGGTGACGCTGTTGCGAGAGTTGCCGTCAGTGCCACAAGAAGAGGCGGCGTTGCTACAAGACCAAGCTGTAGGAGCTATGTCCGGTACTATTTCTGCGAAAGTGAAGATGGATCAACCCGGCTAGTATTCGCAACACAGAGAGAAGATGGTAACTTTTGTTCTGTTGGCTATTGGTGACAAAGGAACGATGATACGAGGTGATGTGTACGAAACCTAATACATAAGTCATCTCAAATATATGTACTCATAGGCCTAACACAGTAAGTTAATACTACTCCCTCTTATAGATAATACGTGTCAGAAGGTTTAGTTCAAGTTTAAGCTTAAACTAAATCCTAACGCTTAGTATGAATCCAAAGTAGTAGAAGATTTTCTACCATGATAAAATTATGCGAGACTTTGTATAGGAAAACTTCTATTCTACAATGGCCATGCTCCGGACCAAATTAAGTGATGTATGAAGTCTAGATCCAACATAATAAATCCACGTTTCTGTAAAGAAAAAACATAGTACATCCACGCGAGCCGAGACGGCAATGGGGCAAGATCCATGCTATAGTGAAGGTTTGGTTAGAGCACGCGTAGACCTAACCATGGGAAGCCCAGTCCGACCGATCTGACTCGACCCTAGCTTGAAAAGAACGAGCCTGGCTTGAAATCTTGGCTCGACATCCGAGCCAGGCCTGCATGAAATCGCGTTTTAACTAAGCGACCCAGTCCAACGGGCTTTCAAGTTTTTTGGTTAGGCTAGGCTCATGCCTAGTTATTGGCGATCGGGCTTTTCCCAACCCGGCTCGAAGCTCAACCCGGCTCGACACATGCCCATGTGTAAGCACGACTAACAATCCTACCCTAGCGATTAGGGTTTAGCTACTCCGGCGGCAATTCTCTCCGTCGTGAGTTTGTTCATGTACCGATCTCCGCCCTATCTCTCTCTGATCCGGACTTGCGCGGGTGCTCGGTGACATATGCATCCCCAATGGGCCTGTCAAAGATGGTACCCGAGGTTTACTGAAGGCCCATGAGTCGACGAATACGAAGCTCAGAAGCCCAGTTAGTTGTTGATAAGGAAAGATAGAATTGTATTAGGAATAAAGAGATTTGTAACTTTACGGGTCGAACTCAAAGAGTCTCCCGGAATCTGTAAACTTGTGTAATACGAAACCCTCGGCTCCGCCTCCTATATAAGGGGGAGTCGAGGGACGAAGAGAGCATCGATTTCATTGTCAACACAACCCTAGTTTTCTAGCAGTCGAGTACTTTTCCGGCTGAAACCTTCGAGATCTACTTGCCCTCTACTTCCAACTAAACCCTAGTCTACAATCCGTAGGCATTGACAAGTTAATACCTTGCCAATATATTAAACAACCCAGAAGCTATGTGTCGTGTCTCCCTTTAAGGAATAGAGCTTTCCCCTCGGGACATCACATATGAGAAGAGAAAAGCAATAAAGTCGCAGATTCTGCCGGATTTCGTTGTAGAGTGGATGGAGCTGCAAAATATGGGACCTCCAGATTTGTCGAGAACTTGGACTATGAACTTTGATGGGTCCAAGAGGCTAAAAGGAGCTAGAGCAGGCGTGATATTAGTGTCACCTCAAGGCGACAAACTGAAATACGTGCTATGGATGACGTTTCCAAACGC
>NC_061514.1:173245751-173291873 GCF_022539505.1 Lolium rigidum
CTATTAGGCTGCTGTAGCCTTTACGCATAAATTGCATGCATATATATGTGTGTTTTTTGGCCACCAACGATATATAGATGATCGAGAGAGAGAGATTGAAATCCCCAAGAATATGTTCAAATATACATTAAAACATATGCACGAATGCATGGTAGGACATGCATGCACACTAATTATATATATATATTATGAGGCAACTTAATCAAATGTGTTTTCATTCGAGAGAACTTGTCAAAATTAGAGTTAATTAATTTATCAAGATAATTATATAATTAATTAATGAATCTCAGGGATATGTTATACAACATGATCGATATAGGCCATGTATATATTAATTGGTGTTAATCTAAGGTTTGCTAGCTAGCTGCTATATATAGAGCATGTTTTTATTAGATCGGGTTATAGCTAGTATACTTTAGGGTTATGTGTTTTCATTAAGTAGGGTTGATTAGCTATGGTTAGTTACATATATATGGTTTAGGGTTAATGCATGGCACATTTAATTTAATTAGAGGACCGCGAGGCACCCCTGGCCTGCTTGATGCACAATTAAGTGTTGTTGGCCTATATATAGGGTTTAATTAGGGTTTAGGGTTAGGGTTAGGGTTTAGGGTATAGGGTTTAGTGTTTAGGGTGTTTAGGGTTTAGGGATTAGGGATTAGGGTTTCGGGGTTGTATAAGGTTTAGGGATCATCGATCGAGTGCGCACACACATTATTAGAGGCACCCGCGCCTTTGCGCATAAAGTGCATGCGTATAGTTTAGGGTTATTTGTTTTAATTAAGTAGGGTTTGATCAGCTAGGGTTAGTTACATATATATGGTTTAGGGTTAATGCATGGCACATTACATATAGTTTAAATCTCAAGAATGTTTATACATGATAGGCCATACGTGCAAAGGAATTTTTTTCCCTGTGAACTTGTCAAAATTCAAGTTTATCGATGCCAATGGAAACTAGTCCAAAAATTACATAGAGGACCAAAAGTACTAGACAATAACTAATAGAACTCTGCAACTTTACAAAAAGGACCCCAAAACATATAGAAGAAAATCAATCGAGTCCTTCTCGACCGCACATCAGATCTCTCGCTCCGCATCCTTTCCAAGCAACTCCGTCCCTGGGACGCACCACTTGGGACGGTGTCGCCGGTAGTCGCCAGGACGAAGGAGAAGAAGGGCCTCAGCAACGGCATATTGGCTCTGAGAAGGGCCGCTGAAAGGCCAAGATGTGCACGGGCAAGACGGATGACGCCGTCGTATGCCCCGAACTTGTGAACTTTAGCAGCTTGACTTCCCCATTGGCCAGATCTGAAGCACTGACCAAAGAAAGCCTCACCGTTAGCGCCATCACATTGATGGCACCAGATCGGGGTTTGGCCGGTAAGATCCGCCAGATTCACCACAGGCCAGATCTGAAGCCGATGACGAGATCCCCGACTCCATTGCGCCATTCTGCTCATGGGAAACACTCGGATCTAAGCTTACAACAACACTAACTTCCTCGGATCCAAATTAGCTGACTCAACTTTGCTTATCTAAATATGGATGTATCCACACATGTTTTTACTCTAGATACATACACGTCTAAGGAAAGTTGAATCAATTAATTTAGTTCGGAGGGTGTACAATATACGAGAGAGAAGTCGGCCTCGTCTCCGCCGGCGAGGCCGCGGAGAGAAGGGGGAGAGGAGCCGGGGAGTGGGAAAGACTCGAGGGAGAAAGAGAAGAGGAAGAAATGAGAGCTCCTCGGGGAAGAACATTATTTTTGTCGTTCGCTCGTAGCTTGAAACCGAAAATTTCGGCCGTGCGCCAAATCATCCCGCCGCATCCATTCGAAAATCCCGTGACCAGTTTTACCCTTTTAACCCTGGTCCGGAAGCTACAACCCACCGACCATGGAGGGCTCATTCGGTAACAATGAAATATCTTGCCTAGATCCCGAACCCTCCCCACAGGCCCACACCCACCCACCAACCATTCGCCCCATTAGCTCAAAAATACTCTCACACGCCAAAGCTCTGACTCTCTACAGTACTAGATCTGCTTCGCCGCCGGCATACTCCTCCACAGCATAGCCTTGATCGTGTTGGCTGTCCACCCACCTGATCCGCTCCCCCGCCGCCCTCGTCACCGACGGATCTGCTTCATCGCCGACCTCGCCACCGACGGATCTGCTTCACCGCCGACTTCCCCACCGACGGATCTGCTTCACCGCCGACCTCGCCACCGACTACCTCGGCGCAACGGCTGTATCAACTTCACCGAATCCCTTGCCAGCCAACCAGATCTGCTTCACTAACGCCCGCTTCTACTCGAAACAGGTCGATTCATCGTCTCCCGCGTTCGCCGTCGCTGGAATGCAAGTTGCCGCCCCGTCCACCCCGCCTGCAGCCTTGGTTAGTACGCTGGCCCGTTAGATCGCGGTGTTTCTTTAGCCATGTTTTGTGTAGTTATTTGCGGATCTCATATGCCGTTAACTTTCTTGATGTGTTGCTTCGCATGAAGTTTGTTTAAATATTGTACAAGTACAAAAGCATTATCCGGTCGCTACCATCCTGTTCATTCTATCGACACTGTGTGCATCCACATATTTATAGCCTTATACCCATTCATTTGCTTGCTAACTGTTTTTGTACTGCATGCTATTGTCGCATCGCTTTTATAGTCATGCTATGTGCATTTCCAATCTGCTTGTTCTTATACCACGTCATTAGCTCACCGCTAGCTGCTAGCTGTTTTCTCGTGTCTGCTATTCTCACACTGCTTTTATAATCATGCTATGTGCATTTCCAATCTGCTTTCTATTATACCTCGTCTTTAGCTTATATAGTTATTGCTGCGTGCATGTCTGGTCTTTGTATTATCATAGACTGACTTGTCAATGTTATTTTTCCTAGGGATTGATCATGCGAACCACTTATTAGAACATCCAACATTATCAGCGGGGACGCTAGGAAGGTTGGAATCTGAGTTCTTGGTTGGTAATTTTGGCGTTTACTTCCGTTATTATCTATAACCTATATGCATTGTTCCTTATGCAAGAGATTAACACTTGGAACCCCTGCCATAGCAATGCCATTCATGCTTTACTATGTTTCGCCTATTTGATATGCTTGTCTTGGAGAAACTGCGAAGGTGATTTGAACCCGACATTTGGTCATTCTTAATGCCGGCTTACTTTATGTGGAAAACCTTGGCATTACCCTACTCTAAATCTGAATGTCCGAAATTCGTATCTCATGCAAAGCAACATCTAGTTGGTTTTAATCGATATCCGGTAAATATTGGCTTATTCATTTGGCAGCTCAAGTTTTTTGTTATTTGAAACCAGTTGACTTGGTCTTAAATGTGATATCTAAACACAGATTAAGGACAATGGAGCAGGAGGATTAGCATTTCACTTGATGGCTGAACCTAAAATGACAGGCATGTTGACCACGACTAGTGCACGCAAGAGAAGGACCTGCAGCGAGCCGGTATGTGCTTAGTACATGCATCTTATCTTATCTTGTGCTTATTTCGCTACATGTCAGTTATCTGATCTCTACATTGCGTAATACATGTTTGAATAGTTAATTGTTGTAACTATGTTTGCAATGTTACCGAATGCGATTTTAATGAAGCAGTCATCATTAGAAGATAGTCGCCAAAAAAGGATCTGTAGCGACCCAGTGCAACATTATGATGTAAGTTTGTGCTTAGTACAAGTTCCATACATTGTCTTATTTATGCAACTTGTTATTATCTTATATCTACATTGCATAATAAATGTTTGCATAGTTCATCGTTTAACTCTTTTTGCATTATTATCGAATGCGCTTTGATGAAGCAATCTTCATTAGAAGTGAGGCCCACAAAAACTTCGATATTTCTTCGATGCATCTTCTCATAGCCGTCAACCTAGACCATTGCTTTCATCAAACAGTAAATATCTCAAGGCTGTACTTTATAAAAGACATGGTATTGCTGCTTTAAGATCTGTAGCTGATATGTTGACAAAGAGTACACAAGATTCAATCAAGGCGATTGCCAAATGTCAACGTGTTATTTGGGCACATGAATTGCCTTGTAATTTTCCTACTTTTTTTATTTGTGTATGTAATTGTGTGTATCATTGATATCAGATTTTAGGCTCATGAAATTTAATGCATGTTGACTAGTCAAACAAGTAGGGCACTACAACGATTGGGCCGGCCCACTTACGGTAGTGTGTGACCCACTTTCATTTTGGGCCGGCCCACTTCTTTAGTAGGCCGGCCTGGTTACACGATAGTGGGATCCACATGCTTATTGGGCCGGCCCACTATCTTGTTGGGCCAGCCCATTTGGTATATGGTGGTCCCACATGGTAAATGGGCCGGCCCTTTAACAGGAAGGTGGGACCCACATGTGCTTTTTGCCCGGCCCACTATCTTGTTGGGCCGGCCCACTTGCTATATGGTGGACCCCACATACTAAATGGGCCGGCCCTTTAACAGGAAGGTGGGACCCACATGGGTTTTTGGCCCGGCCCACTATCTTGATGGGCCGGCCCACTTGCTATATGGTGGACCCCACATACTAAATGGGCTGGCCTTTTAACAGGAAGGTGGGACCCACCTGTGCTTTTGGCCCGGCCCACTATCTTGTTGGGCCGGCCCACTTGCTATATGGTGGACCCCACACACCAAATGGGCCGGCCCTTTAACAGGAAAGTGGGACCCACCCGTGTTTTTGGCCCGACCCACTATCTTGTTGGGCCGGCCCACTTGCTATATGGTGGACCCCACATACTAAATGGGCCGACCCTTTAACCGGAAAGTGGGACCCACTCGTGTTTTTGGGCCGCCCACTTGCTACACGGTGGACCCCACACACTAAATGGGCCGGCCCTTTAACAGGAAAGTGGGACCCACCTGTGTTTCGGCCCGCCCACTTGCTTCTTGGGCCGGCCCAGAGAGCCGTAAGGTGGACCCCACATGTTAAATGGGCCGGCCCATTTAAGTTTTGACCAGATCAACCTTAGAGGTTAGGCCCGGCCCACGTAACTAATGGGCCGGCCCAGCTATATAGTTGACCGGTCAAACTATGTCGGCTCGCCCGCCCGCTTAAGACGTGGCGAGGCCTCGTGTGGGCCTACCATCTACCACGGGGTTTCGGCCGGTTAACGCCGTTAACTCGCCAGGCTACGGCGTCGCCACGTGTCGGCTTGCATGACGTCGGCGAGTCAACGGGCTCCCGGAAACACTTGCGCAACGGTCCGATTTTCCGTGGCGGAAGGGCGCCCAAGCGCGACGGACCGAGAAAAACGTCGTTGGACTTTGCCTGACGCAGTTTCCACAACAGAACCCATATCGTCGGGTTAGGCCCATGGGCGACGAAAAATACCCCTTAGCGGACGATTTTGAGACGTTGTCTATCAGAACTTTTCTTGTAGTGGCCGGGGAGGAAAGGTAAAAGGCTCTCACACTCCGGTCCCAGGCATAAGTACTTTTCTGTTACCGTTGTGTGTGTGCTCGAAGCTATTTCCTTTAGATCCTGCAATTGCATCTTTTTGTTTCTTGTTTACACTAGTTTGGCATAATGGACAACAATGAGCTTCTTATTCTATTTCCTGATTTAAAACATGGATTGTTTGATGCGAAAATTAAAAAACCTATGAAATCTTATTTGCATGCTCGGTAGTAATATTAGTATGAACGCTTTGAACACCATTGTTGATAATAATATAGAAAG
This sequence comes from Lolium rigidum, assembly GCF_022539505.1. Lineage (NCBI taxonomy): Eukaryota > Viridiplantae > Streptophyta > Magnoliopsida > Poales > Poaceae > Lolium > Lolium rigidum. The sequence continues at coordinate 173,251,469 of NC_061514.1, forward strand.
TTCTAAGCTTGGGGAAGTCGGTTTTCATGATCTTTTTAGTCCCCCAAGCATTGAGGAGAAAATTTTCTTTGATGATACTTTGCCTCCTATTTATGATGATTATAATAGTGGTCTTTTGTTACAACCTACTATGGAGGATAAAGCTTGTTATGATTATACTATGCCTCCTATATTTGATGATGAGAATAATAATGATAGCTACTTTGTTGAATTTGCTCCCACTACAACTAATAAAATTGATTATGCCTATGTGGAGAGTAATAATTTTATGCATGAGACTCATGATAAGAATGCTTTATGTGATAGTTATATTGTTGAGTTTGCTCATGTTGCTACTGAAAGTTATTATGAGAGAGGAAAATATGGTTGTAGAAATTTTCATGTTACTAAAATGCCTCTCTATGTGCTGAAATTTTTGAAGCTACACTTGTTTTATCTTCCTTTGCTTGTTACTTTGCTCTTCATGAACTTGTTTATTTACAAGATTTCTATGCATAGGAAGCATGTTAGACTTAAATGTGTTTCGAATTTGCCTCTTGATTCTCTCTTTTGCTTCACATACTATCTTTTGCGAGTGCATCATTAAAACTGCTGAGCCCATCTTAACGGCTATAAAGAAAGAACTTCTTGGGAGATAACCCATGTGTTATTTTGCTATAGTACTTTGTTTTATATTTGTGTCTTGGAAGTTGTTTACTACTGTAGCAACCTCTCCTTATCTTAGTTTTGTGTTTTATTGTTCCAAGTAAAGTCTTTGATAGTAAAGTAAGTACTAGATTTGGATTACTGCGCAGTTCCAGATTTCTTTGCTGTCACGAATCTGGGTCTACCTCCCTGTAGGTAGCTCAGAAAATTAAGCCAATTTACGTGCATGATCCTCGGATATGTACGCAACTTTCATTCAATTTGAGCATTTTCATTTGAGCAAGTCCGGTGGCCTATAAAATCCATCTTTACGGACTGTTCGTTTTGACAGATTCCGCCTTTTATTTCGCATTGCCTCTTTTGCTATGTTGGATGAATTTCTTTCATCCATTAATGTCCAAGTAGCTTTATGCAATGTCCAGAAGTGTTAAGAATGATTGTGTCACCTCTGAACATGTTAATTTTTATTATGCACTAACCCTCTAATGAGTTGTTTCGAGTTTGGTGTGGAGGAAGTTTTCAAGGGTCAAGAGAGGAGGATGATATACTATGATCAAGAAGAGTGAAAGCTCTAAGCTTGGGGATGCCCGGTGGTTCACCCCTGCATATTCTAAGAAGACTCAAGCGTCTAAGCTTGGGGATGCCCAAGGCATCCCCTTCTTCATCGACAACATTATCAGGTTCCTCCCCAGAAACTATATTTTTATTCCGTCACATCTTATGTACTTTGCTTGGAGCGTCGGTTTGTTTTTGTTTTTGTTTTGTTTGAATAAAATGGATCCTAGCATTCACTTTATGGGAGAGAGACACGCTCCGCTGTAGCATATGGACAAGTATGTCCTTAGGCTCTACTCATAGTATTCATGGCGAAGTTTCTTCTTCGTTAAATTGTTATATGGTTGGAATTGGAAAATGCTACATGTAGTAGCTCTAAAATGTCTTGGATAATTTGATACTTGGCAATTGTTGTGCTCATGTTTAAGCTCTTGCATCATATACTTTGCACCCATTAATGAAGAAATACTTAGAGCTTGCTAATTTGGTTTGCATATTTGGTTTCTCTAGAGTCTAGATAACATCTAGTATTGAGTTTTGAACAACAAGGAAGACGGTATGGAGTCTTATAATGTTTACAATATGACTTTTATGTGAGTTTTGCTGTACCGTTCATCCTTGTGTTTGTTTCAAATAACCTTGCTAGCATAAACCTTGTATCGAGAGGGAATACTTCTCATGCATCCAAAATACTTGAGCCAACCACTATGCCATTTGTGTCCACCATACCTACCCACTACATGGTATTTATCCGCCATTCCAAAGTAAATTGCTTGAGTGCTACCTTTAAAATTCCATCATTCACCTTTGCAATATATATCTCATGGGACAAATAGCTTAAAAACTATTGTGGTATTGAATATGTACTTATGCACTTTATCTCTTATTAAGTTGCTTGTTGTGCGATAACCATGCTTCGGGGACGCCATCAACTATTCTTTGTTGAATATCATGTGAGTTGCTATGCATGTCCGTCTTGTCCGAAGTAAGAGAGATCTACCACCTTCATGGTTGGAGCATGCATATTGTTAGAGAAGAACTTTGGGCCGCTAACTAAAGCCATGATTCATGGTGGAAGTTTCAGTTTTGGACATATATCCTCAATCTCATATGAGAATAATAATTGTTGTCACATGCTTATGCATTAAAGAGGAGTCCATTATCTCGTTGTCCATGTTGTCCCGGTATGGATGTCTAAGTTGAGAATAATCAAAAGCGAGAAATCCAAAATGCGAGCTTTCTCCTTAGACCTTTGTACAGTGCGGCATGGAGGTACCCCATTGTGACACTTGGTTAAAACATGTGCATTGCAAAGATCCGGTAGTCCAAGCTAATTAGGACAAGGTGCGGGCACTATTAGTATACTATGCATGAGACTTGCAACTTGTAAGATATAACTTTCATAACTCATATGCTTTATTACTACCGTTGACAAAATTGTTTCATGTTTTCAAAGTAAAAGCTCTAGCACAAATATAGCAATTGATGCTTTCCTCTTTGAAGGACCATTCTTTTTACTTTTATGTTGAGTCAGTTCACCTATCTCTCTCCACCTCAAGAAGCAAACACTTGTGTGAACTGTGCATTGATTCTTACATACTTGCATATTGTACTTGTTATATTACTCTATGTTGACAATTATCCATGAGATATACATGTTACAAGTTGAAAGCAACCGCTGAAACTTAATCTTCCTTTGTGTTGCTTCAATACCTTTACTTTGATTTATTGCTTTATGAGTTAACTCTTATGCAAGACTTATTCATGCTTGTATTGAAGTACTATTCATGAAAAGTCTTTGCTTTATGATTCACTTGTTTACTCATGTCATTACCATTGTTATGATCGCTGCATTCATTACATATGTTTACAAATAGTATGATCAAGGTTATGATGGCATGTCACTTCAGAAATTATCTTTGTTATCGTTTTACTCCGCTCGGGACGAGCAGAACTAAGCTTGGGGATGCTTGATACGTCTCCGACGTATCGATAATTTCTTATGTTCCATGCCATATTATTGATAATACCTACATGTTTTATGCACACTTTATGTCATATTCGTGCATTTTCTGGAACTAACCTATTAACAAGATGCCGAAGTGCCGCTTGTCGTTTTCTCGCTGTTTTTGGTTTCGAAATCCTAGTAACGAAATATTCTCGAATCGGACGAAATCAAGACCCAGGTTCCTATTTTCACTGGAAGCATCCAGAACACCCGAGAGCCGCCAGAGGGGGGCCCTGTGGGCCCCAGATGATAGGGTGGCGCGACCTGGGCCCTGGCCGCGCCAGCCTATGGTGTCGCCGCCTCGTCGCCCCTCCGACTCCGCCTCTTCGCCTATTTAAAGGTCCCAGACCTAAAACCTCGATGCGAAAAACCACGATACGGAAAACCTTCCAGAGCCGCCGCCATCGCGAAGCCAAGATCTGGGGGACAGGAGTCTCTGTTCCGGCACCCTGCCGGAGCGGGGAAGTGCCCCCGGAAGGCTCCTCCATCGACACCGCTGCCATCTCCACCGCCATCTTCATCACCGCTGCTGCTTCCATGAGGAGGGAGTAGTTCTCCATCGAGGCTCGGGGCTGTACCGGTAGCTATGTGGTTCATCTCTCTCCTATGTACTTCAATACAATAATCTCATGAGCTGCCTTACATGATTGAGATTCATATGATGATGCTTGTAATCTAGATGTCACTATGCTAGTCAAGAGAGTTTTACTTATGTGATCTCCGGAGACTCCTTGTCCCACGTGTGTAAAGGTGACAAGTGTGTGCACCGTGTGGGTCTCTTAGGCTATATTTCGCAGAATACTTACTCACCTGTTATGAATGGCGTAGTGAAGTGCTTATTTATATCTCTTTATGATTGCAATGTGTTTTGTATCACAATTTATCTATGTGCTACTCTAGTGATGTTATTAAAGTAGTTTATTCCTCCTGCACGGTGTAATGGTGACAGTGTGTGCATCCGTGTTAGTACTTGGCATATGCTATGATCATGATCTCTTGTAGATTGTGGAGTTAATTATCATTATGATTGTATTGATATGATCTATTCCTCCTACGTGGCGTGAAGGTGACAGTGTGCATGCTATGTTAGTACTTGGTTTAGTCGAATTGATCTTTCATGCACTCTAAGGTTTTTTAAATATGAACATTGAATTGTGGAGCTTGTTAACTCCGACATTGAGGGTTCGTGTAATCCTACGCAATGTGTTCATCATCCAACAAGAGTGTAGAGTATGCATTTATCTATTCTGTTATGTGATCAATGTTGAGAGTGTCCACTAGTGAAAGTCTAATCCCTAGGCCTTGTTCCTAAATATCGCTATCGCTGCTTGTTAACTCGTTTCTATCGCGTTACTACCGCTGCGTTACTACCGCTGCGTTACTACCGTCTGTTTATTGTCCCGGGCAAAGCACTTTTCTCGGTGCCGTTGCTACTACTTATTCATACCACCTCGTATTTCACTATCTCTTCGCCGAACTAGTGCACCTATTAGGTGTGTTGGGGACACAAGAGACTTCTTGCTTTGTGGTTGCAGGGTTGCATGAGAGGGATATCTTTGACCTCTTCCTCCCTGAGATCGATAAACCTTGGGTGATCCACTTAAGGGAAACTTGATGCTGTTCTACAAACCTCTGCTCTTGGAGGCCCAACACTGTCTACAAGAATAGAAGCTCCCGTAGACATCAGCCGTCTGGCCCCGGAGCCGAGTCCGGCTTCATGCTCAGGAGAACCTCATCTAATTCTTCTGGCGTGAAGGTGAGCTCCAGGGCCCGGTTTTCCCCCTCCGCGATTCTCATGTCCCTCTCCCAGAGGTCGGGAGCCAAGGAGAATACCCTGTCCTCCCCAGGCGCCCCCATGAGCCCCTGATAGAAGTCATAAACATGCTCCATCAGGTCCCGTTGGTCTTCCACCTCCCCTTGTGGTGTAATCAGCCGTGGGATAGAGCATTTCCTCCGGCGGCCGTTGGCGATGGCATGGAAGTATTTGGTGCAGGAATCCCCCTCCAAAGTCCAGCGCACCCTACTCCGCTGCTTCCAATATTCCTCCTCCATCCGATCGATCATGACCAACTGATCTTCCAAATGATACCTGAAGGCCCATCCCTCTTCGTCCAAACCCGTCCCGTCCGCCCGCCGGTCAAGTTCCTCGACTCCGGCCGAGTAGGTTCTCTTTGAAGAGTCGCTTCTCCTTGCCCAGGTTGGCTCCCCAGCCCTTGAGGAACTGCCGCAGGTTGCGAGCCACACACTGCCAGAGATCAATGCAGTCCCGATGCGGACCCAAGTCCAGCAGAAAGTGGTTGAGTTTGGACCTCACAAGCTCCCCGAAGCCGTGGACATTGAACCACCATGTTTGGAAGAAAAACCGTGGCGGTGGACATCTCGTCGCCTCCCCATTGTCAAGCAGGAGCGGGTTGTGGTCTGAACCAATTCTCGTAACCGCTGTGACCGAGCAAAGGGGAAAGCGAGCCTCCCAGGCCGTGGACACGAAGACCCGATCCAGGATGCACCTGATCGGGTTAATCTGTCGGTTGGTCCACGTGTACCGGGCCCCAGCCCGGTTGATCTCCCGCAGCGCCATGGAGGCGATGGAGTCATTGAAGCGGCGCACCCTAGGCCAATCAATGTTGTCGGTGCTCTCGTCTCCCGCGGAGCGAATGAGATTGAAATCTCCGGCGATTACCAAAGGAACTTGACATCGGCGACCGCCCGCTCCAGTTCTCCCAGAAACTCTTCCGTCCTCCCATGGTCGGCCGGGCCATACACCAACATGAAGCACCAAATCATGTTGATATTGCGTTGAAGAATCTTAGCGGAGATGAAGAAAACCCCTTTTCTCCATTCCCCCACCGAAACCCCAGAAGTAGGCCCCCCGAGTGGCCGTTTGCTGGAAGCCAATTCCAAGCAAACTGTCCCCCGCACTCGAGGCTCCGGAGCTCGGCCGCCGTAAAATCCTGCCTGATAGTCTCTTGCAGGCCAAGGATGTCAAGCCGGTTGCTCCGCATGTAATCTCTGAGCTGGGTTCAGCGCCCCTCGCGGCCAAAACCCCTCAGATTATACGCCAGTGCTTTCATTTGGGCGCCTTCCTCTTCCCTTGCCCCTTCCTGACTGCTAAGGTCGCACGCCATGGGCGAGTGGCGCGCGAGACCTTCCCCGGACCAGCCCCTTGTCCGTGGGATGTCACCTCAGCTGGCAGATGGGCGACAGCCTCCCCAGCTGTGCGCGCCTCCCCAACCGGTGTCACCGCCGAGCCGGCGGCAAGGGGCCCCTCCCCTCCCATCGAGTTGGGCTGTGTAGCCTCCCTGGCCGCACACGCAGCCAGCTCCTGCTCCTTGCGGAAAGCCACCGCCGCAAGGGCCGCCTGAACACGTTCCTTCGCCCTAATGAGAGAGATGGCCTCCACCGGCGTCCCGGCCGCCGGTGTGAAAACCACACAACTTCCGCCGCAACCGAAGACAAGTGATCATCCGAGAGGGTATCAAGGGTGGTAAAGTTACCTGTCTCAAGGTTCTTCTCGGGTGCGCGCCTCTGCGCCGTCTCCATGACCGTCTTGCTCGCCGTCGTCCCTTTGTGCCTGGAGCTCTTTCGCACCGACTTGGCCCCGGACTTGCTCCCGCCGTCGTCCACCAAGATCGTCTTGGTGCGCCTTCCACGCGCCGCCGAAGGAATCACCCCCACCTGCACCAAGTCCACCTCGTTGGCCACTGCCGGGCCGCCAGCGGTCGTCATCACCACCTGGGTGCCGGCCGTGGGGTCGGCGCTTGGGCCCCCAGCCGGCCGTCCCCAGATGGGCTGGACATCACCCAGTCCGACGTTGGGTCCAGCACCTGTGACGCCGTCTCCCCTGAGAGCATGTCGGAGTCCGTAGCCACGTCGAGGGTGCAGCACCTCTTCGTCGCGACACCCTCCGCATCCACCACCGTGGCCACAACCTTGGAAGCCTCCCCGGCCACCAGCGCAGGGAAAGCACGCAAATTCGAGCCGTACTGATCGAACTGGCCGGCCACCTCCCTGCCCAGCTGCGGCGCGCTGAAAGAGCCCAGCACCGCCGCCAGCCTCGTCGAATCAGCGTCCCCCCTTTCTGCGAATCGACCTCGCCTCCCTGGCCCTGGTCCTTGTCGCCATTCTTCTTCCAGCCATGGCGGTTCCACGCCTCATGGCTGTGTTCCTCTGACTCGTCGTCACCATCATCATCCCTAGGGGGCGCCGGCGGCATAGGAGGCCCGCCATCCCCGGCCCCACCCGGGCCACGGCGTCCTAGCTCCGCCTGCACCCCAATGGTGTACGGCTCCCCGTTGACTGTGAGCTGCACCGTCCCCTTGACTCGCTCCAGGAACCGGCATTGGAACCTCATTCTCACAGGCTCCGTCGTCCACTTTCGAAGGGAGAGCTCGTCAACCTCCAAGGGCCTCCCAATCATCACCATGCCGGCCATCAGCCTATCCTTTTCTATCATATCCCTTGGCAGGCCCGTCAGCTGAACCCAAGTGGAGGGAAAGGCCTTCCCTGGCCGCGGCGCGAGTAAAGCATCCCTGATGCTGACCTCGGCCTTGCTCAACGGGAGGTATAGCTTGCCGCTGTCGGTGCTCATCTTGAGGGTGGCCCGAGAAGGGAAGCACACCGTAAACTCGGACTCCGACACCTTGGACACTTGCCAATCCCAAAGATCATCCACTAGGTTCTTCAGCTCGTCAGATAGTTGGATCGCCGAGAGTGGCTGTTGCTTGTCGAACTTGATGACCGCCATGAACTGGTCACTCTTCTCCTCATCGCGAATCGGTTCCACCTCAATGTTGTAGAAGCCGCCGCCCGTGATGGCGAAACCCATCGCTTGCAGCCGCAAAGCCTTCCCACGGGTTGGGCAGTTCGCCGAGATGTGCCCCTCTTTGCTACACAGCACGCAGAGGGGGTCGAACTCGCACTCGGATTGGAAATGCCCGGCACGCCCGCACCGGAAGCATTCACCGCCGTTTCCCTGGCCCGACTGCTGCCCACCGCCCCCTTTGGCCTTGTTCTTCCCCTTATGCTGCCCGGCCGCTCCCTGCGCCGGAGGTTTGTTCACCGCGGCCGCCGGATTACCGGGGTTGGCTCCCTGCCCACCGCCAGCCCCGCCACGATGCTGTTGACCCCTGTCGCGAGGCGCCTCTTGGGAGCTCCTGCGCCCCCTCCCTCGCCATCGCCCTGCCACGTTGATCCTCTTCTCCCCAGCGACCACCATCTTGGCGCCCCTCGGACAGCGGCCTCCTCCGGTCCTCATCGTCGAAGCGCCGCTTGTGCCCTCCCTGGCCGGCGTTGCCGTGGTTGCTATTGTCGTCGAACTGCCGCTGACCGCCGTTGTTGGGGTAGTAGTTGTTGTAGGATTGGCGGCCGTCCCCTCCACCGCCGCCGCGATCCGCCCCGCGCTCGGCGCCGCAGTCGCCGCCGGGCCCACCTCGCGCGTCGCTTCGGTCGCCCCCCCGCTCGCCTCCACGGCCTCCACCCCGTCTCTCCATGCGCACAACCTCCGCAAACGAGCGAGAGAGCGGAGGTGGCTCAGGGATCTTGCAAAGCTTCCTTGCCCACTTCCGCCGCCGCCGCACCTCAGAAGGACGCGCAGGGAAACCTAGCTCAGGTGAAGTGCTGCCCTTGACTAGCCAAAGCCACTTAACCCCCCCGGGCCGGGCCAACTGGATCAAGCCAGGCCCAGAATGGGCCTCCACTTCAGCCTCCTGCACCACGGGCCGAAACGGACCAGAGGTCTCCCCCACCGGCCCACGCGCGAAGGGCACCAGGAGCAGCAGTGGATGGGCCGCACACGCCGACTTAGGGCCCAAACCGGCGGCCTCCGGAGGAATCTCCACCGAGGAGGCCCGTCCACCAACCGCCGCCGCCTCCCTCGGTGGCTTCGGGCAGCGACCAACCTCCGCCCGCTGGCGGCCCTCCCCGGACACCGTAGCCGACGGGCGCGCCATCCCCTGGCTCGTCCCCAGCACCGGCCCCTGCCGCCGCCCAGGAGCGTCACCCAGACGCCAGAAACGCCCAGCTCCACGGAAAAGGGAGCCCTTTCCGCCAGGAGCGAAGGCCGCCCTCCGCCGGTGACGGAGAGAACCCCCCAGCTCCTCCGCCCGAGCGATGAAGCTCCCTAGCGTCACTCGTTCCGGCGGCGAAGGCGACGGCGAGCTCAGGCCGGAGAACTCCTCCCCGGAGGCACCAGCGCTCGTCACCACCTCAACCTCATCTTCACTCTCCAAATCTGAAAACGAGGTCCAGAACCTGCCCTGCGGTTCCTTCCCCCCGGTCTCCGGCGTCCGCCCCCCGGCGACCCAGTCCTCCGCGGTCTCCGCGGCCTCCGCGCCCTGACGCCTCGCCGGAGCGCCCGCAGACCCGCCGCTGGGCCCGCCGTCCCCGCCATCGCCGTTTGAATCGCCAACCCCCGTACGGACCGGCGAAACGGTTCGCACCATTTCCTCCCCCCAGGCCTGCCAGCTTCTTGTCGTGCCAAAGGAAGGTAACTTCCCGTCTTGTATTATCTTTAGACCTGCACGATTTTGGTGGAGGAAATAGAATAATTTGAAATGGATTGAGTTGTACAATGGATTAACTACCTTGATTCAAGCTTTCATCTTACTGCGGGCTGCGGCTGGATTGGATTACCAAATGCAAAAAGTTATAGGAAATGGGTGCACAAAGTCTGTTAGACAAGTAATGTCTAACAGATGGAGACATTTAGAAAAAAGTCAGCCGGGAAACCCAGTACAAAGTTGGGATGCCCATGCAGCCAATGTTTTCAATGAGATTTGTGTGCAACGAGTGATTTGCAAATAACAGGCCAAATGGTTGCTTGAACAACAGAGGTTACGCTAACCTTGAATGAACGCTCGGGCAGGAATATAGTTGTTAATATGATGCATTGAAACAAGCTCTTGATAATTTTCAAAAAAGAAACAAGCTCTTGATAATTCAAAAAAGGAACACAATGTCAGCACTCCATGCTGTAGTTGATAGCTGATAATTGAGCTAAGAAATGATGCTATTTGGCCACCTTCTTTGGGGACCCCAACCAAAATTATCACTGTTGGTGTTTCGGGCAAGTCAAGGATCAGCAACCCTGACATGAGGCCGTTATTAGGGTTCCTGATTAGTTGCTCGGTTATAGTTTTACGTCAAGGATCAGCAACCCATGACCCCACTGGGCGGGCACAGGCTTTTAACAATGGGTATTCAAAAATAAAAGAAAAAGTACTACTAAACAGTGGCAAGTACAATTCGATCTCATGACCATCGGTGCACCAAGCAACTACTCTAACCAACCAAGCCTCCACGTCCTTGTGTCCAGAGAAGCATAGATTGCTACAGAAAGTAAACAAGCGCTGATGGATATTTCGTATAATTTGAAAATTTTGTAAAAAATTTGGGTATTCACCTGCATACCCATGAATACACATGTGCCCGCCCAGTCCCCACATTTTTCCCTATTAATTTACTTTCTAAAAGGAAGTTCTGCTCCAGTCTTGAAAAAGATGCAGAAAGCTAAGAGGGGTGGTGATCATCTCACCAGAAGCTTTCGTAAGAGCAGGAGAGCTTCCAAGAATGAATCATTGGTCTCAGGTCTGCTAGATCTTCCTCTTTTCTCCTAGGTTTCCCCTCAAATTTTCAGAGCTTTATTTGATTATTCACAGTTGCCTTAATGTTTTATTTGCTTAAACTCTAGGTCGCTTCCTTGGGGATTCTGATCAAGGTGTTCGGTCTGGGCTCAGTAATAGGCCAATATCATATTTGTCTAAAAGTGTCGCCTCTATTACTTTGTACAATGGTAATTATATATGCTTAGTCTGCTCAGTATTCCAACAAAATATATTGGAACACAGCCAGTTATAAATAATTTAAATTGCGATCGTCTGTAGGAGACACAATCTTATTTTCATGCTCGGGCATAGCTATGGAACGCCAGGGATGCCACCTTACAAGGTTTTTGACTTCTGCGAGTTTGGTCAGAGCTCTCAATGGTACAAATGAAGACCATGATGACTTGAAGGTTGGCACTGACAATCATCCATTACTAATTTTCTCACTTCTGATAATTGTGTTCTTATTTCCTGCCTTACCGTTTTGTAGATTCAAGTGCGCCATGAATGCAATGAAGTGTATATGGGGGTGATGTCTGACTTTGATTTAGATCGCAACTTTGCTGTTGTCAATGTCCATGCGTTCCTTGATATTCAGGTTGGATCTTTCCAACATGCACTGCAAATTCTGGCCCATGGTGAGATATTAGTAGTTATAGGGCGTAGCGTCTCTGGTGAAATAATATCCAAGAATGTGAAATTTGACGGTGATTCAAGGGTATCTGAGGATGATGAAGATCTTGATTGTAAAATCTTAGAGGTACACTTGCATGATGATATGATCATTGTATTCTATTTCTGTTATGCATGGAGGCAATAAGAATGATTATTTATTTTTTATTTAACTGTTGCTCTATACAACTTCATTTGATTCAAATTTAATCCTTGTTGCCTGTCACCTTTGTTGTGTTATTAGGCTTGGGAAGGTGGGCCAGTTGTTTCTGTTGATGGGAAGGTTGTTGGCATGAACCTTTTTCTGACTACTAGAAGAGCCGTTTTCCTACCATGGGGCACAATTCTCAAGCATCTAGAAGGTGAGCACACAGGCACACTCCTCGAGACTGCTTAACATTATGGTATTATGAAAATTGTTTCAATTTGTAATGGTAGTTATTTAGAAGCTGCGAAAGTCTAGTGTTTACATTTGCATATCAACTAGTCTGGCCTTTTCACTTGTACTCTTACATTGTTAGATCTTATCAGTTAGCATATGTACGTTACATTCTTGGGTATGTTCATCCATGCCGAATTCTAATCTTAGTTGTTGCTCAGGCTGTTGTCATGATATAACTAATGTTACATGCTGATCATGCGCATAATTTTATGTGAATTTACTTTCCGTGTATAGTATTAGTATATGTCAGTGCTGATCAGTTGACCTTGTTGCCAGCACATGGAAATTTTCTCAACCAGGAGAAGTTAGATCTAGACTCCATGGGTTACCCGAAGTTACCATCTTCCATGTTAGGAGGTGTGTCACTGCTTCTAAAGTTGCTTACCTTCTACAGAAATTCTGTACCAATAACAACTATTACAATGTATATTTCTCCAGCTGGCATGATTTTGGTTAATACTTTTGAAGAGACTTTTGGCGACATAAATTGCAATGTTGTCGCGCTGGCTTCATTCAATGGTGATTTTACAGTAGTATGCCATTTACTTTTTCATCTCTGTTTTTATTACAACTAGCTAATAGCCATAAACATGGTATGCAGGATAAAAGAGGTTTTTTGCATGCACGGGTTTTTTTATTGAATGGAATGGATCTACAATAATCTTGACATCAGCAAGCTTGGTTAGAAATTCTGGTGATGAGAACAAGATTGTTGAAAACTTGAGGGTTGGGTGCTCCTTGTTCTGTAACTGCTGTTCTTTTGAGGTGCTGCTTAAGTCTCATCCCTGTATTATTTGCAGATTGAAGTGTTGCTTAACAGCCAATGCAGAGAAGAAACGTTACAGAATTATAGCCTACATTACAACGTTGCTCTAGTCAGTGTCAAGAATTACCGTGCTCTTCGTCCATCAAATAATCTGTTTTGGTGGAACAAGAGTTTTAAAGTAGCAGCTATAGGGCGTTGCTTCAAATCAGGCGCGTTAATGGCTACTAGTGGGGATCTGGTTTGCTGGACAGGCACACTTGATTGCGATTTTCTCGCGACTTCCACGTGTAAAATCACTAAGGTAATCGAGTGTTTTTTATTCCCTGATTTTTCCTGGTGATAGTAAATACTCTGTTTTTTGCAAGGCGTAAATTTGACTGTCTAAAAGCGAGCTTTGACTGTAAATACCCCTGACATTATTTTGCTTGTAGTTAACATGGCCATGAGAAAGCACTTTGGAATATGAATGTAATGTTTTTTCACAAAACGTAGATATTATTGGATTAATCAATGGTCAAAGCTTGAATTTGGAAAGACAAATACGCCTTGTATTTCTGAAAAGAGGAAGTACAGTTGCATCGGAATGAGTAGGCTAGCAATACCTATATGGAATATAAATCCCAGCTTGTTCATGTGAACTTGCTACGCTGGGATTGGAGGCCCTCTTGTTAGTCTTGATGGGGACGTTATTGGCATGAACTTCTATGATAAGAGAATAGGAACCCCTTTCCTGGGTTTGAATGAGATTTACGAAATTCTAGCATCGTTTGAGACAAAAAGGTATTCAAGTGCATTTCACTTAAGTTATTTCCTGAATATTTTAAGAAGCTTGCCGAAGCATAATCTTTTTATTGGTATATGTTTGACAGTAAACCTGGTGAAGTTAGCACCGACAGTGATCCCTCTGGAGCGCCATTCTGGAAAATGGATCTAGATGACAAAACTAAGTTAAACAGGTTAGTATTCGGATGCATATTTAGCTGGGGTTAAGTTTTGGACAGATTGTTTCATTGAATTGAACTGCAGGTGGCCTGTGCCCATGCCCCGCTGGTGCAGTCCTGACTATGAGGATGAGGATAAATCTGATGATGATGAGTTGTTCGATCCCAAATATGGCCGTGTGAGATACGGTTACCGGAAGGGAAAGAAAGTCAAGCTTTGCTAGATGCGTCACACCCTTGATTGGTCACACAATCTCCATATCGTTGCTTGTTTGAGATGGCAGAAGTGACCTATGGCTTGCTGAACGAAAATGCTGAACTGATGTCGGGCACAGATGCACCTGTTTTCTAGACCGTCCGTTGTTGTTGAGATTGGCAGTACCCAGTTGTATTCAATGCCGTATGTCCATTTTCTGACGTCTAGTTTGCAGCGCAAGGCCCATGTCTACGCATGTAATTATGCCTCTCTCCACCGAACGGGCTTGTTGGACGTAGTGGACCGGAGAGTCAACATTCTGTTCATTGTTGTACCGGTTGCAATGACGGTCGCCGCGGATCCTAACATTCTGTTCAAAGCTGTGCTTTGCTCTGGTGGGCTGCGTTGTTCTCCCCTCCGCCTCCTACAACGGACATGCTACTAGATGACGGCTTTTTCTCCATCAAGCTCGCTGGCTCGACAGAGGTCGTGATGCCTGGCACCGCCGAGCCATCTTGAGCCGCGTCACCAGGGAAGAGGGCGAGGTCGCGCTCCATGGTGTGGGCTCGCCAGCCGCTTGCAGCCTGGTCGCACTCGCTCGCATGGGCGCGCCGGCCGACCGTGGAAGAGGCGGCCTGGGCGAGGTCGCGCGTCGATGGTCGCGCTCGTTAGCGTGGTGTTCGCGGTCATCTTCACGGTGCCCAGGGAGTAAGGGTGTGTTTGGTAGGCTGGGTCTATAGAGAATCTCTATCTCTACTCATACATGTTGACCTCAGCTAAGTTGAGCTGAGATATTGGCATGTGTTTGGTAGTCTGGGTCTGTTAAGACATGCTGAATTGAGATGTTGTTCGGTGGGTTGGTATGTGTTGAGATATATGTCTCGAAATCTGAAATTACCAAGAAGTCCATATTTTACACAAAAACCCCTAAACAGAAAACAAAAAAAAGCAATCGGGTCCTCAGATCCCGATTGAGATGAACGTGGCCCCGATTCCGGCAGGATTCGTGCCCGGCGGTGGCGGGGCCGGAGCTTGGTGCTCGGGCGCGGGCCGGACCGGCGGACGCCGTGGCTGCGGAGCTCGGTAGATGGGGGCGGAGTCGGGTCCGGCAGAGGAGCTGCGCCAGGGCGCCGCCGTACGTGCGAGTGGAGCTCGGGACGACGTCATGGCAACGAGGAGCACTGGGACGTGCAAGGAAGGCGGCGGCGCGCTCGCAGGGACCGTCGGCGGCGAGGGAGAGGCGGAGGCGCGCGGCCACCGGCCAGTGTTCAACGGAGAGGGAGCTGAGAGAGAGAGAGACGCGGGGGGCAAATGCAAGGCTCGGCGGGGTCGGGTGGGCAGCTGCGTTCCACGCGTGGCCAGCCGCGGGTCGCGCGGGGCGTTTTTCCGGATGCCATCAGCCGAGCTCACTTGAGAAGCTCGATTTGAGCTTCTCTACCCGGCCAGGCTGAGGGATGTTTTTCGGGTGAGGTCGGCAGTGCCCACTTGGACCGACCCGGTCTAACAAACAACAAAAACTGAGAAAATGTGGGATGAGGTGGGAAAATCTGAGTCCACCCAGCCTACCAAACACACCCTAAGTGTACGCTCACGCGTGGGCGAGGCCAACATCTTCGACGAGACGAGTAGACGACCTTCATCATCGCCCACCCGATCGAGGCCAAGCGCATGCTCAGCATCAACACTAGTAGAAAAAGGATCAAAGGATTTGACTTTTAGTACCGGTTTCTTTACGAGCCGGTACTAAAAATTGCGAACCGGTACTAAAGATTGCGTTAGAACTGGTTTCGTTGTTCAGGGCGGTCGGTACTAAACGGTTTCATGCTACATTTGAGACAGAGGTGGGGCCAGCGTTGCACTTTTAGTACCATCGTATAAAGAACCGGTACTAAATGGTCTCCATCCTTTTTTGGCTCCCCACGCACCCTCCACCCCGGATCGCTTTTTGTTGCTTTGTAAAATACAAAAGAAAATGATAGAAAATTCAAAAAATAAAATCCTTCGAGATTCTTGTATGTTATGCAACCTACTATTCGGTGAAATTAAGAAATTCGAATTTATTTAAAAAATATGAAATTATTTTGAATTATTTTTCTAAATTGAAATGATTTTCATGTTTAAAGTTTTGCCATATTTTAAAAAATGCAATTGTTCTTTTAATTCATGTTCTAACAATTTGTAAAATGTGAAAAAGGAGGGAAAATTGAAAATCCCCGAAAAAGGAACTTTTGATCTGGTTGGTACCTCCAACCGAGACTAAACGTCCTTTTGCACGCGCGAACGAAGCAGTGGTCGAAAATTACCTTTAGTGTCGGTTCGTAAACCAACCGAGACTAAAGGTTGAACCTTTATTCCCGGTTGGAGGCTCCAACCGGTATATATCACCAACCAGGACTAAAGGTCCTTGGGTATATAAATGGACACTTCGTCCTCCCAATTCGTTACACGAACCGGGACGCCTCAGTTGCCGCCTCGCCGAAGCCTTGCGCGCCGTTGTCGCCATCAACACCGCCGTTCTCGCCGTCCAGACGTTGCTCTGCCGCCACCGTCGTCGACAACCCTCGCGGCCCGCCCCTGGCCGCGCTGTCGTCAACAAACCTCGCGTCCTGCCCTTGGCCGCGCCGCCGCCACCGGCCTCCCCTTGTCGCGTGCGCCACCGCCATCCTTGATGACAGCAGGTGAGGCGCCACCTCCTCCACCCCTCCTCCTTCCGTGCAGCGCCGCCGCTGTGAGGTCGCCGGCCTGTGAACCGCCGGCTATCCACACCGGCGGTTAATTTTTCTCGTTTTTCTTTTTGTAATTCCTCTATAGATTATTTAAGATTATTTAGTATTATTTCTTACAAATAGAAAGGATTATTAAGGATTCTTGAGGATTATTTAGTATTATTTCTTACAAGTAGATAGGATTATTGCATAGAAAATAGGAATTAGAAATAGAAATAGAAATAAAAAATGGAGAAATGGAGATGGAGGAAATAGAAATAGGAAATATAAATATGATTATTGATTAGAAATAGAAAATATGATTAAAATAGATTGGATTTTTGTTAGGATTATTGCATAGAAAATAGAAATAGAAATGGGGATGGAGTTGGAGAATTCTATTATACTCTATTATTTCACACTCCATTTACCCGGTTAGCCAATTTTTAGATTTTCAAAATTCCAAATCAAAATATGAAAGCATGAACATTTTAGTTTTCACCAGAAATTCAGGATTATATATATTTTTTATATTTTAAATTAAAATTTATAATTCCTTCCTGCATAAAGATTACTATTACTTAACCATAAAGGTTAGTAAACTTTTAGATTTACAAGTTTTCAGGTTTTAGATTTTGCAAAAACAAACTAAAATTTAAAATATATTTAAAAAGTAAAAATAATTAAAAAATTATTGTTTATTTATTTATTCAATATTATTTTTACATCTTTACTTTTGTTTATTAAAATAATCATGTGAAATTCAAACAATAAAGAGATATCGTGACCAACATGTTAATAGGATTGATATGATACTACTATCAATAACATGCGCGCTAAGCACTTGGAAGTGAGATGAGAAGTAACTCGGAAGTTAAGCGTGCTAGTGCTAAAGTAGTGGGATGATGGTTGATCGAGCGGGAAGTGTGACCACGAGTAAGTAATTTGACTAGAGATAAGTGTAGTTAGAGACTAAACTTGTCAAATAACTAAAATATTAAAAATAATAAAAAATAGATAAAAAGTGGGAGTGAAAAATAATTCGAAAAAGTAGATAAAAAGAGGGAGTGAAAAAATAGATAAAAAGAATTTGATATAAAAAATGGCACCGGTATCCTTTAGTACCGGTTCGTGTTACAAGCCGGTACCAAAGGTCTCCAGCCCCGCAGACTCCTCTGTGCCCACATGGAGGCACCTTTAGTACCAGTTCGTAAGGAACCGGTACCAAAAGGGGAGGCTTTAGTCCCGAATCTTTACTACCGGTTTCAAAATCGGTACTAAAGGCCCTCGGAAACCGGTACTAAAGGAGAGTTTTTTTCTACTAGTGCAAGCAGTCGTCGATGAGCCGCTTGTAGCTAGGGTGTGTTCGGTTCTGGAATTCAGTGGAATGGAACGGGATGGTTCCACACCCAGCACTCGTTCCTCTGTTCGATTGGAGAGAAGGAACGGAACCAAGTGATTCCTCAGAAGCGAATATACCTGTAATATGCGGAATGGACTCGTTCGACCGATTTGGTGGAATCTGGAGGAATGGCTGTCTACGAGCCAAAAAAGTGAAAAGCTCACGCTAACCATCTCGTTCTTTCTCTCTCATTCTCTCATGCGCCTCTCTCTCTCGCAGCACGCGGCGGCGGCCAGCACGCCCGGCGGCGGCCCAGCATGCGGCGGCGGCCAGCACCCGGCGGCCCGCACGCGTGGCGACAAGAACAAACGGCGGCGGCCCAGCACGCCCGGCGGTAGCAGCCTAGCACGGTCGGTGGTGGCAAGCACGCCCAGCGGCCAGCATGCGCGGCGGCCTAGCACGCGGCGGGGCCAGCACGCGCGGCGACGACCGGCGACGGCCCAGCGCGCGGCGGCATCCCAGCACGCAGCGGCAGTCAGCCCGCGCGGGCGCGCGGCGGCCAGGCATGGTCCTCTGTTCCGTGTTGATTTTGGTCTGGGTTAACTTTGGTTTGCAAAAAAAAATCATGTTTAGGCCTATGTTGATTTTGATTTGGACAAAAAAAATCATGTTTAGGCCGTTCCATTCCGTTGTGAAATTCTAGAACCAAACAGAAAACAGAACCATTCCGTTCTTCGATTTTTTCTGAACCGAACACGGGATCGGAACCATTCCATGATCTTAAAATGGAACCATTCCGTTCATCTGATTCTAGAACCGAACACACCCTTAATCGTCTAGTTTGAAGAGGGGCGACCAGGTGAGGAGAGGAGAAGGAGGCCGGAGGGGTTGGCTCTACCGTCCCACAACCGTCAAACGGGGGCCACTGTAGATCACTTGCTGTACTGCCATTACGTGCGCTTCGTATCGCGCCTAAAAACCTGTCAGCCTCACATCTAGAGATCACATGGACGTCCCATAAAAAGAGCTCATATGTACTCGGAACTAGTTTTCGGCATGAGCCCATCAGGTTTATAACTGAAGTTGCGACACTCGTATATGCTTCTGCTCGAGGGACGGCTTCCAGAGCATCTTGATCATGGCCAAGGACAGCTGCAAAACACACGAAGAATTATTTTTTGATCAGTTTCCACCTATGTTCTCCTATCGAACAATTCGAGTAAAGTGGAGCCAAGGAAAAGAAAACTTACGAAGGAGGCTTTTGTCAATTGCTTTTGCTTCCGCGTCAGCTGCATTCAATCGTGTTGAGAGAGTTCTTGTTTGATCTCCGACATTTTCTTCTCCAACTCCGACATAGCCGGGACAAAAACTGTTAGACTCGAGCGCTCCCGCGGACGCCCGGGCGAACCCTAAAATCGCTTCGCGCCTAGGCCTCGTCCCCTCCTCCCCCCACCGCCACCGCCGGTTGAAGCCGCCGGGCAAAGCCTGGCCGGTGCTGGCGGCGACGGACCTCCCTCTCCTCGCTCCTCTGGTCATAAGCGCGGGCGGCGTGACCGGAGGCGCTGTCCCCGCGCGGATCTCGGCGCATCCGGGGTAGGCTGGCCGGCGGCCTGCGGCCGGCGAGGTTCGTGCTTCTCGGGGCGGCTTGGGGAGCGCTGCGGATGCTATCTCCGGGGGAGGCGGAGGCCGGCGGCTCGGGTGCTTCTCCGACGCGATCTGATCCGGCGGCGGCCGGCCCTCTCGACGACGGTGACTGGGGACGACGGCGCAGACGTCTTGGCGCAGCAAGCAGTGTTGGTGGGCGCGAGGGGTGCGGTTGGGCGGCCGCGCCGGCCGGATCTGGCCAGGGGGCCCGATCTGGGTCTGGCAGCCCTGTCCCGCCCCGCACCTTCCCGGCGGTTGCAATGCCACCCCAGGGGGGTCTGCTGGCACGCTGGGCGACACAGAGGGTCGTGTCTGTCGGAGGGCCATCCGCATGCTGTCTTCTGGCCTCGGCCATCTTCGGGTGTGTCCCAAGTCTTGTCAAGGTGGTGCCTTTCGCTGTGCGGGTGCAAGATCGAGGATGTCGGGGCGGCGGTCCTGGGTGGTGGGAACCTTGTGGGTTAGCGGGCGAGCCCGAGGTTCCGGTGCTGGCTAGGGCCATGGACATGGGGTTGTCATGGTTCTTGGCGAGTTGCGTTCTGTGGGGGCGTGGTGGCTGTCACCTCGGTGGTGGCCCTCGCCATGTCTTGTGGTGGAGAGGTGATGCTGAGAGGAAACTCTCGCCCTGGTACTTCCAGGGCCACGACGGCGGCGTCCACGGACATCGTCTCCTTCTTGAAGGCATCGTTGTGGCTTCTCCCTGCCCCCTTTCATGCTCCGGGTGAAAACCCAAGATCCCCGGATCGGGCGGTGGCGGCACTCCGGTGTCGTGCTCTTCTTGAAGACACTTTCTTGGAGTCCACATCACAAGGCTCTCTGATGGTCGTGACGGAGGTGACTCTTCGGAGATCTTCGGCAAGGCTTACTCCGTGCCCTTTCCTTGTCGAGCTTCCTTGGTGCTGCTTCTCGGTCTATGAGCAACGTGGGTTGGTCCCCGGTGGTGGTCGGCTTCCGGTGGCATTTCTGCGACGGAGGGGTGCTGTCGACGGCACGCGTGAAGAATGGAGTGAGCTCCGGCCCGACACTGTAGCTTCCAGCTCTGCTCCGAGTCCTCGTAGGCGTTTTAGCTGAGCCCGTTGATCGCGCTTCCGATTGTAGCTTCTTCGGGAGTTCGTGTGGGTGTGTGGTCTCGATATGTAAGCTGGGTTCAGCACTTTGTATCGTTTTTCGCTGTTGGTGGCTTTGTTAATTCAATGTTGGGCACTTGTGCCTTTTATCTAAAAAACTCCGACATAGCCAATGAATGCTTCCCCTCCAAATCCTTTTTGAGTTTCACCTCATTGGCTTAAGATTCCTTCAAACTCGCCAGGACGGATTCATGCTCAGCTTCGAGGGTCTTGAGTTTGGCGGAGATAGTATCAATGGATGTCCTGTTGTTTAGCATATCTGGTACGTGGAACAGACAAATTGCACTTCTCATTTCTACGTTAAAAGTACATGGACAAAGATTGAGTCGGAAATTACCTTGGTTAGTTTTCAGCCTTTCCGCTAGAACCTCAACAGTTTTCCTGCTTTCCGCATCCTTGGCACTCAGCTCCTCAATTTGGCGTTTTTGTTCCAGCACCACATCTTTCATCTCTGAATGAAATGCGCGGGTGTTCTGCAAATAATTTCGTCAATGTTAGCCAGAATCAAACCCTGGGGGCTAGATGCCAAAAAATTACTTTGAGCTGGAAATCTTGAATTTCCGTCAAACATACAAAAATGGAGACATGGATTTAAGCATTGACCTAGGGCATGCTTCTATGCTTGGAGAAGAATGTGGTGAAGGCGTCCTCGAAGACATCCAATTCTTTTTTGGGAAATTCTAAAGGGAGGCGCCGCACGCTCTCTCTTCCGTGCGACGCCACATCAAACCGTTCGATTTGTCGCCTCTCCCTTAATAACGTCACCGCATCTTATCCCCTGACCTTATCCTCTCACCTAGTATGTCTCGCAGTCCGCAGTTTCTCACCACCACACAAGATTCTCTCTCGCCGGTTCAGGTCGCGTCGAGGCTGTCGCTGGGGTCGTCCAGGAGCCGCACCGCGCTGCAGGTTGTGGCCGCCGGAGAGCAGAAGCATCGGAGGCGGGGACCTCGAAGAGGCTTATGATCGCCATGCGCGCTAAGCGCCGCCTCCGCCGGGAAGGGCGATGACGCCCGCGTAAGCGCGCTGATAGGGAGCTGGAGGCGCGGTTGCGGGGCTCGACGGCGGTGCGCTTCAACAGCGACATGTTCGTGTTGACAGCGGAGGCTCCTAGCGCTGGGTGGGCGCCCACGAGCGCGACGTCCATCCGCTAGAGCAAGGAGGGCTCCTCCATGCCGCCTCCGGCGAGCGCGACGAGGGAGGCTGCCGCTACCACTGGGCGTCGCGAAGCAAGCGCTCTGCAGCAGGGAGGCTGCGGCCACCAAGGACGAAGCGTGGAGGAGCGCCGCCGTGTAAGCTCGCTGCAGAAGGGCCCGCCACCACCGAGCGCGTGGCGACCGGGCAGGCCGTCGCCATGCGAGCACCGAGCTGCAGGGAGGGGGTCGCCCCGGGAGCGCGCTGCAGTGGAGGACCTCGCCGGGGAAGATGAAACCCACACGCGCTGGGCGCTGGCTCTGGCTCCGCGTGTAGCACATAGAAGGTGGCCTGCCCGTACACGGGAATGCCAATTCGCCGGCTCTACACTCCCATTCTTGTATACAGCGTGAGTCTCTCTGGTCATTTTTTTTTATCGCAGCTAATTTGGCAATGATTGCTAATTAATTTGGATACTGTGGCTAATTAATCTTGTAATTGTTTTTGTAAAAGAACATGATAATAGTTATATAGCCAATTAATCTGGTAATGGTGGCTAATTAATCTGTCAACCGCGCCTGATTAATCTAGTAATCGCTTTTGGCAAAGAACATGTTTACGAAGATAATTAATCTGGTATTTGTGGCTAATAAAACTGCTAGCTATGACTAGTTAATCTGGTACTCCCTCCGATTCATATTAATTGACTCCAATATGCATGTATCTAGAACTAAAATATGTCTAGATACATCTATATTAGAGTCAATTAATATGAACCGGAGGGAGTAGTTGATATTGAGGTAAACTAGAGTGTTTTTAGAAAACTTGATAATTGTGGTTAGATAATCTGGTGATTACTTCTTGTTAACTATTATCTGATAGTCATGATTAATTATTCTGGTAGCTCTTACTCACAACTCGGTAAACTCTTACTAAGCTAACCTGGAAAATGCTCTTGTTATTTTGTGTAGGAAGTGATGTTCAGACAGTGAGGGAAATAAAAGACCTAAAAATCTGCTGATGGTGTCCAAGGACGACGTGCTGCGAATGCGATTTTTTCCCTTGTAGTGTCTAGTGTAGTATACTATTAGGTGAAATGGTAGCATGTGCTATGACTTTTCAGTAGAAAGACACGTGCAACTTTGAGCAATGCGATTTTTTATGTAGCCGAAGTGAATGATGCGGTGATGCACTGTTGCCATTGTATTTTGTCCTCTAGTTACTGCGTGTCTAGCTTTCGATGTATGTTAGTCGCTCGCCCACACGTTGTTGTCAGATGGTCTACCGAGCCGCCGCACGGATAGACACATATGCGGCGCCGCCCGGTAGTAGAGTCCTTCTTTTTTCTCACTCTCCGGGTTACTCCGGACTTCATTCATCATATTTGTTATTTCATTATAGCACTGCTGAAGGGGGGCTCGACAAAGAGTCGGAAATGGATGAGGATGCGTCGAAGGCATACCACGAGCAACTTCATTTTTTTGGAAGGCGTCATTAGCCAGATTCAGCCGAAATATTTCTTTCCTCTTCCTCAATGGAAGGCATTTTGAAGTTGGTGCCCTGATCAGTTCCACCAACAACTTCAGTTCCATCATCAATTTGAATGACGTCCTTCTCTTTCAAAGGTTCAGTTGATGGAGCCGATTTCGAGGGAGCACCAACTTCTTGGGTGCATGGCATCGTAACAGGAGAGGGCTTGGTTTTTTTTTTTGCTTCTTGGGCTTCTCTCCGCTCTTCTTGCTGGACGTTAAAAAAAGATTCACATAGATCAATAAAAATGATCTCGTAAAAATAAACGGAAGGAAAGCCGGAGAACAATTTATACCTAATTCTAGGGAAGAACTGGCCGATTCCACTCTTCTTGCTGGTGTTGATCTCCTTAAGGCGGAGTTTCTCCTTCTCCAAAGCCTTGGTGATTGCACCAGAGACACTTAGGTCGCGGGTTCCGCGTCCGCGCTTGGAAGCACTGCCACTGTCGGTCCCTCGCTTCCGCTTGGAAGGATCACTTCGGCGACATCCTGCTTTTATGCGTCGAACATGGCCTCTGTGTCAGTCGGGCCCAGAGCGGAGGATTTCATCAAGACCCCTAAGTCTTTCCCCTCTAACGAATCAAACTAAAAACATCAAAATAAAGATAAGTCATTGCACATATAAGCTCATAGAAAAAAGTGGAACGTGATCAAGACGGAAAATACTCACCGAGGGACCGGCACCATCCGTACAAATGTCCATTCCGCATACATGGGAATGAACCTCCAGGGGGATCTTGATCATAACCCGGAGTCGTTTGTCCAAGGTATTTGACGATAAGTTTTCTTTAGTGGCGCGCATGTTGTCGTCGCGGCCATTATAGAAATACATCAACCTATCCCGGAATTGGAAAGGTTGAATCCACTTGGTGAACCAAGGCAAGGTCAAATCCTTGCCAGTCAACCCAGAAGCGACCAACTTGGAGATCCGCCTGTCCATCTTCTCAATACCCGGAAAGCCGGCGTCTTTGAATGAACGAAGCTTCTTCGGGAAATTTGGCACTTGGGCATCCTTGACATAAAAGAATCCGCCAAACCAACACCTCACAGATTCATGTCTTTCCGTCTGTGGGTAAATACGATTGGGCCGGATCTTGAAAGTAACACTGCCACAATTTGCAAGCGTGTTGGTCTTGGGCACGGATTCCTTCTTCATCGAAAAATAATATTGAAACAAGGTAAGATTTTGTCTCGATCTGGAGGTGGCCCTCGCACAGTGCAACGTGATTGGAGATGGCAATGATGCTGTTCGAAGTAATGTTGTGGGGCTTGAGCCCATACGTCTTCAAGATTTCAAGGAAGAAATCACTTGGCGGAAGCGAAAACCCTCGCTCCACCAAAGCCTCCGTCAGCACTAGTTCTCCGTCTTCAGGGGTAGGGCAAGGAGCACCCGGAACTACTCGCCAAGCTCCAGGTTTCAAGAATCCCTCGGATTCCATGTTCCGCAGCTCAAGGCCAACATTTCCCTTTAATTCTCTGTCTCGGGTTCGAGCTTTAGATTTCTTCAGGACCTCCTCCACCTTGTTTTTCATTTTCTCTGTCCCAGTCAGCTCAGATGGATCCGGCATATGAGTTTCGGAATCAATAGCTTTGCTGGATCCCTGTGATGGATCCGGCTGGAGGGGAGTGACTAGAGGAGGGGCGGAGGAAATGGGCGTGATAACTAAAGTATCGGTATTGAGGTGGAGAAGACATTCCTGCATAGAGGTTATGAGTTAAAAACTAGTCGGAAACTCTGCAGAAGTAGTCGGAGCCACAAGAGTTCACTCGTACTACCATATCTACCACTACGAGCTCCGGCCGAAAGCTTGAGGATGGAATAATTACCGGAATGGCTCCCGCGGTGGTGGAGTAGCGCCGACGGTGAGGTTTTGTCGCGGTGGGCCGGTGGCTCACCGAAGTTAAGAACACCGAAGAACACGGCGCGATGGTGGAACTCCGGCGAAGCTCCGGTGGATTTCCGGCGCCGCGGCGCTAAGGACTCGGAGACGGCGCTAGCTAGAGATCAGTGAAAATGGGGATATGTGATGAATTATGGTTTAACCCCACACACCATGGTACTTATAGTTGTGGGATGAGATTCGTGCTCCACATCCTGTGGTCGGAACGCAACCGTCGCACCGTTGGATGAGCGACACGTGTCAAAAACTCTAGCGGTAAAAGTGGTTGGGAAGATCATTACCGTTGGAATTACCCACAAAGTTGAAGCCTAATTTGGCGGAGCGGAATTTTTGCCCCAAACTCCAGATAGAACCATGGTAACTTATTTAAGCACCTGTAAGGTATTCGCCATGATTTCATACGGAGATGGATTTGAAGATCCAGTCGATGGATGAAGTCTTGTGGAGACAAAAGCATTTCCGACAAAATTATTTGGAAAAAACATTTATAGTCAGAGTTCTCCAAGATTCTGAAGAATTCCGAGTTAGAAGAACAAGCAGGAGAATTATTGCGACTCGAGCTAGCTAGAGGGAGGAAATTTTGAATCTTGAAGAACTCTGGGGGCTACTGTTGTTGTGGATATACTTCACATGTATGTCATCGATATGATCCGATTCCGGCAAGCCCGGGTGGCCCACATATGGTGGATGGGCCTATGGCCTATCCGGGCGGCCTAGTTGTTGACTGATCCAAGACGGAGAGTCCAAGTATATAGGATCTAGCCAGATCTGGCATGGTCATCATTAGCCGGATCCAAAATGACATGAGGCATCTGGAACCTTCCTTGTATAGTAGGTTGTACTGATTAGGTCAGAGCTAGTAGAGTCCAGCCTAGACTCCTCCGTGTAAACCCTAAATCTTGGCGCCTTTATAAGCCGCATCCTGGGAGCCCTTGTGGCAACATATTGTAATCGCGCATCTGTTGCCTTATAGGGAATTATAGCATCACGTAGGATCTCGTCGCCATTGCGAGGTCTGAAGCTGGGTAACTCGTGTGACCCTGTCCCGGAGACTCCTCACCCCATGACTCCCCCTCTCTCTCCCCTCTGTGAGGCTCCCCTCACCGGAGACTCGTCGGATACGCAACGATAGAGGGCGTCAAGAGAAACTAAAAAAAGGTTGGTTCATGTTAATTGGCCCGCAATGAATATGAGTTGGATACCTATGTGAAGGGACGCGCAGTTTGCAAAGTTGATACGGAGCGAAGTCGATATCACAGCCGTTGCTGCTATTCACATTCCTCAAGATTCGGTCCAACATGGTCCCACATGAAAAGAGAATGTACAGCTGTCATGTGTGTAAAAATAACAGTATTTTTGGCAGTACTGCAGGTACTATTTTGATAAACTTAGAAAGAATTTATAAATCCAGCACGATAAATCACATAACTATATGGGTATATTGTACGGACTACATGCTCAAACAATAGAGAACTCTATAGATCCAGTTTACAAAAATTTCCAAAATGAATTTTAAAATATTGAATATTAGACTCATTTTGAAGAGTTCATCGCGAGGAAGCCAATATGCAAACAAAATCGCATTTGCATTTTTTACATGAAAGTTGTGCTTATTTTCAAATCATCAGTGTATTTGGAGAAGGAAATCTTTTCACATGAGTGGGCAGGAAGATGGACCCCACGAATGGGTATCCCAATGCGTATGAACGATGGGAATATCACATTTGCCCCATTTCATCTGCACCGTTGCATTTTCCTATGTCAAGTATGAGGTGATAAAACATGGTAGCTAGTTATCGTAGGAGCCGGTTGTGCCGTCTCTATCACGGCATAAGAGCATCTCCACCGGTGAGCCCTATAATATGACTGGCAGCAGTGCTGGCATCAGCATATGGAATAAGTCAACGGCAGTATATGTTATATTGTGATCCAAATTAATATACTAAAGGGAGGCTAACTTCTGACGAGCAGAGCGAGGCCCATCGCTGGGTAGGCTTGGGCCGAATATATATACATCTTGTAAGCCGCCGGCTAGGATTCATCACAATATAAGATAACCCACGGTGTTTGTAAACACTCCCCGATATAGTGAAGTTTTGCTGGCTGGCGCCTGTGGTGTTTTCCCCTTCTGTGTTGGAAGGGGTTTTCCACCTTAAATCTTGTGTCTCCGCTGCGTTTACCTTTGTCGTTCTTCGTTATTTGTTTGTCGCTTTTATAACAAGTGGTATCAGAGCCCGTGTTTCAATCTAGGGTTTTGTGACATGTCTTCCTTGAAGTTCGATCTACCGCAGCTGGATTATACCACGAGATTTTCTCTATGGCAAGTAAAGATGAGGGCGATCCTTACCCAATCTTCTGATTTGGATGAAGCTCTTGATGGATTTGGCAAGAAAGATGCCAAGACCTGGACCGACGATGAAAAGAGGAAAGACCGCAAGGCTTTTTCATTAATCCAGCTTCATCTATCCAATAATATCTTGCAGGAAGTGCTGGCTGAGAAATCCAGCTGGCGTGTGGTTGAAAGCTGGAATCGATCTGCATGTCCAAAGATCTAACCTGATAAGATGCACGTGAAGATGAAGTTGTTCTCGCACAAGCTGCAAGAAGGTGCGTCAATGATGAATCACCTATCGATCTTTAGAGAGATCGTTTCTGATTTGTTGTCCATGGAGGTAAAATATGATGATGAGGATCTCGCTCCTATACTGTTAGTCTCGTTGCCTAATTCTTTTGCGAATTTTCGAGACACCTTGTTATACAGCCGTGATGAACTAACCCTTGCCGAAGTTTATGAGACCCTCTAGCAGAGGGAAAAGATGAAATCTATGGTGCAGGCAGAGGGTTCGTCATCGAAGGCAGAAGCACTGCAGGTCCGAGGCAGGACCGAGAACAGAAACAACAACTACAACAACTACAATAGAGAGAAGAGCAAGACCGACAGAGGTCGCTCAAAGTCCAAGGGACGAGATCGTAAGTTCTGCAAGTATTGTAAGAAAACTAGCCACAATATTGATGAGTGCTGGAAGTTGCAGAACAAGGAGAAAAGAAACGGTACTTACCAACTGAAAAACAAATCTGAGGGTGATGGCAAGGCTGCTGTTGTTTCCAGTGATAATTCTGATGGTGATTGCCTAATTGTGTTTGCTGGTTGTGTTTCTGGTAATGATGAGTGGATCCTTGATTCTGCATGTTCGTTTCATATTTGTTGTAACAAAGACTGGTTAGTTCTTATGAATTTGTGTAGAGTGGGTATGTTGTGCATATGGGAGATAACAACCCACATGAGATCGTGGGCATTGGGTCTGTTCAGATCAAGATGCATGATGGCACGACACGCACTCGACAGATGTGAGACACATACCTGGCATGGCCAGAAATCTGATCTCTCTCAGTACCCTTGATGTTGACGGGTACAAACACTCCGGTTCTTGCAGAGTTCTGAAGGTATCAAAAGGTTCTCTCGTTCACATGATTGGTGATATGAATTCTGCAAAATTATATGTTCTTAGAGGTAGTGATACGTCTCCGACGTATCGATAATTTCTTATGTTCCATGCCACATTATTGATGATATCTACATGTTTTATGCACACTTTATGTCATATTCGTGCATTTTCTGGAACTAACCTATTAACAAGATGCCGAAGAGCCGATTGCTTTGTTTTTGTTGTTTTTTGTTTCAGAAATCCTAGTAACGAAATATTCTCGGAATTGGACGAAATCAACGCCCAGGGTCCTATTTTGCCACGAAGCTTCCAGAAGACCGAGGGAGAGTCGAAGTGGGGCCACGAGGTGGCGACACACCAGGGCGGCGCGGCCCAGGCCCTGGCCGCGCCGGCCTGTGGTGTGGGCCCCTCGTGCTGCCTCTTTACCTGCCCTTCCTCCTACAAATAGCCTCCGTCGCGAAACCCCCAGTACCGAGAGCCACGATACGGAAAACCTTACTGAGACGCCGCCGCCAATCCCATCTCGGGGGATTACGGAGATCTCCTCCGGCACCCTGCCGGAGAGGGGATTCATCTCCCGGAGGACTCTTCACCGCCATGGTCGCCTCCGGAGTGATGAGTGAGTAGTTCACCCCTGGACTATGGGTCCATAGCAGTAGCTAGATGGTTGTCTTCTCCTCATTGTGCTTCATTGTTGGATCTTGTGAGCTGCCTAACATGATCAAGATCATCTATCTGTAATGCTATATGTTGTGTTTGTCGGGATCCGATGGATAGAGAATACTATATTATGTTAATTATCAAGTTATTACCTATGTGTTGTTTAAGATCTTGCATGCTCTCCGTTATTAGTAGAGGCTCCGGCCAAGTTTTCGCTATTAACTCCAAGAGGGAGTATTTATGCTCGATAGTGGGTTCATGTCTCCGTGAATGCGGAGGAGTGACAAGAACCTCTAAGGTTATGGATGTGCTGTTGCCACTAGGGATAAAACATTGATGCTATGTCCGAGGATGTAGTTATTGATTACATTACGCGCAATACTTAATGCAATTGTACTGTTGTTTTGCAACTTAATGCTTGGAGGGGTTCGGACGATAACTCTGAAGGTGGACTTTTTAGGCATAGATGCATGCTTGGATGGCGGTCTATGTACTTTGTCGTAATGCCCAATTAAATCTCACTATATTTATCATGACATGTATGTGCATTGTTATGCCCTCTCTATTTGTCAATTGCCCGACTGTAATTTGTTCACCCAACATGCTTTTATCTTATGGGAGAGACACCTCTAGTGAGCTGTGGACCCCGGTCCATTCTTTTATACTTGAAATACAAATATGCTTTGCAATACTTGGTCTTTACTTGTTTTCTTGCAAACAATCATCTTCCACACAATACGGTTAATCCTTTGTTACAGCAAGCCGGTGAGATTGACAACCTCACTTGTTTCGTTGGGGCAAAGTACTTTGGTTGTGTTGTGCGGGTTCCACGTTGGCGCCGGAATCTGCGGTGTTGCGCCGCACTACATCCCGCCGCCATCAACCTTCAACGTGCTTCTTGACTCCTACTGGTTCGATTAAACCTTGGTTTCTTACTGAGGGAAACTTGCCGCTGTGCGCATCACACCTTCCTCTTGGGGTTCCCAACGGACGTGTCAGCTACACGCATCAAGCAAATTTCTGGCGCCGTTGCCGGGGATCTGAAGAAAAGTTACTCCACAAAGATTTCTAACTCCCACGCCAACTCCGCGCCGACAACAAATTCTACGGCGCCGTTGCCGGGGAGATCAAGACACGCTGCAAGGGGAGTCTCCACTTCCCAATCTCTTTACTTTGTTTTTGTCTTGCTTTATTTTATCTACTACTTTGTTTGCTGCATTATATCAAAACACAAAAAAATTAGTTGCTAGCTTTACTTTATTTATTGTCTTGCACTCTATATCAAAAACACAAAAAATTAGTTACTTGCATTTACTTTATCTAGTTTGCTTTATTTACTACTGCTAAAATGGCCACCCCTGAAAATACTAAGTTGTGTGACTTCACAACCACAAATAATAATGATTTCCTATGCACACCTATTGCTCCACCTGCTACTACAGCAGAATTCTTTGAAATTAAACCTGCTTTACTGAATCTTGTTATGCGAGAGCAATTTTCTGGTGTTAGTTCTGATGATGCTGCTGCCCATCTTAATAATTTTGTTGAACTATGTGAAATGCAAAAGTATAAAGATGTAGATGGTGACATTATAAAATTAAAATTGTTTCCTTTCTCATTAAGAGGAAGAGCTAAAGATTGGTTGCTATCTCTGCCTAAGAATAGTATTGATTCCTGGACTAAATGCAAGGATGCTTTTATTGGTAGATATTATCCCCCTGCTAAAATTATATCTTTGAGGAGTAGCATAATGAATTTTAAACAATTGGATAATGAACATGTTGCTCAAGCTTGGGAAAGAATGAAATCTTTGGTTAAAAATTGCCCAACCCATGGACTCGACTACTTGGATGATCATCCAAACCTTCTATGCAGGACTAAATTTTTCTTCGCGGAATTTATTGGATTCAGCTGCTGGAGGTACCTTTATGTCCATCACCTTGGGGGCGGATACAAAGCTTCTTGATGATATGATGATTAATTACTCTGAATGGCACACGGAAAGAGCTCCACAAGGTAAGAAGGTAAATTCTGTTGAAGAATCCTCTTCCTTGAATGATAAGATTGATGCTATTATGTCTATGCTTGTGAATGATAGGACTAATGTTGATCCTAATAATGTTCCATTAGCTTCATTGGTTGCCCAAGAAGAACATGTTGATGTAAACTTCATTAAAAATAATAATTTCAACAACAATGCTTATCGGAACAATTCTAGTAATAACTATAGGCCATATCCTTATAATAATGGTAACGGTTATGCTAATTCTTATGGGAATTCTTACAATAATAATAGGAACACACCCCTGGACTTGAAGCTATGCTTAAAGAATTTATTAGTACACAAACTGCCTTTAACAAATCTGTTGAGGAAAAGCTCAATAAAATTGATATTCTCGCTTCTAAGGTTGATAGTCTTGCCTCTGATGTTGATCTTTTGAAATCGAAAGTTATGCCTAATAGGGATATTGAAAATAAAATTGTTACTACAGCAAATGCCATCCAAGTTAGAATTAATGAGAATATAAGATTAATGGCTGAACTGCGTGCTAGGTGGGATAGAGAAGAAAATGAAAAACTAGCTAAAGAGAAAAATGTAGCTAAAGTTTGGACTATTACCACCACTAGCAATGCTAATGATTCACATGTTGCTGCACCTCCTACTATTAATGGTAAAGTAATTGGTGTTGGCAATGTTTCTACTCCTAGTGCAAAGCGCGCAAAATTACTCGAAGCTGCTAAAGCTACTGAAACTGCTCTGTGATAAAACTGCTGAAATTTTTTCCAACCTTGGGGATGATAATCCCATTGCTTTAGATTGTAATGATTTAGATTTTTATGATTGCCACATCTCTGAAGTTATAACGTTCTTACAAAAACTTGCTAAGAGTCCCAATGCTAGCACTGTAAACTTGGCTTTCACAAAACATATTACAAATGCTCTCATAAAAGCTAGAGAAGAGAAACTAAAACTTGAAACTTCTATTCCTAGAAAGCTAGAGGATGGTTGGGAGCCCATCATTAAAATGAGGGCCAAAGATTTTGATTGTAATGCTTTATGTGATCTTGGTGCAAGTATTTCTGTTATGCCTAAGAAAGTCTATGATTTGCTTGACTTGCCACCATTGAAAAATTGTTATCTGGATGTTAATCTCGTTGATAATGTTAAAAAGAAACCTTTGGGGAGAGTTGATAATGTTCATATTATGGTTAACAATAACCTTGTCCCCGTTGATTTTGTTGTCTTGGATATTGAATGCAATGCATCTTGCCCCATTATATTGGGAAGACCTTTTCTTCGAACCGTTGGTGCTACTATTGATATGAAGGAAGGTAATATTAAATATCAATTTCCTCTCAAGAAAGGTATGGAACACTTCCCTAGAAAGAGAATGAAGTTACCTTATGATTCTATTATTAGAACAAATTATTATGTTGATGCTTCATCTCTCGATAATACACTATATACACTTTCTGCGCCTAGCTGAAAGGCGTTAAAGAAAAGCGCTTATGGAAGACAACCCATGTTTTTACTACAGTATTTTTGTTTTATATTTGAGTCTTGGAAGTTTTTTACTACTGTAGCAACATCTTCTTATCTTAGTTTTGTGTTTTGTTGTGCCAAGTAAAGTCTTTGATAGTAAAGTGAATACTAGATTTGGATTACTGCGCAGAAACAGATTTCTTTGTTGTCACGAATCGGGGTCTAATTCTCTGTAGGTAACTCAGAAAATTATGCCAATTTACGTGAGTGATCCTCAGATATGTACGCAACTTTCATTCACTTTGGGAATTTTCATTTGAGCAAGTCTGGTGCCTCAATAAAATCCATCTTTACGGACTGTTCTGTTTTGACAGATTCTACCTTTTATTTCGCATTGCCTCTTTTGCTATGTTGGATGAATTTCTTTGATCCATTAATGTCCAGTAGCTTTATGCAATGTCCAGAAGTGTTAAGAATGATTGTGTCACCTCTGAACATGTTAATTTTTATTGTCCACTAACCCTCTAATGAGTTGTTTCGAGTTTGGTGTGGAGGAAGTTTTCAAGGATCAAGAGAGGAGTATGATACAATATGATCAAGGAGAGTGAAAGCTCTAAGCTTGGGGATGCCCCGGTGGTTCACCCCTGCATATTCTAAGAAGACTCAAGCGTCTAATCTTGGGGATGCCCAAGGCATCCCCTTCTTCATCGACAACATTATCGGGTTCCTCCCCCGAAACTATATTTTTATTCCGTCACATCTTATGTGCTTTGCTTGGAGCGTCGGTTTGTTTTTGTTTTTTGTTTTGTTTGAATAAAATGGATCCTAGCATTCAATGTATGGGAGAGAGACACGCTCCGCTCGTAGCATATGGACAAGTATGTCCTTAGGCTTTACTCATAGTATTCATGGCGAAGTTTCTTCTTCGTTAAATTGTTATATGGTTGGAATTGGAAAATGCTACATGTAGTAATTCTAAAATGTCTTGGATAATTTGATACTTGGCAATTGTTGTGCTCATGTTTAAGCTCTTGCATCATATACTTTGCACCCATTAATGAAGAAACACTTAGAGCTTGCTAATTTGGTTTGCATATTTGGTTTCTCTAGAGTCTAGATAATATCTAGTTTTGAGTTTTGAACAACAAGGAAGACGGTGTAGAGTCTTATAATGTTTACAATATGTCTTTTATGTGAGTTTTGCTGCACCATTCATCCTTGTGTTTGTTTCAAATAACCTTGCTAGCCTAAACCTTGTATCGAGAGGGAATACTTCTCATGCATCCAAAATCCTTGAGCCAACCACTATGCCATTTGTGTCCACCATACCTACCTACTACATGGTATTTCTCCGCCATTCCAAAGTAAATTGCTTGAGTGCTAACTTTAAAATTCCATCATTCACCTTTGCAATATATAGCTCATGGGACAAATAGCTTAAAAACTATTGTCGTATTGAATATGTACTTATGCACTTTATCTCTTATTAAGTTGCTTGTTGTGCGATAACCATGTTTCTGGGGACGCCATCAACTATTCTTTGTTGAATATCATGTGAGTTGCTATGCATGTCCGTCTTGTCTGAAGTAAGAGAGATCTACCACCTTAATGGTTGGAGCATACATATTGTTAGAGAAGAACATTGGGCCGCTAACTAAAGCCATGATTCATGGTGGAAGTTTCGAGTTTTGGACATATATCCTCAATCTCATATGAGAATAATAATTGTTGCCACATGCTTATGCATTTAAGAGGAGTCCATTATCTGTTGTCCATGTTGTCCCGGTATGGATGTCTAAGTTGAGAATAATCAAAAGCAAGAAATCCAAAATGCGAGCTTTCTCCTTAGACCTTTGTACGAGCGGCATGGAGGTACCCCATTGTGACACTTGGTTAAAACATGTGTATTGCGATGATCCGGTAGTCCAAGCTAATTAGTACAAGGTGCGGGCACTATTAGTATACTATGCATGAGGCTTGCAACTTGTAAGATATAATTTACATAACTCATATGCTTTATTACTACCGTTGACAAAATTGTTTCATGTTTTCAAAATAAAAGCTCTAGCACAAATATAGCAATCGATGCTTTCCTCTTTGAAGGACCATTCTTTTTACTTTTATGTTGAGTCAGTTCACCTATCTCTCTCCACCTCAAGAAGCAAACACTTGTGTGAACTGTGCATTGATTCCTACATACTTGCATATTGCATTTGTTATATTACTCTATGTTGACAATTATCCATGAGATATACATGTTACAAGTTGAAAGCAACCGCTGAAACTTAATCTTCCTTTATGTTGCTTCAATACCTTTACTTTGATTTATTGCTTTATGAGTTAACTCTTATGCAAGACTTATTGATGCTTGTTTTGAAGTACTATTCATGAAAAGTCTTTGCTTTATGATTCACTTGTTTACTCATGTCATTACCATTGTTTTGATCGCTGCATTCACTACATATGTTTACAAATAGTATGATCAAGGTTATGATGGCATGTCACTTCAGAAATTATCTTTGTTATCGTTTTACTCGCTCGGGACGAGCGAGAACTAAGCTTGGGGATGCTGATACGTCTCCGACGTATCGATAATTTCTTATGTTCCATGCCACATTATTGATGATATCTACATGTTTTATGCACACTTTATGTCATATTCGTGCATTTTCTGGAACTAACCTATTAACAAGATGCCGAAGAGCCAATTGCTGTTTTCTGCTGTTTTTGGTTTCAGAAATCCTAGTAACGAAATATTCTCGGAATTGGACGAAATCAACGCCCAGGGTCCTATTTTGCCACGAAGCTTCCAGAAGACCGAGGGAGAGTCGAAGTGGGGCCACGAGGTGGCGACACACCAGGGCGGCGCGGCCCAGGCCCTGGCCGCGCCGGCCTGTGGTGTGGGCCCCTCGTGCCGCCTCTTTACCTACCCTTCCGCCTACAAATAGCCTCCGTCGCGAAACCCCCAGTACCGAGAGCCACGATACGGAAAACCTTACTGAGACGCTGATACGTCTCCAACGTATCTATAATTTCTGATGTTCCATGCTTGTTTTATGACAATACCTACATGTTTTGCTTGCACTTTATATCATATTATGGTATTTATTGGACTAACCTATTAACAAGATGCCACGGTGCAGTTTCGTTTATTATGTCTGTTTATTGCGAGAAAAGGCCCAAAAACCAAAGTGCTCGGAAAAATCCGGAAAAATTACAGAAATTCTATTTCGCCGGAAGACTCACGGAGCCAGAAGGGCAAGCCAGGGGGAGGCCCAGGGCCTCCTCCCCATAGGCCGGCGCGGCCTGGAGGGTGGTCACCCCACCCTATGGGGTGGGCCCCTCGAGACTCTTCCGACTCCGACTCTTCGCCTATTTAAGCCGTCGTGACCTAAAACTTCGACACCTCTTGACGAAACTCCAGAAAGACCTCGTGGGCGCCGCCACATCGCAAAACTCCAATTCGGGGGACAGAAGTCTCTGTTCCGGCACCTGCCGGGACGGGGAATTGCCCCGAGTCATCTCCACCGCCGTCTCCACCGCCATCTTCACCGCCATCGCTGTCTCCATGATGAGGAGGGAGTAATTCACCCCTGGGGCTGAGGGATCCGCTGTAGCTATGTGGTTCATCTCTCTCTCTTTGTGATCTAGTTGAATATCATCTATGTGCTACTCTAGTGATGTTATTAAAGTAGTCTATTCCTCCTTCATGATGTAATGTTGGCAGTGTGTGCATCATGAAGTACTTGGTATATGCTATGATTGTGATCTCTTGTAGATTATGAAGTTAACTATTACTATGATGGTATTGATGCGATCTATTCCCCCTTTCATAGCTGATGTTGACAGTGTGCATGCTATGTTAGTACTCGGTGGAATTGTGCTGATCTATCTTGCACTCTAAGGTTATTTAAACATGAACATTGAATATTGTGGAGCTTGTTAACTCCGGCACTGAGGGTTCGTGTAATCCTACACAATTAGTGGTGTTCATCATCCAACAAGAGGGTGTAGAGTAGTCCTATTATGTGATCATTGTTGAGAGTGTCCACTAGTAAAAGCAGGATCCCTAGGCCTTGCTTCCAAGCATCGAATCTCCGTTTGTTTACTATTTTGTTGCATGTTTACTCGCTGCCATATTTTATTCAGATTACTATTACCACTCATACTCATCCATATTACTTGCATCTCACTATCTCTTCGCCAAACTAGTGCACCTTTACATCTGACAAGTGTATTAGGTGTGTTGGGGACACAAGAGACTTCTTGCTTTGTGGTTGCAGGGTTGCTTGAGAGGGATATCTTTGACCTCTTCCTCCCCGAGATCGATAAACCTTGGGTGATCCACTTAAGGGAAACTTGCTGTGCTGTTCTACAAACCTCTCGCTCTTGGAGGCCCAACACTCGTCTACAAAAATAGAAGCTCCCGTAGACATCAAGCTATTTTCACGGTGCCGTTGCCAGGGAGGAAAGGTAAAGGTACTCACACTCCGGATCTCGGCTACTAAGCTATTTTCAGCTTGTTGTAAGTACTCGAAGCTATTTCCTTTAGATCCTGCAATTGCATCTTTTTGTTTCTTGTTTTTATTTTCACTAGTTAGGCATAATGGAAAACAACAAAAAATTTGGTGAGCTTTTTAATCTTTTTCCTAATTTAGAATTGTTTGATGCGAAAATTAAAAAACCTATGGAACCTTATTTGCATGATAGTAGCAATGTTATTAGTATGAATGCAATTACTGCTAATGCTATGGAGAAGTCTAAGCTTGGGGAAGCTAGTTTTTGTGATATTTTTAGCTTCCCATCTTTAGGGGAGAAAATTTGCTCTGATAATACTTTATCTCCCATATGCTATAACTCTAATGATGCTTGCGATATTTTAAATGCACCTACTGAAAGTATTCCATATAAAATACCTATGAAAATTATTGAACGTGTTATGGATAACCGCTATGAAGGGGATGGAACTGTCCATCCTGGAGATCATTTACTGTTTTTGCATGAATTATGCGGGTTATTCAAGTGTGCGGGTATCTCTATGGATGAAGTGAGGAAGAAATTATTCTCTATGTCGTTGTACGGTAAAGCGGCGCATTGGCATAAGCTAGCTGAAGGATGAGCATTCTCTTGATTGGAAGGATATTGTGCCTCTATTTTATTCTAAATTCTACCCTCCAAGTGAAATTCACAAAGACCGAAACCGAATATATAATTTCTGGCCTCATGATGGAGAGAGTATTGCCCAAGCATGGGAGAGATTGAAGTCTTTAATGCTCAAATGCCCCAATCATGAGATTCCGGGTAATATCATCATTGATAATTTCTATGCAAGACTTTCTTTTCAAGATAAGACCTTGCTGGATACTACTTGTTCTGGATCATTCACGCGCAACAAAGAAGAGTTTAAAAGGGACCTTCTTGATCGGATTAAGGAGAACGTTGAAGATTGGGAGAACGACAAAGGTAAAGAGTCAGGTATAAATTATGATTATGAATGCATTGAAACTTTTATGGATACCGATAAATTTCGAAATATGAGTGCTACTTATGGTCTTGACTCTCAAGTTGCTGCAAATCTTTATAAAGCCTTTGCTTCTCATTTTGAATTGCCTAAAAAGAATTTTGATAAGTATCATGAACCTTTTAAAGAGGCTTGCATGAAGAATGAAATTGTTGTTAATTATTGTAATAAGCATGCTCAAACTCCTAAGAATGCTATTTCCTATAAGCATGTTAATTTTTGTGGAATACATAGACCTTGTGGAATTAATCAAATCAAAGATGAATATTGTATCCATCATGCTAATGAAAAAACTAGAAAGTGGTTTAGGGCTCTAGATGATCTTGGTAAAAAAGTGTGTGCCCTCTATCCTTTTATTTGTGAAGTTTTCCATGAAGTGGGTCATTTTAATTTTCAATGCCCCTCCAATGATAATTTGAACCCAATGAGTGCTGCAAATTTGTATTGTGATGATGAAATTACTCCTAATCAGCATGATGAACTTACTTTATTTTTGGGGTGTGAAGAACTGTCAAGAAAAATCTCTTTGTTACATATGAGTGATCTTGATATTGATGATGTCCTGCATGGGTGTTTTTCTTATTGCATTGATAATAGCCATACAAATACTTACATACAAAATATTTTAGAAGATGACACCTTGCCAAAATATGATAGGACTGCTGTGTGTTTTCAACTAATTAATGAAAAGGAGGGATCCTCCCAAGTTTCTTCTATTGTTTCTGAAAGTAAATCAGGTTATGCGGACAAGCCACCCTTCGAGCCTCTTCCTCCTAAAGAAGGGAACGAGGAGAAGGAAGAGAAGAAGAAGAAGAAGAAGAAGAAGAAGAAGAAGAAGGGAACGAAGAAGAAGAAGAAGAAGAAGAAGGAGAATAAAAACAAAGAGGTAACGGCGTATCCCCGCGTGAATGAGATAACGCTAGGTAACCGTAAGTATGTTGCTCCTAATGATTATTGTGATAATGAATCTGAATACGATGATCTTCCTATGCCCTTTACATACATTAGCGAGCATGATTTGAATGAGCACACTACTTTTGATATTACAAATCTCTGGGAAACTAATTCTGAAAATGATGATAATAATTGCCATAGTGTCAGTGCTATCCATGCTTCCTCCCATAATGATATAGAAAGCTCTAAGCTTGGGGAAGAGGTGTTTGAAAATCCTTTTGCTACTGATCATTATGTGTTTGATACATCTCCTTCTAATAACAATGATGGTATGGACACGAGATAAACCAACTGTGAAAGATAACTATTCTATTTCTTATGATGACACTCGTGCCTCCGATCTTTGATGATTATTATAAAGAATGCTATGATATAGGTTATAACTATCCTTATGAAACTTGTCATATTCATGATTGGATTACCAAAAACAATTCTCTTAATATGCAACTTGTTTACCATGTTCAAATTCTTGATAATAATCTTGCTCCAATTACTATTAATGAGAATAACTTTTCTTATGCCAAATTTAATGATACTTCTATGCATATGAACCATGATAAGAATGTTTTAAGTGATGGGTATATTGTGGATTTCATCAATGATGCTACTGAAAGTTATTATGAGAGAGGGAAATATGGTTATATGCATCTTAATAATATTAAGTTTCCCCTCTTTATGTCGAGAATCTTGAAGTTACTCGTGTTTTATCCTCTTATGCTTGTCACTTTATTCTTCATGAATTCATTTGTGTACAAGATTCCTCTTCATAGGAAGCATGTTAGACTTAAATTTGTTTTGAATTTGCCTCTTGAAGCTCTCTTTTGCTTCGAATACTATTTCCTGCGAGTGCATCATTAAAGCTGCTGAGCCCATCTTAATGGCTATAAAGAAAGAACTTCTTGGGAGATAACCCATGTGTTATTTTGCTACAGTACTTTGTTTTATATTTGTGTCTTGGAAGTTGTTTACTACTGTAGCAACCTCTCCTTATCTTAGTTTAGTGTTTTGTTGTGCCAAGTAAAGTCGTTGATAGTAAGGTTCATACTAGATTTGGATTACTGCGTGAAACAGATTTCTTGCTGTCACGAATCTGGGCCTAATTCTCTGTAGGTAACTCAGAAAATTATGCCAATTT
>NC_061514.1:173291973-173312353 GCF_022539505.1 Lolium rigidum
GTATCACCGTTTGAGAGGCGGCAGGGGATCGAAAGAAAAAGGCAAGTGACCAAATTTGAGGTGCCAAAAAAAACTCCAAGAAAAGAAAGTTTTATAGTACATAGAGGATGACATGCGGGTCCCATTTAGCGAGCAGGCGGTATCACCGTTTGAGAGGCGGCAGGGGATCGAAAGAAAAAGGCAAGTGACCAAATATGAGGTGCCAAAAATAATTCAAGAAAAGAAAGTTTTATAGTGCATAGAGGATGACATGCGGGTCCCGAGTTAGCAGCAGCGGTATCACCGTTTGAGAGGCGGCGGGGGATCGAAAGAAAAAGGCAAGTGACCAAATTTGAGGTGCCAAAAAAACTCCAAGAAAAGAAAGTTGATTGCACATAGAGGATGACATGCGGGTCCCATTTAGCAGCAGCGGTCTCAACGTTTCCAAGGCGGCAAGGGATCAAAAGAAAAAGGAAGTAGCCGGAAATCGGGGGGTCAAAAAAATCCAAGAATAGAAAGAATTTTGGTTCATAGAGGATGACATGCGGGACCCATGATCCCGCATCGTAAACGGCTCGATCGGAGAACGTTGAACGAGATGGCGCGATCGAGAAAAAAAACAATGCCGGAGAGGCTGCCATCCGGGCCCTACATCCCTCGGCGGTGCGGATTTGCGTTGACTCGGCCGGCGAACCCGAGAATTCGCGATGCACCACGTCCCGGGCCACCATACGCGACGTTTTGGCCGCTTTCGTCGGGCTAGGTGGCCTCAAAAACGAGAAAAAAAAAAGTTTTGACATGCACCACGGAGGGACCAAAATCGTCGGCCATGGTACACCAGCAACCACGGCGCGACTTCAACTTCGTCGGCCATGGAAACTTTTCTTGTAGTGGGCAACGGCGCCAGAAAAGTGCTTGATGTCTACGGGAGCTTCTATTCTTGTAGACAGTGTTGGGCCTCCAAGAGCAGAGGTTTGTAGAACAGCAGCAAGTTTCCCTTAAGTGGATCACCCAAGGTTTATCGATCTCGGGGAGGAAG
Organism: Lolium rigidum; assembly: GCF_022539505.1. Taxonomy (NCBI): domain Eukaryota; kingdom Viridiplantae; phylum Streptophyta; class Magnoliopsida; order Poales; family Poaceae; genus Lolium; species Lolium rigidum. The sequence continues at coordinate 173,292,992 of NC_061514.1, forward strand.
AGGTCAAAGATATCCCTCTCATGCAACCACTGCAACCACAAAGCAAGAAGTCTCTTGTGTCCCCAACACACCTAATAGGTGCACTAGTTCGGCGAAGAGATAGTGAAATACAGGTGGTATGAATAAGTAGTAGCAACGACACCGAGAAAAGTGCTTTGCCCGGGACAATAAACGAGACGGTAGTAACGCAGCAGTAGTAACGCAGTAAAACAGTAAACAAGCAGCGATAGCGATATTTAGGAACAAGGCCTAGGGATTAGACTTTCACTAGTGGACACTCTCAATATTGATCACATAACAGAATAGATAAATGCATACTCTACACTCTTGTTGGATGATGAACACATTGCGTAGGATTACACGAACCCTCAATGCCGGAGTTAACAAACTCCACAATTCAATGTTCATATTTAAATAACCTTAGAGTGCATGAAAGATCAATTCGACTAAACCAAGTACTAACATAGCATGCACACTGTCACCTTCACGCCACGTAGGAGGAATAGATCATATCAATACAATCATAATGATAATTAACTCCACAATCTACAAGAGATCATGATCATAGCATATGCCAAGTACTAACACGGATGCACACACTTGTCACCATTACACCGTGCGGGAGGAATAAACTACTTTAATAACATCACTAGAGTAGCACATAGATAAATTGTGATACAAAACACATTGCAATCATAAAGAGATATAAATAAGCACTTCACTACGCCATTCATAACAGTGAGTAAGTATTCTGTGAAATATAGCCTAAGAGACCCACACGGTGCACACACTGTCACCTTTACACATGTGGACAAGGAGTCTCCGGAGATCACATAAGTAAAACTCTCTTGACTAGCATAGTGACATCTAGATTACAAGCATCATCATATGAATCTCAATCATGTAAGGCAGCTCATGAGATTATTGTATTGAAGTACATAGGAGAGAGATGAACCACATAGCTACCGGTACAGCCCCGAGCCTCGATGGAGAACTACTCCCTCCTCATGGAAGCAGCAGCGGTGATGAAGATGGCGGTGGAGATGGCAGCGGTGTCGATGGAGGAGCCTTCCGGGGGCACTTCCCCGCTCCGGCAGGGTGCCGGAACAGAGACTCTGTCCCCCAGATCTTGGCTTCGCGATGGCGGCGGCTCTGGAAGGTTTTCCGTATCGTGGTTTTTCGCATCGAGGTTTTAGGTCTGGGACCTTTAAATAGGCGAAGAGGCGGAGTCGGAGGGGCGACGAGGCGGCGACACCATAGGCTGGCGCGGCCAGGGCCCAGGCCGCGCCACCCTATCATCTGGGGCCCACAGGGCCCCCCTGGCGGCTCTCGGGTGTTCTGGATGCTTCCGGTGAAAATAGGAACCTGGGTCTTGATTTCGTCCGATTCCGAGAATATTTCGTTACTAGGATTTATGAAACCAAAAACAGCAGAAAACAGCAACTGGCACTTCGGCATCTTGTTAATAGGTTAGTTCCAGAAAATGCACGAATATGACATAAAGTGTGCATAAAACATGTAGGTATTATCAATAATATGGCATGAAACATAAGAAATTATCGATACGTCGGAGACGTATCAACGGCCTGCCAGTTCTGTTCTTCAAGAGATTTTGGGGAATCTTGCGAGGACATATCCTCACGCTTCTGAACGACTTTGTCCTTGGTAGGGTGGATGTGGCGCGTCTCAATTTTGGGATTATTACGCTGATCCCCAACATCAAAGGAGCGGACACCATCAAGCAATTCAGGCCCATAGCTCTTATTAATGTTGTTTTCAAATTTGTGGCTAAGGCTTTTGCTATCCGTTTAGCGCCGCTTACTCATAGGACGATCGACCGTAGTCAAACTGCGTTTATCCGTGGTAGATGTCTACATGAGGGGGTGCTGGTCTTACATGAGATTATGCACGAGCTTCGAGTTAAGAGGCTTGGGGGCCTTCTTCTCAAGCTTGACTTTGAGAAAGCTTACGACAGAGTCAATCGGGACTTTCTCCAGGAGGTGTTGCTGAGAAAGGGATTCTCGGCCATGGTGGTTCATCGCTTGATGCAGTTGGTCAGGGGTGGCCAAACTGCCATCAATGTTAATGGAGAGGTGGGACCTTTCTTCCGGAACGCGCGGGGCGTTAGACAGGGAGATCCTCTCTCCCCGATCCTCTTTGATTTCCTTGTCGACGCGTTGACGGCCATGCTCACCAAGGCTAACTCGGCAGGCCACATCAAGGGGGTGGTGTCGCATCTGATCCCAGGGGGGTCACCCATCTTCAGTATGCCGACGACAAGATGATCCTGATCGAACCCACAGATCTTGGAATTTCCAACCTCAAGTTCCTCCTCATGTGTTTCGAGAACATGTCGGGTCTCAAGATTAATTTTGACAAGAGCGAGGTTCTGGTGACAGGGGTCCCAGACGAGGAGAAGCGCAGGCTGGCTAACCTGCTTAACTGCAAGCTGGGGACTTGCCCTTTTCGGTACCTTGGTCTCCCAGTGAGCGGAGGTACGCTTAGGGTTGCGGATTGGGGGTTCCTCCCGGAGAAGGTGGGACACCGGGTGGAGCCGTGGCAAGGCCTTTTCTTGGCCTCTGCTGGGAGGTTGGAGCTTACCAACTCCTGTCTCTCGAGCCTGCCTATGTTCGCTATGGGCGTGTATCTGCTGCATGACTCGACCCATTATGCGATGGATAGGTCTAGGTCCCGATTCTTTTGGGAAGGAGTCAGGAGCTCTAGGAAGTACCACATGGTAGACTGGGCGACCGTGTGCAAACCTAGAGAGGTGGGGGGTTTGGGGATCCTCAACACCAAACTCATGAACATTGCGCTCATGCTTCGGTGGATATGGAAGATCTACCAAAGGGAGGAGGGTCTATGGGCAGACCTCATACGCGCCAAGTATCTTGGAGAACATGATCTCTTTTCCAAGGAAGTGCCTGTGCGGGGGTCACATTCTGGAATGCCATCCAGAAAATTAAGTGGCACTTCAAGCTTGGGGCGAAACACTCGGTTCACAACGGGAAGTGGACCTACTTCTGGAAGGACTGGTGGGTAGGGCCGGGGCCCCTGTGCGCCCGTTACCCCCGCCTGTTCAGCTGCTGCACCCACCCGGATGTTACGGTGCATGCGACCAGGGTGCTAGGTGGGATACCTGGTGAATGGCGCATCCAGTTCAGACGTCAGTTCAGTCTTGCGGAAACCGTGGAGTGGGATAACCTCTGCCGGGAAGTACAGGCCCTTCCGGTTGACGAACGAACGACAGGGTGTCATGGGCTCTCGACAACTGCGGGACCTTCTCGACCAAGTCCGTTTACCACGGCCTGATGCGGGGTGCGGCGGTCACTCATTTCAAGGAGGTCCGGCGGACTAGGGTGCCTCCTAAGATTAAGATTTTCATGTGGCGAGATGATCAGAGGGAAGCTCCCGTCTTGCGAGCAAGTGGCCAAGAGGATGGGACCCTCCGACGGCCATTGTGCTCTGTGTGGAGAGATTGAGGATTGTAACCACATCTTCTTCACCTGCCACATGGCGAGATTTATGTGGGCTGGGGTTAGGGAACTCCTGCATTGCGATTGGAACCCGGCGGGGGCTGGGGATTTCATTGCGCTTGCACAGGGTTTGGCAGGCCCCCTTCGTAGATTAGTTTGGTTCACCTTTGCGACCCTTACCTGGTCGCTCTGGAATATTAGGAATAAACTAACTATTGAAGGGAAATTGATCGGCAACCCGGCTGATGCTTTCTATCATATGCTTATTCACATGCAGTCATGGAGGGTTCTGGTCAGACGGAGGGACAGAGCGCTGCTGAACGTGGCGCGGGACGAGCTCAGGAGGCTACATGCGAGGGCTAGGGCGGCAGTTTAGTCTCTCATTCGACCCGCTCCAGGGCGTTGTATCGATACCTTTATGCTAGGGCCTTCTCTTGTGGTGTTTGCCGGGGGCGATGTGCTCCTGTTCTCGGAACGGGTCGTGTGTTATGGTTCTCGGACTTGTATAGTGACTATGTATGGTGTTGGTAGCTTTATTTATATAAAGCTGGGCCAAGTGGTCTTCTATTTAAAAAAAACAAGAAGCTGGCCAACGTCGGCTTGGTACCTTGGGCCTTGGCTACTCGTCCCGCAGGCTTCGGTTCCACGGCGGGATCTTGTACAGCCGGCGGACGTACCAGGCTGGGCTGGCACCGTCAGGCTCTTGGAAGGAAGCACGAACCTACACGGGCGGCGAGAGGGCGATTTTCAATGGCAGCGAAAGAAGTCTAAATTACCCCCTAAGTATCGAGTTTGGGATGGAAAACCCCCCTAACTTTAAACTGGGGCATTTAACCCTCCTATGTTTGCAAAACCGGACGATTAGCCCCCTTCGGTGGTTTTGCCTATAATGCAGGCGGTTTTGGTCGCTGCCGGTCTGGTATGTGCGATGATTAGCCCCCTTGCCTGCACTGTACGCCGGACGACATGTGCGCCGGCAGCGTTGCCAGCTCCGACCACAACGCCTCGTTCTCCTGCGCCAGCGCTGCGTTCGCCTTGGCCTGGATGCGCACAGACTTGGCCTCCTCGTCGTCGTGGCCGACCCTGGCGCAGCGAAGTTTCAGCTGGTTGTAGTAGAGCGCTCTGAGCACGACCAGAAGCCCAGGAGCGGGAGGTGCTTGTTCTGGGAGGGGTGGAGGCGCGCAGTGTAGGAGAATTTGAGAGTGTCCATGACGCTAAGCAACTTCTCCCACTCAATCTCGTTCAGCGATGGGTGTGCCTTCAGGTAGATATCCACTGCAGGGTACAGGCAGTCGTAGGTGGCGAGCGTTTCCTTGGGCACCGTGCCGGCCACGCTCACGAACTTGGAGATGGGCAGCGACTCCTCCGTCGCGATCTCCACCGGCCGACATCTCGTCCACCTTGTAGCAGCACCCCTACGCCCTTGCGCCCAGCGCCACTGCCGCTCCCGACACGATGGTCTCCTGTTCCGCCCAGCGCCGGACCCGCGCTCCACAAACGCGGCGATGACGCGCCAGAGAGTGTCGGTGTTGGTGGCGTGCTCCCGGCCGCTGTCGAACGCGACGGCCAGCAGGTCGCCCGCGGTGGCCTGCTCAAGCACGGCTGCGACATGCAGCTCCAAGTCATGGCACGTCTTGGCGGATAACCCCGCAGTGACGGCGGCATGGAGGAACCAGCAGAGGAACTCCGCCGGAAGGGGTGCGTCGTCCGCGGAAGGGAGCATGGACACGACGGTATCTAGGAGCGTGCTGTCAGCGTCAGCACCCAAAACGAGCTCCGCGTAGCCGGTGGCCTCAGTGACGAGCACCTCGGGGCCGGCGCGTCTGCAGCGAAGTCAGTGGAGACCCTGTGGAAGGAAGCTGGCGAGAGGGCTCCGAGCTCAGACGCCCACCAGTCCAGCAGCTAGCAAAACCGCCTACGATTTAGGCAAAACCACCGTGAGGGGGCTAATCGTCTGGTTTAGCGAACATAGGGGAGTTAAGTGTCCCAGTTTAAAGTTAGGGGGGTTCTCGGTTCCAAACGCAATACTTAAGGGGGTGATTTAGACTTCGCAGCTAGGTGGCTCGAGGGGCGGCCGCGGCGAAACCCTGGTAAGTTTCTCCTGCTCTCCTCTCCTTTTTTTTTTCTCCTCTCCTTTATTTGATGGCAGGAGGCGGATAAATAACTCCAGAGTTGAGGGGTATTCTGGTCTCTCCAATCCGCGGAGGCCTAAATAAGAACATCTCTACACGCGTGTCCCATTATTTTTAGAAAAATGCACTTAATTACTTTAAGCATTATACTTAGCTACGATGCACACGCCGCATAAATATCTGTTATAAAATACCAATAAATTCGACGAAAAAAATTTATAGTTCTCGATAAAAAAAACTAGCTAGGTAGGTCCATGCGAAGATCACACTGCCACCCATGTTGGGAAAAAATATCCCTCGCCGTATCCTCCAACCGTGAAGACACCTCCGTAAAGAGTATAATATCAGCATCTTTTTTTTTGGCCCCTATGCGAAGCGCCGACGCGGACACGAAAATGGAGGCTATTTCTTAATTATGCCCCCCATAATAAATAAATAATTCATACATTCTAAAATTTAAACAATATTTTTCTCCAATTTAAAAAAACTACTTGTCTCCTAACTACCCCTATAATACATCTTTTCATAGTAGTCGTTGACGGCGCACGCGGCCGGAACATTTGTGGTTGTTGTTGTGCAAGCTGCACCGGTGGTTGCCCATGCTGCGAGGACTAGGGGGCCGCAGCGGCTGCAGCTTGGCCGTCATCGCCACGATGTGCATGGTACGTCTTCTCCTCCTTCTCCCACCAGGACTGGGTGTAGTCCACCTGCGCCAGCGAAAGGGGTTTCTGGGAGGCATGTATGGCAGCACGCTGGCACGGATACTCCTCCGAGTAGCCAGCGTGTCTGAACTGGTGTGCGGCGATGGCTTACTATGGAGGCACCTGCCACTCTGGCCTCGGCTGCACAAGCCAAAGATGACCACGCAGGGGTGAGGGTTCCCGGATGGCGACGTCGCTGCACCCACTATCGCCCTTCTTCGGATGGAAGTGCAGGTATCGCATGCAGGAGTAATCACACGTCATGGTCTGGTCCATCATCCTCTCGAGAGTCCGGCCACCCCACCATAGCCGGCGACCGGCCTCATTGTTATTCACGGAAGGTGGCCTACCCCCTCATACATGGCGAGCTCCCTCTTCCGCCGATTGGTGAAGAAGGCGTTCCAAGTCGCATTGTTGTCGGGTTCCCAGTGGGGATCCATCCAATGCTCGTGTGTGAGCTCGACTTAGTAATAGTGTTGGGTGATGGCTGCACAACACACCGCACCTTGTGGATTGGGGGAGACCGGCACGCCTGCGGCACTCAGCTTCTACCCAAGGGGCATCGGTAACCCGATGGACATGGGTAGTTCGAGGCGTAGGTTAGGGCGAGATCGGTAGAAGCCATGGGAGAGTAAACTTGTAGATCTAAGGTTACATGTGCAATGGCGATGGCGGCCGCGCCCACAAATAGCGAGAACGGGCGGGAAGACGGAAGCGGGAAGCGGTGGAAAGGGCTGGAACGCGGTGACGCACATTTAACCACCGCGTGGCCATCTTTGGGACGTGTCCCCTAGCCGCCTCAGGAGACGAGGCGGTCCATCTCGCTATCAGGGCGAGCCCACGTCGTTTTCCCATCCTCCGGCGCCCCTCTAGCTTCTCTATGGATTGGGTTCGGCCTAAGAACACTATATTACTAATTAGTCCACGCCGATGCCAAAATAAAATTGAGAAAACATGCTAGAGGCAATTTTTTGCGCCCGCCACCCCATAGGGAGCTTTAGGATCCCAAGCAGGGGCGAAGCTCCCTTAGGGCAAGGCAGGGCAGCCGCCCTACCTTATTTTTTGTGAATACATTTAGATGCACATGTTTTTTCTGAATATTTTGAGTGGTCGTGCATCGAAAACAGACTCCGTATGAGAAAGTTATGCTTGTTTTAGTGAATATTGTGTAAATCGACTTCGAACTGGAACATAGACTCATATTCTAGGTTCAATGTAAATAGCAATGATTTTATATTTCTATTGTAGAGATTTATCATGAACCTTAGTATATGCAGGATAACTTTGTGATATTTATTATTTAAATGTGTAGAATTGAAAATTTAGAGATTTCTTCATATTTGAAAGACACATCATAATTTCATCAAAAACATTATAACCTCATTGAGATGGTGAATTAGAAGGGTTTCTTGGCGAACAAAGATCATTAAGACTTAGTTGCTCACGATGGACATTTAAAAGTCTCAATCAATAAAATCATTCCTTTTACAAAAAAAAAGTAAAGCTTTGGCATTGGGGTGACATTATTGTTATGTTTTTGGGTTCTATGTATATTAAATATGTCTTTGTTTTTATCGTACTAAGTTATTTGGTTAGAATCATATATGACGTTTATGTCTTACGACTATTTTGGTATTTGAGTAAAAAAAATTAGTTTGCCCTACCTCAAAATTTTCCGTCCTTCGCCACTGATCCCCACTGAACATGCTCTAAGGGAAGATCCTATACACCTATTTCAGGGGTGCGTAAGATACCTTATGTTTGATGGACTCGGCCCATGATAAGTGCCGCGTTCGCTCGATTATTTCCTACACGTTGCGGGCGAGTACTGTTTCCCCTTCACGTTTGTACACATCACATACTGTTTCTTACACCTAACCGAAAGAAGACGACCATTCGCAAACAAAAAAGGAAAAAAAAGACACGTTCTCAATCGTATTTGCTCACGTCGGGTAATGTTTCTTTCGCCTGATCGATGAAAACAGTTCATGTACAGTTTGTTCGACTGTTTCTTTTCTTACGAGAAGTTCATGTATATTTGCTGGAAGATCTAAAAAAGGACATCAAAACTGTAAAATAATTACACCCTCCGTTCGTATCTTACATTTTTCTAAATCTTAATGTCCTTTGGCAAAGAAACCTCGGAATACTAACCCTTCACGATCTACGGTGATCTCAAGATGACAGGAACCGGCGGTGAACACTGAAGCGAACGGAGGTACTCTCCTTTGATGGCTAGTGTGTATGCTTCACGTTTACAAAGTTTCTCTAAGAAAATTAGGGAGGTGATTACCAGAATAATTAAACTATGCAAAAGTGTTCTTTGTCCGCTGATAGCTACATCTGTTTAATAGTCTTCTGCAGAGTAAAGCAACAGTTTTTGTTTCACGAGGCAGGCCTACGTTCACAACATTTTAAGGCTGACCATAGTGCTAGTATCATAGGTAGTATCATGCATACTAGGCTCACAAAAATGATGATGTGGCATGTAATTAAGGAGGAGAGATAAGGTTAGAGTAACATAGGTGGATACTGTATCATAGCGCACGTTACGAGAAAAGTACATGTCAAATAGATCATGTACATAGATTTACATTGAGATTCTACAAAACAATAAATTTAGAAGTTTATGATACTACTTTATAATACTATCCACTATAGAGCTAGTATCATAGACAAGAATCATATGCATGATACTAATATACTACCTCCGTCCTAAGGAATAAGGCGCACGCGTATTCCAAGACGAACTTTGACCATAAAAATTGAACAACAAAATCTTGGTTATATTATATGTAATTAATATCGTTGGATTCGTATTGAAAAATACTTTCTAATGATGTTAATTTCATACAAACAATCTTTATATATTTGAAGTAATTCTTAGTCAAACGAAAAACACGTAAAACGAGGACGCCTTATTCCTTGAATCGAAGGTAGTATGATACTAGTATGCACTATGACCAGCCTAACTGTGCTGCCCAAATTTCTCTCCACTTGCAAGCCTCCACGTATGGAATTATGTTTGATGGACGAGCTAGACTTGCTGCGTTTGGCAGGAGAGAAAAACGTGGTGACCTTCCATCTTTGCCCCTGCATGCACGCGGTAGGGAAGCCCTTTAATTTCACTTTTGCTCGTTGCATCCACCTCCTCGATTCCTGCTCAAAGCTCGACCTCTCTTCTCCTTCGTTCTTCTTCTCTGATGGTAGCGCCTTCATTGCTGCAGCTGATTCACGGGTTTTTTTTTTCTGCCCAATCGGAGAGGAAGTAGGTGCTCATTCATTGGGAAACAACCTTATGTCACGGATCACTCGGAGATTGAACGGCCTAGATCAAGAAAACAGGGTTAGATGGAGGCAAACATTGTTTGCAATCAGAAAACTGGGGCTCCTATAAGTTCTCCGCGCCATGGACGTCCGACACTTCATCTTCTCCCTCTAGTTTTCCTCTTGTTCTCCCTATGTTCTTCACCATGACAGGGCTGGATTTGAACGAGACAATCAATTGGGATGAACTGGAAGACTTTGTCATGTCCCAGGGATCATACCTTGCCCATGGGCTTTGATACGTCTCAAACGTATCTATAATTTTTTATGCTCCATGCTTGTTTTAAACCAATTCATATGTGTTTTGCTCATACTTCGTTGTACTTTTATACATTTTTCGGCACTAACCTACTAACAAGATGTCACTGTGTCAGTTCCATGTTTTTTGTTGTTTTGTATTTCAGAAAAGTTGTACAGGAAATATTCTCGGAATTAGATGAGCGAAGTCAATATTTTACCGTAACAAAGACAGAGTCCAGAGGGAGGGCAGCAGGGCGGCCACGCCAACCCTAGGCGTGGCCTACCCCTGGCCCGCGCCTAGGGGTGGTGTGGGCCACCCTGGCCTCCACCGACATCGCCCCTCTGCCTGTTTATTCACGATCTCGGGAAAACCCTTAATATCCTAGCCTCCATCCACGAAAAGTTCCGTCGCGGCCGCCATTGCAGAACCCATCTCGGGAGGGTTCTGAAGCTCTTCCCGGCACCCTGCCAGAAGGGGAAAATCATCGCTGGAGGCATCTACAGCGTCATGCCCGCCTCTAAAGTGATGCGTGAGTAGTTCATTCCTGGACTATGGGTCCATAGCAGTAGCTAGATGGTTGTCTTCTCCAATTTGCGCCTCATGTTTAGATCTTATGAGCTACCCTACATGATCAAGATCATCCTTATGTAATGCTACATGTTGTGTTTGTTGTGATCCGATGAATATTGTATACTATATTGAGATCGGTTATATATTCTTGTCATATGTTATTTGTGATCTTGCATGCTCTCCGTTACTAGTAGATACACTGGCCAAATAGATGCTTGTGACTTCAAGAGGGGGTATTTATGCTCGATAGTAGGTTCATGCATCTAGTTTTCTAGAAGAGTGACAATAACTTCTAAGATTGTAGATGTGTTGTTACTACTAGGAAGAAAATAGTAATGTTTTATCCAAGGGTAATTTTATTATTTACTTTACACACATTGCTTAATGCGATAATCTATTGCTTGCAACTTAATACTGGAAGCGGTTCTGACGATAACCGGAAGGTGGATTATTAGTCATAGATGCAGTTAGATTACGGTCTATGTATTATGTTATAATACCCAAATGAATCTCATAGTAATCATCCTGTCATGTATGATAGATATTCTGTCAATTGCCCAGCTGTAATATGTTCACCTAGCATGCTATTTATTTTATGGAGAGAGACCTCTAGTGAACTGTGGACCCCGGTCCTTTCCTTTACACTGAAATTCAATCACTCGATACATTTAATCATTTGTGTTCAGCAAAATAGTGAGATTGACAACCTCACTTTAAGTTGGAAAGAAGTATTTTGGTTGTGTTGTATGCATGTTCCACGTTGTTGATGGCGCCGATAATGCGCCCTGCCAATAGTCAGCCAACAACACCTTCAGATTTTTGCAACTTTGCATATGTTGCAACTAGCCACACACAATAATTTTATACTCTAGTCCTTTGTACACAATAAATTTCCACCATTCCACCACTAATATAGTGATCACCATGCCCAGCTTTATGTAGAAAGCAAAGTCTGAAGTTTACGTCGGGGGTACTGATTTTTACAAGGAACCAAACTGAACAAATAAAAGCTCCCTGGGAGGAAACTCAACTTCCATGGACATGGGATACACCAGCCCACCATCTATGCAGCATTGCAGCTTGTTACACAAAAGCAGATAAAAGTAGGCACTTGAGCAAATTAAGCACTCCCACTTACATCTTCTCTACATGTTAGTTCTCGAGGGTATGTTGGATGCATGCTTGTTTGATGTCGAGCGATCTGCTAGCTAGTCCGCCGTTTGACCGTCGGTCGTCAGAGGATGTGTACATGTGGATGCGACCGGGCCCCACGTTGAATCCATCAGGGGTGTCGTACTCGTAGCTGGGTCTTGTGGCGTAATAATATTCGTGAGATGAGCCATCGGGGTGATAGTTGAAGAGGTTGCCATCACGCCCAACATTGAATCCATCGGGGGTGTCGTACTCGTAGCTCGGCCTGCTGGTGGCGTAAGGCGCAGAATAATATTCGTCAGAGGAGCCAATGTGGCCGGGGTGATTGTTGAAGAGGTTGCCGTCGTCGTCGTGCCCAACACTGAATCCATCCGGGTTGTCATACTCGTAGCTCGGCCTGGTGGCGTAGGGCGCAGAATACATGTGAGTGCGGCCAGGGTGATAGTTGAAAAGGTTGCCGTCGGGGCCTCCCCGCCCGGCATCGGGCGTATGCTTGTGCTTCCGAGGTCCGCTCTCGTCCATGACGACCGCCTTCGACTGATGTGCGGCTTCGATGATACGGATCGAAAACACAACCTTGTGTTGTGTTCGATGAGTAGCTAGCACGACAACTCAGAATACTTTTGGAGCCTTTCTCGTCTACACCCCTCAGATATATATATACACACACATTTGATCCATCTCCGATTCCAAGTCGTGCACGGTACAGGAATCTGCCTTGTACTTGTATAGGCCGTACGCAAGATTTGAATTGGACTACGACTCGGAGTCCTCGGACGACAGGACAGCCATGCAAGGCGGTCCGAAGGTTGTTCCACATTCAAGGCTGCTTTCGGCCTTTATTGGGTTGTATTTCGTAGCTCGCATGTTCTTCAAACAGTCAGTGGTAAGCGAAAATCCGAAATCTCTAAAAAAAAAAAAAAACCCTCGCTCTGCACGTGATAAGTGACGCGCTATGGTGCGAGAAAAATCCTAGAAGTGACATCTCTGCTCGACATGTGTCGCGAGAGGGAAACAATGTGGGGATGGAGGAGAGAGAAAGACATGTGGAGGGTGGGTGGCTCAGTCTTCCCTTTATTTCTAAGATTCATTTTTTCAAATTAAAATATCTTGAGAACCGTAAGTTCAGATTACAAACCGTTTTCACTTTTAAGATCCTCACGTTACTAATATGGCTGTACTCGTGGTGTGTACCTACGTGATTGAACTGATAAGTACTTCTGTTTCTAGTGTATTTGGTACAATTTTTTCCTTTACTTGTTAACTGTACGTGCTCGTATTTGCGGCTGTACTTCTGTACCTGTACTTGCTCGTGTATATAACTGTACTTCTATCCATGGCTGCCGCTGCGCAACAACGACGACAACAAAGACATGGTGAATTGGTGATGATGTACCCTAAGCTGGTTGAGCTATGTTCCAGGATCTTCCTGTTCTGCAACGACTCTGTGACACACGAGGCCAAGTCGAAGCGGGGGGAGGGGTCGTCATCCATCTCCTGCCGCATGGTGAAGACGGGTGGCACCAGCGAGGAAGAAGCCCGTGGCGCGGTGGCAGATGCCGTCGGTGAGACGTGGAAGGAGGTGAACAGGGAGGTGGCCTTCAGAAGCACAGGCGCGGCCGACCGTGTCTACGTCAACCTGGCGAGAATCGACGTGCATCTACCGCGATGGCGACGGCATCACCTCGCCGTCAGACAGCCGGAAACGCCTGGTCAAGGACCTTTTCCTCATCCCCGCTGATCCGGACATTTGTGACGCATTAGCCGAGCTCGACACTGATGAGTTATTTGCATAATCGAAAAGGCATGGATCACTATTCACAAAGCCACACAAGCACTGATCCAATCCCAGCAGCACATGGCTGGCCTTGTTTGTCACCTTGGGCAACTTGCTATTTGCAGCACATTGTTGTTGTTGAATGAGTGGCCGATGTGAGTGTGCATGTGCATCCCAGGTTACCACACATACTAACAGCAAGTTTTGGAGAAGTACCTGTTGCACAGATAAGGTGTGAGAGCGACCATCAGGATGGCGCCAACGCTCACACCACACATCGTGCATACATAGCACAATAGGCAAAGGTTGCATAAACTCCAATTAACCAGGACCATCAGCATCAGAACACCCATCAGCAGTGCAACTGTGATTCCATATCATAGCACAGGCAGAGCGAATCAACAAACAATCACAGACTTAAGGGCTACTGCAACGGGATCTTATGAAGGGTTAAAGAGTCGCATTGCATCTGTACCACCTTGGTTTATAGAGTTCAGAACAATCTCAGTGAATGCCCATAGTAAAAGCAGAATTTAGGCCACGTAACTCTTCCAACCAAAGCTAAAATGGCTTATCCCTGTTTCTCCACCAAAACTACAGGATGAGTTATCTCAATTTGTAATCCAAACCCTGCCGTTCCAGGCGCCTACAGAACTTGCATTTGCACGACGGTGCACATCTCTGGATGCGCAACGAAAGGCAAAACAAAGCAGCAGCAGATACAGCTATTTCCGAAAAGAGAAATTCCGAAGACCGCAACTGTTGTTCCAGGCATCTCAAGGAACTTGCGTGACCATGCAGAACCAAAGGAGCAACACGGCACCAAAAAAAGGTATTCCCGGCAAAAGATCTCTTGGGTTTATCTTGCAAGAATTCCACCACACTTTGTGACTGAGACATTCCCTGCGCTGCCATCCTCACTGCACCAAGGCAGAATTCATTTATTGTAGCGAGGTATTTAAAGAAAATAAGAAAACTTGGAAGGGAAAAACAGCTCTCCCTGGTCCTCATCGGAAATGAAACCTACCTGTACTGGGGTCTGTTGTGGCTGCTTCTGTTGGTGATATGCATATCCTCCACGGCCTTTGTAACCATGCATGTTAGAATCCCCAGGAGAGCAGCCATAATCAGGACCCGAACCTTGGGGATGTCCATGGTACTCATCATTCGCTTCATCCTGCTCATGTTTATGATGTAGAAGTATGCTTGTCAACAAAGATAACTAGGAACAATCTGGCAATCAAATCAGAAAGTAGAAGACAAACAAGAGACAAGAACTACCTTCTTGTTAGAAAGACGGCGAGCCCAGAAAATCCTCATGGTGTTATTTCCCAGTTGGCTTCCATTTAGAATTCTTCTAGCCTCCTCAGCTGATGCTCTGCACAAGAATGTAGAAGTCATATTTCAGTCTACCAGGGAAGAACTGGGTACTTAAGAGAGGGTATAGCAGACCAAATAAAGACATCCACAGTTCTAATGGGCCTTGGCAACAATATACTGAACATTGTGATGACTAAACCAAATACCTGCTCGTATATGCGACGAAGCCACAGCATTTCCCCTCTACCAACGTGACATCAGTATCAGTAATCTCTCCATAAGGACTAAAGGCTTTCTTTAGATCCTCAGCAGTTACACTTAAATCAAGACCACCGACAAATAGCTGCAAGCCATTAACACATCCTGAGATTAAATGTCTGTACATGTGAGACTCCTTTTAAGAGGTAAGACCATATACTCACTCTTTTATTGTTGTTCCAATTGCCATCAGAATCTGTCCCTTGTGTACGAGAACCTGCAAGAATGAAGTATGTAGTTATAAACTATTGATGCTGGCAATTCTAAATATTGTGTGGTATATTGATATGAAAATACTTAAGGTATATCAATTTGTGATCCACCAGGACAGAAAATTAACCACCACTAGTCATAGACTAACGCATTAAAGTGTGCCAACATTACAGGATGTATACCCAGCGCACTAGGTACTTCAAAACACTGAATCCAGTACTGAGATAATCAACACATGTTTTATGATCGAGATAGACCACGATAGGCTCATGCAGCTGAATCAAAACACTTGCAGATGAAAGAATGTGTGTAACATGCAAGTTGAAATGCATCATGATTTACGACAATGCAGCAGAGTTATGTGCATATTGTACTAAAGGGTGGACTACAAGTCCAGGGGAAAAGGAGAGCCTAATACAAGGAATGGATGAGGGGAGGCTACACTCACACAGCCAAAAATACTTACTGACACTATTGGATTGGATTGGATTGGGTTGGGGGTGATTCAGTTGGATAGAGAGTATGTAAGTGCAGAGAAATCATTTGAAAGGCGTAAAATATGCAGCAGTGCAAACAGTGGAATTGCATCTTGCTAAAAATTAAACCAGTAAAAAGATATTTGCAATAGAAAGGAGACATAGTTAGCCGAAATTCAAAATCAAAGCTGGGTAGCTACAGAAAATCAATTGCAAACCATTCTGTTGGTGGCCAGTGCCGGTAGCAGCTCTGATACGCATAGGCCTAGTAGAACAGTATGCTCCATCCATTTCGGTCATCGCTTGTCTGCAGTCACTAACATCTCCAAACAAAACGAACCCATAGCCTTTTGAGTGTCCAGCAAAACCACCTCGCATAACAGTTGCCTTCTTAACAGATGGATAGCGATTCTTGAACACGTCATGTAGCATGAGGTCTGTAACATCAAGGCTCAAGTCCCCAACATATATGGCATGATCATCGCAAGCAGGCTTCTTTGGAGCGCTGCGGATGACCCAGCTGAGCCTGAAATCTCTGTCAGTATTAGGCATCCTCTGGCCATTGTAGCTCTGGAGGATTTGATCAGCGGTGACATGGTTAGCAAAGTTAAGATAGCCAAAACCCTCGGGTTGCCTGGTCTCCTTGTTGCGCATTACCACTACCGACACGAGCTGCATTAAAACAGAAATGATGAAGAAAACAGTGAGCAAAAACAAGTAAGACGTTGAGGTGAATAATCACAAGAGAAATGGTAATTGCCTCAGCTACTAATTGATGATAAGAGGAGAGCATTGACAAATATTATAGCCAGATTTAGGCGACTGAAATGCAGATAGAGCAAGGAGCTAAAAATAGTAAAATGTCTCCAATTTACTAGCAGTAGAGCATATATGACACACACACACACACACACACAGCACTACAGCAGAAAACTGAACGTACTGAGACCATTTCGTCCATCCAATTTCTAAAAAAAAATGATTGAGACCATATCCTAGTCAGCGGGACACAAATCTACTGTCACCAATGCTACAATCTAGCAGTGCTAGTAAACAGTATGGTGCACATACATGGGCGCGAATTAACTTAGGAGTAGTAATTCGGCAGCATATATCAAGGGCAGGCGCACATTAGGCACATATGAAACAATTAAACAAAATAGTAGGTAGGGTGGGATGTGGGGTATGGGATGGGATCACCTCGGACGAGCGGGTGAAGCAGCTGTAGAGGTAGTCCTCGTCCATCCAGTCGAGAAGTCCGCCGATCCAGAGTGACCTCGGCTTGTTTCCGACGGATCCGGCTCCGCTTTCGCCCTCCGCGGCCGGACCCGCCTGCTCCTGCTGTGGCGCCGGCGGCGACCCGCGGTTGTGGTAGGGCGGCGCCATGGCCCAGTGCTGCGGACGCGAATGTGCCATGGTGGCGGGAGGGAAGGCGGGATCAAACCCTAGCAATCGAATGGGGTTCCACTTCCACTGGACGGCGAGAGAAGGAGGGTCGGAAGGGAAAAGGTGGAACACCAGTCAAACAGAGGTTGAGAAGTAAGTTGGGGTTTAAGGTGGGTGCACGCATCCCAAATCGGTGGTGGAGCCGGTCCACTGGTATGTGAAAAACACCGGGCTTAAGAGCATCTCTAGCAAAGCCCGTAAAATTGTAAAAATCCGGAGTTTAGTTCACCGACATCGTGTTTACGGGTCGAAAAATCGCTGACGTAGAACAGACCCCGTAAACGAAAAATGTAGAACAGAATATTCCCTAAATATGCTATTTTGGCCCACCTGTCAGCTATTTTTTCTTTTTCCCTATTTTTCTTTATTTCCCATCTTCTTCTTCCCTGCGCTCCCCCCGAGCTATCCCCGGCCGGCCACCAAGGAGGCAGCCCCCCGTCGCCCCTGCCCTGCGCCGCCGCGCCGCCGCTCACCCTCCTGGCTTCGCGCCCGCCCCGGCCGCACGGCCCCGTCCCGACCCACACCTGCCTGCCTCCGCACCGCGCGCCCGCCTTGCCCCGGGCCCGCGCGCCCGCTTGGCCTGCGCCGCCGCGCGCCCGCCTGGCCCGGCGCTGCCGCGCGCCCGCCTGGCCCGGCACTGCCCCGTGCCATGGTCGCTCGAGCTCGCCCAACGCCTGCACGCAACGCCCCGCCAGGGCATTCCGCCGTCGCGCGAACAAACATCGATTCCGGCGACCAGCGGCCAATTCCAGCGAGGATATACTTCTCTCAGTAGCCTACAGTCCATCTCGGGCGGAAACTAGCCTACAGTCCATCTCGGGCGGAAGGATGACAATGAAGAGCAACTGCCATGAACTTTCAGCGCGCGCAAACTTCGGTTTTGCCTTCAGTTCGGCGTTTCGCCCCCTACAAATTGGGGTCAAGTTGGGTTTCTCAGTTCGGACTGAACTTTTTTTTCGGTTTTGCCTCGTTTTTAGGCTCTGTTCTGCGCCATTTTTTGAACCGAACCCGTAAACTGACGGTTATTTTTCGGTTTTGGCCTGTTTTCAGGCTCTTTAGAGATGCTCTAAAGGGAATAAAAAACGTGCACACTCCGTTCTTAGGGCACCTCGAGCGGGACGACCCATCTCGGACGCAAAAATGAACGCGTCGTGTTCGTTTGCGTCGGTCTAAATGGTTGAAATTAATCGTGCGTCCGTTTGCGTCGGGTGGCTCCAGCGACGTGATACGTCTCAAACGTATCTATAATTTCTTATGTTCCATGCTACTTTTATGATGATACTCACATGTTTTATACACATTATATGTCATTATTATGCATTTTCCGGCACTAACCTATTGACGAGATGCCGAAGAGCCGATTCTTGTTTTCTGCTGTTTTTGGTTTCAGAAATCCTAGTAAGGAAATATTCTCGGAATTGGACGAAATCAACGTCCTGGGTCTTATTTTTCCACGAAGCTTCCAGAAGATCGAAAGGGAAACGAAGTGGGGCGACGGGGCGCCGCCACACTAGGGCCGCGCGGCCTAAGGGGGGCCCGCGCCGCCCTAGCGTGTGGGGCCCCTGTCAGCCCTCCGACTCTGCCCTTCCGCCTAATTAAAGTCTGCGTCGCGAAAACCCCAGTACCGAGAGCCACGATACGGAAAACCTTCCAGAGACGCCGCCGCCACCAATCCCATCTCGGGGGATTCAGGAGATCGCCTCCGGCACCCTGCCGGAGAGGGGAATCATCTCCCGGAGGTCTCTTCATCGCCATGATCACCTCCGGATCGATGTGTGAGTAGTTCACCCCTGGACTATGGGTCCATAGCGGTAGCTAGATGGTTGTCTTCTCCTCATTGTGCTATCATGTTAGATCTTGTGAGCCGCCTATCATGATCAAGATCATCTATTTGTAATCCTACATGTTGTGTTTGTTGGGATCCGATGAATATTGAATACTATGTCAAGTTGATTATCAATCTATCATATATGTTGCATGCTCTCCGTTGCTAGTAGAGGCTCTGGCCAAGTTGATACTTGTGACTCCAAGAGGGAGTATTTATGCTCGATAGTGGGTTCATGCCTCCATTGAATCTGGGACAGTGACAAAAAGTTCTAAGGTTGTGGATGTCGTTGTTGCCACTAGGGATAAAACATCGATGCTTTGTCTAAGGATATTTGTGTTGATTACATTACGCACCATACTTAATGCAATTGTCCGTTGTTTGCAACTTAATGCTGGAAGGGGTTCGGATGATAACCTGAAGGTGGACTTTTTAGGCATAGATGCAT
>NC_061514.1:173312453-173326863 GCF_022539505.1 Lolium rigidum
TACTTGCATTTACTTTACTTATTTCATCATGTTTCCTTTTGATTTTACCGCAAAGAACATACCGGTAGGACAAGGGTCTATAGTTGGGAGGAACAATATAGAAGAATTTTTCACCCATGTTAGTACCGTTGAAGATTTTGAAGATAGACACTTGGTAGACCTTGCTCCCACTTATGAAATTGCTGCTGCTGCTTTAGTTCGCCTCGTTGGAAACTAAATTTGTTAATCTCAATCCTATAATCCAACACATGTTTCTTACACTTGGTGATATGGAAGAGGGGAAAAGAAAGATTTTGTTTTAGAAACCCTTCTTAGAGAATTTGGTGGTCTAGCAAGAGAAGCTAGGAAGGTCTTTGCTAAATTTAATATGCTTGGTTCTCATACTAATTTTGTTAGTCTCCTTGAAAAGATGGACATGGATAGAATAAGATACACTAATAATATTAATGATGGTGGGGAGATCAAAGCACCCATACCATGTAAACTCCTAGCTATGAATGATGCACTAGAACATAACTATGCTTGGCTTGTTCCCGAAAATTTGTTCGATGAGAGTAGCAAGCCCAAGACTAATGAAAAGGGAGACGCTGAAACTTATGTATCCAATATACTATGCATGGTTGAGAAAACTCCAAACCCCGCTGTAGGTGCACCACCCTTCGATAATACTTGAGATACACTTTCGCGCCTAGCTGAAAGGCGTTAAAGAAAAGCGCTTATGGGAGACAACCCATGTTTTTACTCCAGTATTTTTGTTTTATATTTGTGTCTTGGAAGTTGTTTACTACTGTAGCAACCTCTCCTTATCTTAGTTTTATGTTTTGTTGTGCCAAGTAAAGTCTTTGATAGAAAAGTAAGTACTAGATTTGGATTACTGCGCAGTTCCAGATTTCTTTGCTGTCACGAATCTGGGTCTATCTCCCTGTAGGTAGCTCAGAAAATTACGCCAATTTACGAGCATGATCCTCAGATATGTACGCAACTTTCATTCAATTTGAGCATTTTCGTTTGAGCAAGTCTGGTGGCCTAATAAAATCCATCTTTACGGACTGTTCTGTTTTGACAGATTCTGTCTTTTATTTCGCATTGCCTCTTTTGCTATGTTGGATGAATTTCTTTGATCCACTAATGTCCAGTAGCTTTATGCAATGTCCAGAAGTGTTAAGAATGATTGTGTCACCTCTGAACATGTGAATTTTTATTATGCACTAACCCTCTAATGAGTTGTTTCGAGTTTGGTGTGGAGGAAGTTTTCAAGGGTCAAGAGAGGAGTATGATGCAATATGATCAAGGAGAGTGAAAGCTCTAAGCTTGGGGATGCCCCGGTGGTTCACCCCTGCATATATTAAGAAGACTCAAGCGTCTAAGCTTGGGGATGCCCAAGGCATCCCCTTCTTCATCGACAACATTATCGGGTTCCTCCCCCGAAACTATATTTTTATTCGGCCACATCTTATGTACTTTGCTTGGAGCGTCGGTTTGTTTTTGTTTTTTGTTTTGTTTGAATAAAATGGATCCTAGCATTCACTTTATGGGAGAGAGACACGCTCCGCTGTTGCATATGGACAAATATGTCCTTAGGCTCTACTCATAGTATTCATGGCGAAGTTCTTCTTCGTTAAATTGTTATATGGTTGGAATTGGAAAATGATACATGTAGTAACTCTAAAATGTCTTGGATAATTTGATACTTGGCAATTGTTGTGCTCATGTTTAAGCTCTTGCATCATATACTTTGCACCCATTAATGAAGAAATACTTAGAGCTTGCTAATTTGGTTTGCATATTTGGTTTCTCTAGAGTCTAGATAACATCTAGTATTGAGTTTTGAACAACAAGGAAGACGGTATGGAGTCTTATAATGTTTACCATATGTCTTTTATGTGAGTTTTGCTGTACCGTTCATCCTTGTGTTTGTTTCAAATAACCTTGCTAGCCTAAACCTTGTATCGAGAGGGAATACTTCTCATGCATCCCAAATCCTTGAGCCAACCACTATGCCATTTGTGTCCACCATACCTACCTACTACATGGTATTTATCCGCCATTCCAAAGTAAATTGCTTGAGTGCTACCTTTAAAATTCCATCATTCACCTTTGCAATATATAGCTCATGGGACAAATAGCTTAAAAACTATTGTAGTATTGAATATGTACTTATGCACTTTATCTCTTATTAAGTTGCTTGTTGAGCGATAACCATGTTTCGGGGACGCCATCAACTATTCTTTGTTGGATATCATGTGAGTTGCTATGCATGTCCGTCTTGTCCGAAGCAAGAGAGATCTACCACCTTCATGGTTGGAGCATGCATGTTGTTAGAGAAGAACTTTGGGCCGCTAACTAAAGCCATGATTCATGGTGGAAGTTTCAGTTTGGACATATATCCTCAATCTCATATGAGAATAATAATTGTTGCCACATGCTTATGCATTAAAGAGGAGTCCATTATCTCGTTGTCCATGTTGTCCCGGTATGGATGTCTAAGTTGAGAATAATCAAAAGCGAGAAATCCAAAATGCGAGCTTTCTCCTTAGACCTTTGTACGAGCGGCATGGAGGTACCCCATTGTGACACTTGGTCAAAACATGTGCATTGCAAAGATCCGGTAGTCCAAGTTAATTAGGACAAGGTGCGGGCACTATTAGTATACTATGCATGAGACTTGCAACTTGTAAGATATAATGTACATAACTCATATGCTTTATTACTACCGTTGACAAAATTGTTTCATGTTTTCAAAATAAAAGCTCTAGCACAAATATAGCAATCGATGCTTTCCTCTTTGAAGGACCATTCTCTTTACTTTTATGTTGAGTCAGTTCACCTATTTCTCTCCACCTCAAGAAGCAAACACTTGTGTGAACCGTGCATTGATTCCTACATACTTGCATATTGTACTTGTTATATTACTCTATGTTGACAATTATCCATGAGATATACATGTTACAAGTTGAAAGCAACCGCTGAAACTTAATCTTCCTTTGTGTTGCTTCAATACCTTTACTTTGATTTATTGCTTTATGAGTTAACTCTTATGCAAGACTTATTCATACTTGTCTTGAAGTACTATTCATGAAAAGTCTTTGCTATATGATTCACTTGTTTACTCATGTCATCACCATTGTTATGATCGCTGCATCCACTACATATGTTTACAAATAGTATGATCAAGGTTATGATGGCATATCACTTCAGAAATTATCTTTGTTATCGTTTTACCCGCTCGGGACGAGCAGAACTAAGCTTGGGGATGCTTGATACGTCTCCGACGTATCGATAATTTCTTATGTTCTATGCCATATTATTGATGATACCTACATGTTTTATGCACACTTTATGTCATATTCGTGCATTTTCCGGAACTAACCTATTAACAAGATGCCGAAGTGCCAGTTCTCGTTTTCTCGCTGTTTTTGGTTTCAGAAATCCTAGTAACGAAATATTCTCGGAATTGGACGAAACGAAGACCCGGGGCCCTATTTTTCCACGGAGCTTCCAGAAGACCGAAGAACACACGAAGTGGGGCCACGAGGTGGCCAAGCTATAGGGCGGCGCGGCCCAAGCCCTGGCCGCGCCGACCTATAGCGTGGGCCCCTCGTTAGCCCCCCGACTCTACCCTTCCGCCTACTTAAAGCCTCCGTCGCGAAACCCCTGATGCGAAAAACCACGATACGGAAAACCTTACTGAGACGCCGTCGCCGCCGATCACATCTCGGGGGATTCTGGAGATCTCCTCCGGCACCCTGCCGGAGAGGGGATTCATCTCCCGGAGGACTCTACACCGCCATGGTCGCCTCCGGAGTGATGAGTGAGTAGTTCACCCCTGGACTATGGGTCCATAGCAGTAGCTAGATGGTTGTCTTCTCCTCATTGTGCTTCATTGTTGGATCTTGTGAGCTGCCTAACATGATCAAGATCATCTATCCGTAATTCTATATGTTGTGTTTGTCGGGATCCGATGGATAGAGAATACCATGTCATGTTAATTATCAAGTTATTATACATGTGTTGTTTATGATCTTGCATGCTCTCCGTTTCTAGTAGAGGCTCTGGCCAAGTTTTTTACTTTTAACTCCAAGAGGGAGTATTTATGCTCGATAGTGGGTTCATGCCTCGCATTGACACCCGGGACAAGGATGTGAAAGTTCTAAGGTTGTGTTGTGCTCGTTGCCACTAGGGATAAAACACTCGGCGCTATGTCCGAGGATGTAGTTGTTGATTACATTACGCACCATACTTAATGCAATTGTCCGTTGCTTTGCAACTTAATACCTGGAAGGGGTTCGGATGATAACATGAAGGTGGACTTTTTAGGCATAGATGCGGTTGGATGGCGGTCTATGTACTTTGTCGTAATGCCCAATTAAATCTCACTATACTTATCATGTCATGTATGTGCATTGTTATGCCCTCTCTATTTGTCAATTGCCCGACCGTAATTTGTTCACCCAACATGCTTTTATCTTATGGGAGAGACACCTCTAGTGAACTCGTGGACCCCGGTCCATTCTTTAATACTGAAATACAAATCTGCTGCAATACTTTTTTTTACTATTTTCTCTGCAAACAATCATCTTCCACACAATACGGTTAATCCTTTGTTACAGCAAGCCGGTGAGATTGACAACCTCACTGTTTCGTTGGGGCAAAGTACTTTGGTTGTGTTGTGCAGGTTCCACGTTGGCGCCGGAATCTCCGGTGTTGCGCCGCACTACATCCCGCCGCCATCAACCTTCAACGTGCTTCTTGGCTCCTCCTGGTTCGATAAACCTTGGTTTCTTTCTGAGGGAAAACTTGCTGCTGTGCGCATCATACCTTCCTCTTGGGGTTGCCCAACGAACGTGTGAAATACACGCCATCAGTAATCTAGATTATTGACTCTAGTGCAAGTGGGAGACTGTTGGAGATATGCCCAAGAGGCAATAATAAAAGTGGTTATTATATATCTTTGTGTTTATGATAAATGTTTATATACCATGCTATAATTGTATTAACCGAAACATTGATACATGTGTGTTATGTAAACAACAATGAGTCCTTAGTAAGCCTCTTAACTAGCTTGTTGATTAATAGATGATCATAGTTTCATGATCATGAACATTGGATATTATTAATAACAAGGTTATGTCATTATATGAATGATATAATGGACACACCCAATTAAGCGTAGCATAAGATCACGTCATTAAGTTATTTGCTATAAGCTTTCGATACATAGTTACCTAGTCCTTTCGACCATGAGATCATGTAAATCACTTATACCGGAAAGGTACCTTGATTACATCAAACGCCACTGCGTAAATGGGTGGTTATAAAGGTGGGATTAAGTATCCGGAAAGTATGAGCTGAGGCATATGGATCAACAGTGGGATTTGTACATCCCGATGACGGATAGATATACTCTGGGCCCTCTCGGTGGAAAGTATATCTATCCGTCATCGGGATGTACAAATCACTTTGGAAGGCGGAGTCCCAGAGGGACTCCACCAAGCTTGGCCGGCCAACCCTAGAGGGGTGGAGTCCCAGGTGGACTCCACCAAGGTGGCCGGCCACCCCCCCCCCCCCTCATTGAAAGGTGGGAATCCCACCTCAAGTGGGAATCCCACCTTGGGTAGGTTTCATGCCATATGGAAGGTTTTGGTTTGTGGTCTTATTCGAAGACTTGTAGACCAACTCTTGGGGGTTTCATCTATAAAAAGAGGGACAAGGGGAGGGGGCCGGCCACCTCAAGCCATAGCTTGGCCGCACCCCATAGTGGCCGGCCACCCCCTCTCCCCAAACCCTAGCCGCCCCTCCTCCTACACCTCTCCCGCAAACGCTTAGCGAAGCTCCGCCGGTGATCTCCATCGACACCGCCACCACGCCGTCGTGCTGCCGGGATTCAAGGAGGAGCTACTACTTCCGCTGCCCGCTGGAACAGGGAGAAGGACGTCGTCTTCATCAACACCGAACGTGTGACCGAGTACGGAGGTGCTGCCCGATTGTGGCACCGTCAAGATCTTCTACGCGCTTTTTAAAGCGGCAAGTGATCATATTCTGCAACAACGAGAGCCTCCTCTCGTAGGCTTTGGAAATCTTCAAGGGTTAGTCTCGTTCATACCCTCGTTGCTACCGTCTTCTAGATTGCATCTTGGCTTGGATTGCGTTCTCGCGGTAGGAATTTTTTTGTTTTCTATGCTACGAATCCCAACAGACTGGGAGGCCATTATTCCTAGAAGCACCATCTCATCTGCCCTACCATGACATTGACAGAGAAACCTTGAAAACCTAAGAGCATCTCCAGTCGTGTCCCCCAAACCGCCCCCAAAGCGATTTGGGGCGCGCCAGACAAAAAAAATGTTCCCAGCCGCGTCCCCAAACCCTCTTTTTGTCCGGCGCGGCCCGATACGGTGTCCGGCGCCCCGAGCCCCACAGGGGACGCTTCAGGCACGCCGAACACAACGAAAAGCGAGGCGAAGCGACGTGAGACCGACGCGTCAGTGGCTCGGAAGCCTAAAACCCCGTCGCCTACCTTTGGTCAAGCGACGTTAATGGCGTCCCTGTTTTCCCAGGCGATGCAGGGACGCGTCTCGCCGTGCATGGCATCCGCAACGGCGCTCCAAGGTTGGAGGCGCCGTCCTTACCGCCACCATCTCCCGCAGCGCAATGACGGCTGAGGAGGACGTACTCGTCCTCCTCGAACTCTTCTTCCTCAGGACCGGCCCGATCGACGCCGTCCTCGTCGTACCGCTCGGCTCCCTACACCATCCCCAATCGCGTGGTGAAGGAGGAGCCGGCGACGCCCGTCTATCCGAGGCGCGGCGGTGGCGGCAGAAAGAAAGGCGCGGCGGCGCCCTCCTCATCCCAAAGACGGAGGTGGAGGAGGAGCCGGAGGAAGCGTTGCAGGCGGCACTGTTGGCGGAGTACGAGCGGCAGCAGCGCCTCATCGCCAGCAGTGACGACCTCTAGGACTGCCCATGGCTGCGAGCGGCGTACTTGGCGTCACTCAACGACAAGGACGCCTGGAGGGGTGACGTCGAGACGGCGATCGCCATGTCCATCCGCGACTCCGGCAAGCCGCTCGTGGACCTCACCGACGACGGCGAGGCAGGACCAAGCGGCCTGGTGAAGGACAAGCCCGTCGATGAGCTCGACGAGCTTGTCAAGCAGGAGGTAGTCACCGATGACATGTACAACTTCCACCAGTACTACGATGCCTCCGGCCACCGCAAGTTCTTCTAGATTAGGTTTAATTTAAATTTAGTCGAATCTCGTTCAAGTTTAAATTTTTTGAAATATTGGGGGACGCGACTAGGGAGCGACGTCCCCCAAACGCGGCACGAACAAAACACGTCCCCCAAACGCTCGATCCGGCGCCGTTTGAGTGACAGTTTGGAGGACAGCCGCGTCCCCCAAACGCCGCCCCCAAACATTAAAAATATTTTATTTTGGCTTTTTAACACATAATCATTTATCAAATATAACATAGGAATAAATATGTTTGCGGAGATAGTTTTCAAATTAAAATACAACAAACAATAAAACAACTAAACAAATGTAATAAATAGGGCTAGATCAAGGTGCCGCGGCATTTCCTTTGATCCTCCACAAATGCTCAACGAGATCCGCTTGGAGTTTATCATGAACATTGCTGTCACGGATCTCTGCGTGCATGGTCAGGAAATCAGCAAAATCTGCAGGCAACTCATGATCAACCTCCGCAAGAGGGCCCTCACACTCATAGGGACCAACATGTGTCCTTGCATGATTCTTGCGGTCATCCTCGATGATCATGTTGTGCATGATCACCCAAGCCTGCATCACCTCCCACATTTGGTCGTGAGACCAGCTTAGAGCAGGGTACCGGACAATGGCAAATTGTGCTTGAAGCACACCAAATGCCCGCTCGATATCCTTCCTGCAAGCCTCCTGTCGCGTAGCAAGGTGGGAATTCTTCAGGCCTGATGGATTCGAGATTGTTTTGAAAAAAGTGGCCCATTTTGGATATATACCATCGGCTAGATAATAGCCTTTGGTATATTGGTGGCCATTGACCTCATAGTTGCATGGTGGAGCATACCCTTCCACTAGTCTGCTGAACATCGGAGACTGCTACAACACGTTGATGTCATTGTGTGATCCCGCCATGCCAAAGAAAGAATGCCAAATTCAGAGATCATAATCTGCCACAGCTTCAAGCACCACACTGCAATATCCATGACGCCATTTGTATATACCTTGCCAAGCAAACGGGAAGTTCTTCCATGCCCAGTGCATGCAATCGATGCTTCCAAGCATTCCAGGAAATCCTCTAGCAGCATTTTGTGCCATGATCCTTGCAGTCTCTTCCTCGCTTGGCCCTCTCAAGTAGTATTTGCCAAACTTTCCCACCACAGCTCGGCAAAACTTGTACATGCACTCAATGGCAGTAGACTCACTCATGCGAAGGTAGTCGTCATGTGTATCGGCAGGTGCTCCGTATGCAAGCATCCTCATGGCGGCGGTGCACTTCTGAATCGACGAGAACCCGACAACGCCTACAGCGTCGAGCTTGAGCTTGTAG
Source organism: Lolium rigidum (assembly GCF_022539505.1). NCBI lineage: Eukaryota > Viridiplantae > Streptophyta > Magnoliopsida > Poales > Poaceae > Lolium > Lolium rigidum. Next base: position 173,320,999 of record NC_061514.1, read on the forward strand.
TAGGGGTCGAACTCTCGAACGCCGTTGAGGATATTCATTAACAGACCCTTGCTCATCCTGTACCGGCGCCGAAAATTGTCGGCATGTGTTGCATCATCGGCGAAGTAGTCGTTGTGCAGCATGGCATGCCCCTCCATCCTCTGTCGGGGCTTGGACTTCTTTCTCCCCGGCCTTGATCCTCCGCGGCGCGGCCTCTTCCTCTTCTCCGCCTCGGCGTCAACCATGTCCGGGAGGGACGCGATGATCAGCAAATGTTCCCGGAGGTCGTCGTCGAAGGCTTGTTCGTTTTCCAGCAGCAGGGCAACCATCTCATCGTCGCTATCCATGTCTAAAGCAAAATCAATGGTTAAAATTGCGCCGAGGCAGACGACGCAACGAACAGTGGCCAATCGCGCCTACCTGGCAAGTCGTCGAGCACCTTGTGTGCGCGGAGGTGGGGCGGATTTGACGCCGCGTTCTGGGACGCGATGGCGAAGCGGCGGCGGCGGAACGACCGGCGGGAGCGCCATCCGCGGCGACGGTCCCGACTCTCACAAGAGATCAGACGCCCAAACGGCCGGCAAATCCAGCGGCGGCGGAGGGGTGAGAGGCGCGGGAAGGAAGGAGCGACGAGAAAAAAAGGCGCGAATAAACGATTTATGCAAATACTCGCCGACATGTGGGAGCCCGCCTCGCTTTTCGTTGTGTCCGGCGTGCCCGGTGCGTCCCCTGTGGGACGGGGACGGCCTCGGGACGTCGGACACCGTATCGGGGCGCGCCGGACAAAAAACGGGTTTAGGGGACGCGGCTGGAAGCGTTTTTTTATCCGGCGTGCCCCAAATAGCTTTGAGGGACGCTTTGGGGGACGCGACTGGAGATGCTTTAAGCAACCTAGGACTAAAACAAAAGCACAAGAGAGAACCGACCTCCCCTCCCCCTCGCGATGCCAGAACATCAATCCGAGGGGAAGGGGAGCAGAGCTAATTGGGCTAGAGATGATTGGGCCACTTTAGAGGGAGTTGAGCTAAGCTTTGTTGTGGAGATTTGATTGTTGAGTTGTAACGTACTGATATTTAAATACGTAATAAGAAAGTTTGGGCGTGACTAACTATGGGTTAACCTAAAATTAACTTAATTCTCAGCCATCTAATTTTATGTGTAACTCACACTTAAACTGACGTAAAAGATTTGCAAATGCAAATCCATGTGCAATAACATAGAGCATGTGTAATCATTATGTGTAAGAATCATGATGCAAATCTAAAGGTTGTTGAGTTGATCCAATCTCCTAATCACGATTTGGGTTTTTCCCCACCCCTCCGCATCGCCCTTCTCAATTCCCCTTGCTGTACAACATCTTCCTACTCATTTATGTCCACCGATTCAGTAGGCTGCCAACCTCAGTAACTCGAGATCTCTACCGACGGAGCTGCTGAAGAAGGAGGAGTTGCCTTACAAACCACAGAAGGTCTGCTCGTCAACACGAACTGGGATTGGACGAACGAGCTGCTCGGGAAGAACCTGGAACAGTGGAACGGGCAGCGACCCCCTCAAGGCACCAGGAGTGCCATGAGGATGATTGGATGGAATCTTCAAGGCGTAGGCAGGGGCCTAGACAAATAATAAAAAAAAGATTACCTAGCCAACTTAATGTCATCCACGAGAGCTCAGGTTTGCTTCATTTCTGAAACTAAATTCTCCAAGTATCGTTCATCTCATCTTAATAACCATTTCAGTATAGCTGATAGCTTTGTGGTTTCATCCATGGTTCGCTCCGGTGGGCTCTGGATGCTTTGGTCCGATGAAGTTCACGTCTCTGTTAAGTTTTCCAACCAATACACGATTTTAGCTATAGTTGTAGATCGGGCTACTAATGCTGATTTTGTGCTGGTTTGTATCTATGGAGATCCTCATCATCGACAAACTAGAATGATTTTTTAGAGCATCTCCATCGGCGCGTCCGATAGCGACCCCGATAGCTTTTTGGGGGCCGGGGGCGAAAATGGGCTTGCACCGGCGCGCCCCAAACGGCGCCGGCGATTTTTGGAGCTCAATAGAAGCGCCGGCAACCCCGTGCCGGCCCCTTCGCCAAGGGCGCGAATCGGGCGCGCCGGTGCCTCGCGAGGCTGAAAATTTTGGGCGTGGGAGCCGCCTGTCAGCCACACAACAACAAAATATACATCTTATCCCCCAAAACCCCGTCCCCTCCACCGCTCATTTCTCCCGCCAGCCGCTCAATCTCCCATCCAGCCTCGAACCCGAAAAACCCTCGCCGCCGCGCCATGCCACCGAAGAGAAGGGCTCCAGCGAAGGCAGCGAAGCCGCCGACGAACGCGCCACCGAAGACGCGCACCATCGCGCAGAAGGAGAAGCCGGCGACCATGTCGCAGGAGGACTGGGAGACGGAGATGGAACGCCGCGCCTTCGTCACGGCCGACCGCAGGAGGCGCCGCATCGCCGCCCTCGACGCAGCGAAAGCGGTGGCCTCTGCGGAAGCGTGCCTGAGCTTGGGCGGCGGCCTGAACAACATCTCGAGCTCCCCGTCGTCGCCGGGTTACTACGCGGGGTACACCGCGGACACGCCGTCGATCTCGCAGATGCGGCTATCGTAGATGGACGGCCGCGCCCGCTACTCCCCCGAGTTCGGGGACAACGACATTATCGTCGAGAACAACGCCCCGTTCTCGCCGGATTCAACGGCTCGGGGCAGCGGCGCCTTCTGCTTCCCCGACCTGAACGATTCGCCTGACCTGTGCCGCACCCAGGGCCACGTGACGGACGACACCGGCCTTCCCCGTGACCTCTTCCCCGGCGACGGCAGGTGCACCCAGCAGGTGTTCGGCAACGGGTCCGGCATGTCCATGGGCCAGGACGAGGTGCGTTTCCGTTTATGCATTGCACAACAAGCTCCAAGGTTGCAAGAAATGGGACGACCTCCTCCACACTCTCTTGAAGGACGGGGAAGATGGGCCGGTCAATCCAGCCGGCGCCTCCACCGGGCGCCCCATTGGCAACAAGAAGGCCAAGGCCGACAGAAATGCTCCGCCCGTGACCTCCTTTGTGTGATCATGCGATCATCTGGCTTCAAAGCCTTTTTTTGCGCCGGAAACGGCGATCAAACTTCTTATTCCAAAACCTATTCGTATTTTGTGGCCGTGTGTTGGTCCAACTTCATATTCGTAGACTTATTCGAATTTCTATGGCTGTTTTTGAGATTTCAAATTCAAATTATCTATCGGGGCCGCCTGTTTGGGGGCGCCGATGTGGGAGCAGCTCCCCCAAATGGAGGATGATGTGCCGACGTCCCCCAAACGGAGGTGCCGGCGCCCCTGCCGGCGCCTATTTGGGGGCTACCGATGGAGATGCTCTTACAATTTTGTTTGTGAAAATCTTGGCAAGCCAGTAGTTTGTTTTGGTGACTTAAATGATATCATGTGTGATATGGACACCACAACTATCAATGTAAATAAGTTTCGCATGCGTACTTTCAATTCCCTATGTAAAGCAGTGTGATTTGTTTGACTTAGGTTATAGTGGTCCAGCTTACACGTGGACGAACAAACGTTTTGCTTCTAACCCCATCTTTGAGCGGCTGGATCGCTGTCTTGCTAACGCTGAATGGTGCACTCTCTTTCCAAACACTAATGTTTTTAACCTTCCAATCATCCTTAGTGACCACACACCTATTCTTATATCCACTGAATCTAAACAACAAAGGTCGAGACTACATTTCAAATTTGAAAATTGGTGGACTTATGAAGAAAATTTTCAGTGTGTTGCCAAAGATGCTTGGACTGCTTCAATTAGTAGGCCTTTCCATGCTAGAACAACTAATCTTGCAGGTACTTTGAAAAAATGGTGCAAGAAGAAGAAACCTATCCAGCAACAACTTGATCACATATAAGAACAAATTAACGAAATTCAGATGCAGCCAGTACAACTCTAGGATCACAATCTTGAGGTCAGCCTGATTGCTCAGTATGAACAAAATATGACCAAACTCACTGAATATTATCGTCAGAGTGCGAAAAAGCATTGGGCCACTCAAGGTGATAGAAATACCGCCTTTTTCCATAATGTTGTTCAAAAGCGTAAGCGCAGAAATCGCATTGTATCCATTAGAAATTCTCATGGTAATGATGTGTTTGATCCTGAAGACATTGCAACTGAATTTGTTCATTATTTCAAATCCATTTTTCGGTAATCTACTACAAACAATGGCAGGCCCACTCTAAACACAACATTGCCGCAAGATTCAGAAGACTACACCAATTTGTTGCCTGACAAACAAGAAATTTGGGGAATTCTCAAGGAGATGAGGGAAAATGCTTCGCCAGGACCAGATGGCTTCAATGTGACATTTTACATATCGGCTTGGGACTGGATTGGAGACGACGTAACAAACGTAGTAAGAAACTTCTACACTACAGCTGTTCTCCCACCTCACTTAAATGAAACACACATTGCACTCATCCCAAAGAAGTTTGTGTGTCATCTCCCTTGTGATTTTAGGCCTATTAGTTTGTGTAATGTAGTTTATAAAATCATTGTAAAATCTTTAGCAAACAGGCTGAAACAACATCTTCCAGAGTACATTCATCCCTCACAACAAGCGTTCATTGAAGGTAGCCGGATAAGCAATAATATTATCGTTGCTTAAGAGATTGTCCATTCATTTTCTCTCACTTCATGGAAAAGTCTTGATTTCCTGTTAAAAATAGATCTGGCTAAGGCTTTCGATAGAATAGAATGGCAATTTATTGTCTCGGCTCTTGCTCGTAAAGGTCTTCATGGCCATTTTATTAATCTTGTGCATGCATGCATCTCTTCGCCAACTTTCTCGTCATCATTAATGGCCAATCTTTTGCGAAATTTGGTAGTTCCAGAGGTATCAGAGAAGGATGTCCTTTGTTTCCATATCTCTTTGTCTTTGCAGTTAATGAACTAGCTCTCACACTCCAAGATGCCCTTCAAGCCAATCATCTCACAGGTATTTCTCTTGGACCTAATTGCCCTCCCATCCACTCTCTAATGTTTGCAGATGATTTTATTGTCTGTGGCAAAGCTAATATGCAGGAAGCTCATACTATCTCTCAAATTATTGATCATTTCTGTCATGACTCAGGCCAAATTCCGAACTGGAGCAAATCTGGTATTCTTTTTAGTAAAAATGTCACATCACGGGTTAAAGAAGGTATTAGAGCTATCTTTCCAGCCCCAGACATTGATAACTCCTTTGTTCATCTTGGTCATCCTCTTATCCTGACCTCCAAAGATAGATCGGCTGCTCATGCCTTCATTTATAACAAATTCAAATCCAAGCTCTCTACTTATAAAGCAAACCGACTCTCCCATGCAGCCAGATTAACACTTATAAAAAAAATTCTTTATCTTTTTTTTACTAATCTCATTTTGTTTACAGTGTTCTCTTCCATTCATGTCTACTGTATGTCCAATATTTTATTTTCAAAAAAATTCTCGTTGAACTCACGGCGATTATCAGGAACTTCTGGTGGATAGGTGTACAAGATGATCAGATGACCAGGAGCCTTTGCCTTCGGGCATGGGCTGATATTTGTATTGAGAAAAATATTGGTGGACTTGGTATTAGGAATTTGCAGGCAATCAATCAAGGTCTCATCCTTTCGACGGCATGGAGGTTGGCGAAGGAACCACATAGCTCAAATACTCAAGGCAAAATACCACCATGATACTTCCATTTGGAGAGCTCAAGCAAACAAACCTAAATCAGCCTTCTGGTCTGCAATACTTAAGGTAAAGCCACTTCTCTTTTCTGCAACTCTTTGTCAAATTGCTGATGGTAATAGTTCTATATGGAGCTTTCCATGGTTTTCTGGTTGGGAAACTGTTGTGGGTATACTTCAT